>NC_138433.1:1800000-2382389 GCF_016097725.1 Ips typographus
TTATGAAATATCAATCAAACCCATTACAGGATAAGTGCAAAAAGTGGTACTTTCCCGCACGAGAAGCAGCTAAAGAGCGGGAAAGACGCTTTCCACATGTGTTAGGTACAACAATTTTCCTGTGAGTATCAATTTTCATTAAATTAAAGGAAAGTGTATAGTAAAATTACTAAAATGAAAGCCTCTGTTTGCGAAGGTGATTAAAAATGTTAATGTAATTGAGAAATCAAATAAACTGTTATAGTTTTTTGATTTAAATGTTCTTTTTTTGAAAAATAATTTTTTTTTTTTCGCTTTAAAATTTCATAAATAGATTGGTGCACATGGCTATTTTTGCTCTACACACATAAACTTCCAAATTGCAGGTTAATTATACATTTATTGTAAATTAATCTTGCAATGTGGAAAAGTAACTCCCTCCCGCACTCAAATGAGTGCGGAAAAGTGCACTTTACCGCACCCGACTAGGACAAACGATTTCCTGGCTCTAGTACAAAAAAACGGTCTTTAAAACCTTTTATTCATTGAATTGAAGGTGTAGAACACTTGCCGAAGCTTCTGGAAATTTTTAGAAGGTTTAACACAATCGTAGAGGCTTCTGGAATTTTTAAAAAGGTTCTCAGTAACATTTAGAATTGTATGGAACTTCCAAAATGGTCTTAAGGGCCTCTGGGAATTTAAAATAGTTATGAGAAGGTTTAAGACACTTTTGCCTTTTTCTGGCACTTTTTAGAACGTTGTAAACATTTAGAGGTCTATGGAACTTTCAAAATAATCATAGAGGCCTCTGACAGTTTATAACAATTATAGGAAGGTGTAAGACACTTCTAGAGCACTCTGGCACTTTTAAGAAGATTCTCAGTAGCATTTAGAGGTTTATGGAATTTTCAAAATGGTCCTAGAGGCCTCTGGCAATTTAAAACAAGTCTGGGAACGTTTAAGACAGTTGTAGAGGGCTCTGGCACTTTTAAGAAGGTTCTCAGTAGCATTTAGAGGTTTATGGAACTTTCAAAATGGTCCTAGAGGGCTCTGGCAATTTAAAACAAGTCTGGGAACGTTTAAGACAGTTGTAGAGGGCTCTGACACTTTTAAAAAGTTCTCAGTAGCATTTAGAGGTCTTTGGAACTTTCAAAATGGTCCTAGAGGCCTCTGACAATTTAAAACAGTTCTGGGAACGTTTAAGACAGTTGTAGAGGGCTCTGACACTTTTAAAAAGTTCTCAGTAGCATTTAGAGGTCTTTGGAACTTTCAAAATGGTCCTAGAGGCCTCTGACAATTTAAAACAGTTCTGGGAACGTTTAAGACAGTTGTAGAGGGCTCTGGCACTTTTTAGAACGTTCTCAGTAGCATTTAGAGGTTTATGGAACTTTAAAAATGGTCCCAGAGGCCTCTGGCAATTTAAAACAAGTCTGGGAAGGTTCAAGACACTTTTAGAAGCCTCTGGCACTTTTTAGAACGTTCTCAGTAGCATTTAGAAATTTATGAAACTTTCAAAATGGTCCTAGAGGCCTCTGGCAATTTAAAACAAGTCTGGGAACGTTTAAGACAGTTGCAGAGGGCTCTGACACTTTTAAGAAGGTTCTCAGTAGCATCTAGAGGTCTTTGGAACTTTCAAAATGATCATAGAGGCCTCTGACAGTTTATGGAACGTTCTCAGTAGCATTTAGAGGTCTATGGAACTGTCAAAATGGTCCTAAGGGCCTCTGGGAATTTAAAACAGTTAGGAAAAGGTTTAATAAGGCAATTGTAAAGCACTCTGGTACTTTTAAGGTTCTCAATAACATTTAGAGGTCTATGGAACTTTCGAAAGTTTAGTTTGTAACTCAAAAAAATAGTAAAACTATAAAAGTAACATTAACTGAATCGCAATCTACGCAAAACAGTGCCGTAATAATGTAAAAGTTATTTTCACCAAACTTTCATAATAACTGACTGAAAAATTCAAATTTTGCCACCTAATTTTGTGTACTTACGTGGTGGGTTCATCCAAGAAAATAATTGGAGGATTGCTTAATAGCTCCAAAGCAACTGCCAGTCGTTTGCGTTGACCGCCAGATAATCGAGAAGTGAGCGTATGATGACTCTGATCCAAACCCAACAGAGCTATGATTTCTGTCACCTGAAATTTACAAATTATTAGGTAAAATCAAGAATTTTCTGATAAAATATTGGCAACTAACGGCTGGTCGTTAAACACGAGGCAGGTTTTGCATAAATACGATTGTTTACAATTGGTAGCCCCCATTAAATTCGAGCTGCCATTGACCTTAACCGACCCGAAGTTTAATCACACCAACAATTCCGTTATTTGCTGGAATCGAGCAGATAAAAATTGACGGTATTGATCCACATTCGTTTCATATAGCAAAACACACGATCTTATGACGTGAGTCCTAAAAGCAAACTAGATGATAATGCTAGACGCGTATATGCGTTGCACCAGATCAGAAACGCTGATAATGGGATTAATTCGTTTTCTCCATGGAGCCAGCAGAGCTTTTTAGACGTCACAATGACGTAATTTGACAATTGGTCAATCTACGGTTTTGCCAAATTACGTCATCGTGACGTCAAAAACACTCTGTGGAGCTTGAAAACGAATGCGGCTTAAGAGAACGAATGCAACTTCTAAAGAAATGGAAAGTTGGTACTGACCTGTTGCTTTTTGTACTGCTGCGAAACGGAATAGCCCAGTTTCAAGTTGGCGGCGAAAGTCATGGCCTCCATTACCGTCAAACCTAGTCGCAGTTCCTCGTCCTGGGGAATGTAAGCGGACAGTTTCCGGAAACGTTCTCTTTGGTCTCTGACTACGCCATTCAGTAGAATATCACCAGAACTTCCTTTAGTTCTATAGAAAAATTTAAATTTACATAAAACAAACATTTTGGTGTACACACTCGAGGTATTATGAGGCACTTTGCCAGCATTACGATGCATTTTGGGGTATTTCATGGAATTTTGACTTTGTATAATTAAAAATGTTTTGAGATATTTTCATTGGAATAAAGCCCAAAATAAAGGAAATTTTACAGTGTTGCAAGCTCTAAAATTGCATAATAAAAGTCACGTGATGTGTCCTTTACAATTTCAGCCTTTACAACTGTCTAAAATAGTTTAAACTTAATTTATCAAGTTTAAACCACATTTTAACAGTCACGTGATTAATTTTGTACACCTTTACAGTGGTGTAAGCTCAGAATTTAAGTTTTTACGACTGTCCAAATTTTATTATCAATTTTCCAAAGTTAACTGCGTTTTGGAGGTCACGTGACTGTTTTTGACAATGTCTGGACTGGTCTTTACAGTGTTGCAAGCTAAAAAATTGAATTATCCAAGTCACGTGACGTGTATTTTGCAATTTAAGTTTTTACAACTGTCTAATTATAATTTATCAATTTTCTAAAGTTTAAATTGCGTTTTGGAGGTCATGTGACTGTTTTTGTCAATTTCAACTGGTTTTTACAGTGTTGCAAGCTTAAAAATTGAATTATCCGGGTCACGTGACGTGTATTTTGTAATTTAAGTTTTTACAACTGTCCAAATATTATTTATCAATTTTCCAAAGTTTAAATTGCGTTTTGGAGGTCATGTGACTGATTTTGACAATTTCAATTGGTCTTTACAGTGTTGCAAGCTCAAAAATTGAATTATCCCAGTCACGTGACGTGTATTTTGCAATTTAAGTTTTTACAACTGTCTAATTATAATTTATTAATTTTACAAAGTTTAAACTGCGTTTTGAAGGTCACGTGACTGTTTTTTAACAATTTTACCTGGTTTTTACAGTGTTGCAAGCTTAAAAATTGAATTATCCCAGTCACGTGACGTGTATTTTGTAATTTAAGTTTTTACAACTGTCTAATTATAATTTATCAATTTTCCAAAGTTTAAATTGCGTTTTGGAGGTCATGTGACTGTTTTTGTCAATTTCAACTGGTCTTTACAGTGTTGCATGCTCAAAAATCGAATTATCCAAGTCACGTGACGTGTATTTTGCAATTTAAGTTTTTACAACTGTCTAATTATAATTTATTAATTTTACAAAGTTTAAACTGCGTTTTGAAGGTCACGTGACTATTTTTGACAATGTCTGGACTGGTCTTTACAGTGTTGCAAGTTCAAAAATTGAATTACCAAAGCCACGTGACGTAGTTTTTACAATTTTTCAACTGTTTCTTCTCTCTTTATTTGACACGTCCTAACTTGGGAACTATGACAGAAGATTCGTTTAAACGTCAAAATATAACCCGTAATTTCAGATAATCGTACAGAAAATTGTTTTGTTTGTTAGAATTTGAAAAAACAGTCAACCTGACCTTAGAATATCAATTTTAAGCTTTCGGCACAAGGTCAAATTAAGTGTCAAAAATTTGGAAAAACCTTTACGTTGTCACCTAACCTAACCTAGAAACTGTCACGTGAATTTAAAAAAAAATGAATTTTAAGCTTTTGGGTCTTGAAAATTTGGAAAAGCGATCAACTAACCTAAGGAAGTAATTTTTTTTTTTTAATTATCGATCCTTATGACATTTTGACCCTTGTCAATGTACAAATTGTAAAAGCAGACATGCTACAACATTTGAAGGCATTCTGAGGCAGTTTAAATAATTTAAAGGCATTTCAAGGTAATATGAGGCAGTTTTAAGGCATTTTGTATGCTAAAAGGCAAAAAATTATCGGCGGTCTACCCATCGCATAAAATTGAACAAAACCGCAATTTGAATTTATGTGTTACCAATTTTCAATTAGTCATAGATCGGTTATTACCATCGTGGCTTCGCAACCAATACAGAGAAACCCACTTAATTAGCTAACTCATACCACAACAAAAATTACAAAATATTGGAAAAATGAGTTTTGCAATACACCAAACAAACATATGAGACCCCAAGCGTGAACTTACATAAATCCAGCTAAGATGTTCAGTAAAGTGCTCTTTCCGGCACCGGACGGGCCCATAATCACTGACAGTTCGCCCGAGTTGAATTTCCCGGACACTCCGTGCAGAATTTGCTTGGTTTCTGCATTAGAGAAAAAACTGGTTAATTACTTCGTTAAAAACACAATTAAAACGAAAGAAAGCCGTAAAACTTGATATTGATGCACACAAGTTCTAAAGGTCTGGGTGAAAAGGTGAACTTTTTAGGTAATTAGTTTTTTTCTGTAAGTTGCATATTAATGTTGCTTATTAGTTGGAAGCCACCAACCAAAAAATAAAACAGTAACTAATGCGTGTTAGTCCCTAATCTACATACAATGCAACAAGCATGACGTGGAAACACGCTATTCTACTATTGCGTTAAAAGCAAAAAAACAAGTATTACAATATTTTTAAGAAAATTGTATGTTTCATAGACACGAAGAATTTTAACGATATTATTTCATAACTACTACAAAACTGATTTTTTTTTTTAACAAACAACAGCTTGTATATTCCCCTTTAAACCCACACTAATTATGAGGAAATCCACAAATGATTTGTATGTTACAAATCACTTTATAAATGCGACTAGGTACTATAATTAATTCGAGACATTGACCTTGACATATCTATTTTTTTTCTTACCAATTGGTACCTGTGCTAGCTTTAATTAGATGTAAAAGTTGTAATTGTCGTCGAAAATAGCGCAATATTCTATACTGTAACAAAATCTAATTATTATTTATTTTTAATCCCCTTGAAATTGCACTGTCCACCCTGTTTTTTGGGTGTTTTATCTAAAAATGTTTTAAAACAAAGCAAGAATTTTTGTTTATCATCAATATGTTTAAGACATTTATTTCATGAAAGCTGGCTTAAGAGAGTAACAACGTAACAAGTTTGACAGCTGTCACTTTCCTAAACTAGGACGGATAGACCTGAAATTTTTAACAAATATCAATCTAACCCATGAGTGTATCAAGCTGTCACTTGTAGTCTGTCAAACAGAAGAACAAAGTTTGGCAACCGTCAACAAAATCTAGAAGATAAACAGGGCTGACATTTTTGACAGATGTCAAACTAACCTATGAGAGAGAAACTGTACACATTTTGACAGCGGTGACTTTTCAACAAGACACATCTCTAAATCGGATTCTTCATGTAACTAACATCAGGCAACTTAATTGTCCAGTAACTCAGAATCTAGTGGATGAACTTTTGACAGCTGTCATCAAAAGCATTTCTCTACAGTAGATTCTACTTGACTTGACTCTGCATCCATTTGTTGTAACCCTCGTCAAAAGCAATTTGTTACTTTATCTTTTTAATAAAAACAACAACAATTGATTTGGCCTAGGAATCAAATTCCACACTCAAGACCGTCAGCAATATGAGATCAAAGAGTCCAGCCCATAAATTACTACAGGCCATACACCAGCAGCTTTTATCAAAACAATATATTGAATCAGTATTTGTTTAGGTTTTGTTAGAATGAAAACTAATCATTGTTGTAGTTTGTTGTAAATATTGTTTTCTTGTGGTTTAGATAAGTATGTTGTTTAAAATTTTAAATAATTCTCCCTACAAATTGTCTTGCTTTAGTGCAATGGGCCCTTAACTACCTAAGAAGCATGGACAGTTATTCTTAAACTTTCTAACAGCAAGTCAGCAAAGAAAATGTTTATCTAGAGAAGAGAGAAATGTTGAAAGTGAAAGTGTCATCTTAAAATGTATTTACCTTAACCATAACAGTTATTTGAACAAGGGAAGAAAGTGTGATTTCTTACTCTCACTAAGGAAGCATTTATGTTATTTATATTGTAATTAACTACAAAAATACACTCACCCTTTCGAAACTTGGTCACCGACCAGCTACTGCTACTAAAAGTCACATTATTAAACTCCAAGTCGACTTTCTGACGTTTCGGAAACACGTACTGGCTCTTTACGGTTTCCTGGACAATGTCGTTGTTATTTAAGGGCTGCGCCTCCTCCTTAGAGGAGGATAAGGAGCCGTTGCTCTGGCAGCACTGCAAACTTTTTTCGGGCATTTTTAGATTGGATAATCGAATCGCATTTCAAGTCCTTTGTCTGGATGAAAAACACTGTTCCCGCCTTATCGATGTCTCCCGTTTGCGACACAAACACCGACTAAACCGCTGTCGGATTCACGTGTATTATTTATAAGTGCCGGTCGACTTAAGGCTCCCAGACCCCGCGGTGCTCTAAAAACAAGCACAATAAACAATCACTGATAGCAAGGGAAATGCTGATAAGTTAAAAGTGAATCACTGCTGTTATGGAAAGTTGTAACCTTACTTTTACCTGCTAATTCCTGATAAGGGACAGACTCTTAAATGAAAAACTGTTGGTCTCTGTAATCTACACAACATAAGATGCATATAAAAGGGTCTCTGGACCTTTTTTTGTTTAGGGCTTCCGGTTCTGGTGGTTTCAAACATTCACAACTGAAAATTGAGGTTACCTGAATGACCTTACTGGATCACGGTCATGGAACACGCGCAGTTAAAGGTCACGATCAATTTTCCACTCAAATCGTGTGTGAACACGTAGGCTTCAACTTGCACACACTGTATAAAGGATTTTCACTAAAAAAACTCCAAATATTTAAGAAATTATTCTGGAGTCCTAAATTTTTTAACTCCCTGGACGCCATGTTGTTTGTTTGTTTTGCTGACGTCACACGAGTCATCGGTCAGTTGTCAAAAATATTTCATCTCTTTCTAGCACATGTAATAACAAGAATATGTCAAACAAAAGGCAATAAACAAACTTTATTAATAATAAATTTGAAAACCATCAACAAATATAGTGTTTACACAGATTCAAACTAAAATCAAGGTAATCTTTGTTGACATTCACTGGAAATTAATTATAACCAATTTAAACGGTTCCGCACTTTATTCCTACCTTGAAGAAGCAATTTCTTCAGTCATTAATGCAGCATCTAATACTTTGGAATATGGTATAATAACAATAAATCTGAAGGATTCAGTTTTTTTTTTATAATTTATTCAGAGTAATTAAAGTTTTAATTTTAATATTAAAAACATATTAATTGCAAAATTTAAGTGTGCATCTCACTTTTTAAGCACCATTTCTCTGACGTCCGTAAACCGAACGCTGGTCGCTCACTTCCTATATTACCGATTTAGTGTTTTGTGACCGGAATACTAACGAATCTGCGTCATTGATCGAGCTAGATGGCACGTAGGTTGTAAAAACTGTTACCCCGAAAAAAAAAGAGGTAAAATATATGAAAAACGTGACCAGAAGAACCGTAATTAACCGACATAACAGATCTAGGAAGTACGGTGTAAGTTGATTTAAGATCAGGGAAATGATTCTTGGTTTTATAATGTGAAGGGAACATTCTTGAGGGTATTGTGTATTTAATTTATCTTAAAACAGAAAGAAAGAAATAAAATTTGACAATTGTCACGTGACACTCCATTGCGCGCGATTAGCGCAGTCACGTGATATCTGTTAAATTATCGTCTCATTGGTGGAAAGGGGAATAACCGAGCTTAGTTAAAATTGACTGACCACAGTTTGCAATTTGTAAGGTTAAGTTTAATTTAATTGTTGTTATAAATTAAGTGAATTTTTTTGTTTAAAATTGATTGATAACATGATAACACAATTAGAGTGCTTTATTGGATGCTGTAACTCGTTTACCACGTTAACGGATCAAACAAGTAAGTGTTAGACAATTTTTATTGAAACTGTTTCAAAAACCCCTTAAAACTGGGTGATTTATTTATTTGCTGGCTTGATTAACATAAGGATGCAAATTTTTGCAACTCATTAAGCAGATAGGAAAATAGTTGTTCTATAAATACTGTCACAATTATCACCTACAGTTAGTTGAACTCTTCATATTATTAAAGAGTACTATCCGAACAGATGGGGCAGTGGTTTTATAGTTAATATTCGAGATACACTGCTGCAAAAAAATGTCCTGTCCATCATTCGGTATTAATAATGGTAATTAGTCATTGGTGTCAGAAGAAAAGTACTGCTTTTATGTTAATGGTCTTTTGTTTTACTCATGCATGCACTTTCTCTGTATTAATCATTCTTATACAAAGATGACTTAACATTTTGTTTACTGTTTTGGTGTTAGTCATCAGATCAGACTAAATACTAATATATAATTGTCTTGTCTTAGTCAAAGTTGCTTCCAAATCGTGGGAAATAGTCAAAAGTGTGCATGTCCTCGTTTTGGTCGATAATTTGGTAAAGTAGTGGGTTGCATACCAAATGGAAACTATATAGATGGTACCTGGTTGATAGGAGCTATTAAAATGTACGATAAAGCAGTAAAATGGGAAAACTTTAACTTTTATTTTGTTATTCTTGTTTGATTGTATCAGAACAATAGTCAACTTGCAACTCTTTTCCTTAGATTGTAGTGGTTTACTGTTTAGGCTCTAAAATGGACATTTTCTTAGATTATACAGGTGGTAAACAATTAAAATTCTGAATACTAACAGCCACCTGTTTTGGTTCATATTATAATAAATGGTAATTTTATTACAAACCACTTTGGCTGAGCCACCAGATCATCAACATCCTGGAGCAACTTTTCTGACTGAAATTTAAATAAAAAAACAGACATTGTTACAAAGTACATATTAAAAACCGTAATTATAATGTTAATAACTCAAATTTAGAAACAATTAAAGCAGTAGTAGTAGGTATCTAATTATTTTCCGCTTACTGCCGTAAAAATACATTTTTTACCATTATAGTAATTACCGAATGTCCCCCTGACTGGACCATCATCAGCTACCAAATTATTTTTGATTACCATCATCTTTTCAATCGAAAACCGTTGATTTTACCAGCGAAAAACTAAATGAGTTTTAAAGCACTTTTTAAGGTTTTTCATTAGCGAATTGGCAATAATTAACCATGACCTGCTTGAATTTGTTATTAAGCAAGATGGATTTATATGGTACTTTAATGTTAAGTGGACTTTTAAACTGTCACAATTATTACTCGTTAACAATTAACAGTTCAATAATAATAACCAAAAATTGCACTTTGCCCCCTTGTTGCACGAATAACTAGTCTACTTTTACAGTCACCATTTATCAACAATTCAAATGTCCTAACAGGTTTTTAAATTGCTTTTTTGTTACCTAACCCCATTTCGACTCCGTTATTTGAGGAGTTACAAGGCAAAAAGTGAAAAACCTGACAAAGGAAGATTAACTACATTCCTACTAGACTTTAAGCACATTCCTACTTCCTCTGGGTCCTTAAATTGGCAACCCGTAATACACTGGCGTGTATGGTTGGTTGCTGCTTAGGTTTTTAGTTTTTTCTTACCTGGATAAGGCGGAGGACACCAAGAAGCAGTATAGTAACAAAACACACTTTATTTCAAGCTAAAAAAACATAATCACAACTCTTTGGTCCCATTTTGGTTTAAGCTTAATTAATAAAAATATAATACTAGAGGTAGCAGCATTAGGACGTGGCCTTGTATAGAATGTGACCCTTTACTGGTACAGTTTTCACCCAGCAAAACCTCCAATTTGTTGAGAAAACTACTACTGCATTCCTGCTTGACTTCCTCTGTAATCTACTCTTTCAAAAGTTAATTATAAATGATAAAATAGAGGCTAGGTTAGACCTACCTGAGGGAGGTAGTTGCCGCATTTAGGGAAATTTGGTGGTACTGAGGGCATTTGGTGGTTCTCCCCCACTTTGAACACCAGCGCCATACCAATTTCCGCGTGAAACTCCAAATGACAGTGAAACAACCAGAAACCCGGATTGTTAGCCTCGAATCTCAGAATAGTGTAACCACCGTCCGGTATGGTGACCGTGTCTTTTAATGGGGCGTCCAGAAGGTTTCTGCTAATGGTTCCGTTAGCGTCCATGTCCTTTACTTGCCCCACGGTCACGTTACCGCCCACTTTTTGCATTGCCACCACTCTGAAGTTGTAGCCGTGCATGTGGAAGGGATGGTTCGCGTCGTAGGCCAGCCCTTCATCGATCACCACCAGCTCTACTATCGACCCTAAAGGGATCTTTGGAAGGTTCGACCCAGCTCTTGTTTGGTACAGTCAGGCTTACCTGGTAAGCGTGAGGACATTCGCAATATCCACTGGTACAGTTTGATAGCTTCATTGTCTCCTGGTTGCAAAAAAAGTCTGAAGGGATTTCATCCCTTTGAGGCAGTAGAGGAAATGAGGGCATTTGCATTGAAATGTGGTTGATTTGGGGGGTTAACACTGGATTAGTCTCCTGGGACACTGTTAAAAACTATGTCAAACAAAAAACCTCAAACTGTCAACGTATTAAACCAACCAGAGAAAAATTCATATCCAAATCGATAGAAATGTGGATTATCGATTTTGTAAAAGTCATAAGCCAGATAGAACTGATAGTCTGGATGCTTTTTCAGTCTGTGATCCCATTTTTGCACTGAGGACAGTTCTGGAATGGTCACGTGGGAACTATTGGACTCTGTTCCTTTGTTCAATGAGTTTATTTGCTAAAATTACAATTAACTGTCAATTAAAGTGTTTGGTAAGTGTGACGCTTTGTGATTGTCAAAAAACTGTCAAATTTATATTAACCTTTCCAAGTCTTTGAGAATTATCGTAGTCCGGTTCTGAATCTGGAAATTCCTCCCTTTCAATACCGAGCAGCCGTTCCCTATACGTCACATTGACATATTTGGTTATTGTGTCATTTTCCAGCGTGGCTTCTTTACACAAAAAAAATCATTTAAAAGGGAAAACTGGCTATTTGCAACTGATTTACCTTCTGGAACATAAGCGTAATAGTTGGAATATTCCAAAACGGCCACTTGGAACGCTTTTTGGTAGCGTTCGTCGCAGTCCATCAATCCGCGAAACCTCATCCAGTACAGCGCCTTTGATTGGTCGGCGGCCAAAACAAAATCGAATCGTTCCCCAGCGTACACGACCAACGAATCAGCTGTCAAAAAATTAACAGTCTGTTTTGTATTTAATGTCATTATTTACCTTCAATGGGTGATACGTCTTCGCCGTCACTGCTAATCACTGTGATCGTGTGATTGTCCACGGACAGTTCGATTGGACAGTTTAGGAAACCGGCGTTTATTACCCTGAACCGGTATCTGTAGCCCTAAAAAGTGAAAAAGTCTTTTTTTTGGGTCAAAATTCAGATTGACTACATTCCTACTACTTTAAGCACATCCCTAATTCCTCTACGTTTTTAACACTATTCGGCAACCCGTAATACATCAGCGTGTACAGTTGGTTGCCTACTTAAGTTACCTGTTCGACAAAAAATCGTTCAACTGGAGTGTAAATAGCAGTGTCGTTGTTCTCCACGTCTCCAAACACTTTATTCCTCCCCATACCATTGACCAGGAGGGTTCTGGGCTTGTTATTCCCTACGCTATGGTGATGGTAGAGAAATTTCTCCATCCCAGACACCACCTCCCAATCGATTAGAGACAAAGTGTGCTCAGACAAGTCGAAATCGTATAAAGGATCGTGCGGGTTCTCCTCCTCGGGTACCCGAACGATAAAAGGTCCAAAACACCCGTCCACCCTTTGCATCCCTTAAAAGTCACCCTTAAATGGCTTATTTACGTCTAAAAGGAGTGTGAATACCAAAATGTGAATGCCAAAAGTGGGTTCCCGCTTGCTTCGCTTGAAACTTGTACCTGAATGTGGTTTTGGGCAAAATAGGACACTGGGTGACGTAGGGCACCCCATCCATGTAAGGGCTGTCCTTCATGTGCTGTCCATGCCAATGTATCGAAGTACTTTCGGAGATTAGATCGTTCTCCACGTCCACAACCACAAAATCGTTCAAACAAACCTAAAAATCTCTGTAAAAAAAAACAAACAAAAATGAAATTAAATCAATTACCTCTAAGGACGGTCCTGGAATCATCCGATTAACCGAAATTACAGCCCTGGAATGTCCATCACCTGCTATACAATCAGGCCTAAGGCAATCAGTCCGGTTCGTAGGACAGTCATGACAAGCTTTGCTCATTGTATAGTAATTTTCTATGGTAAACTTGTACTGGCATATTTGAGGGTTTTGGTGACCAGTACAGGGTCGTTTGCAAGGGTGATTTTCATATTCACCACCTAAAAATTCAGACGTCATAAATGGTGGTTTGTGATTGGCCGAAAAAGAGTACATGTAGACTTGGCATCGATGTTAAGACAGTAGATAACAAGGAATTAATAAATAATTTGTTAAATCTCTAAAAAAACTACACTTACTTTGTTTATTATTGTCGTAAGCAAGGACAAAGGCAACGTTGCATGCTAATTGCAACAATAAAGCCAAATCACACTTCATAACATCTGTAATAAAATAAAAATAAAATCTTAATATCTTTATGATTTTGTTACTAAGATTTTTAATCGGGTGATGTACTAATTAAAATTATTGTAATAGTAGGTTTTTGTCACCATCGTAGTGTAAAAGTATACGGAAAAAGAGAGAAAACCATTGGAAACCAAGGCTGTAAACAAAGATGGAAACTACTTTGTAAATGACATGAGTAACTGTCACTTGGCACGTGACAATTAAGAACACCAATCTTAAAAGTGAGAGAAAAGTTACAGTTTGGGGATTTCTTATTTCGACAGGGGAAATCGAGTTGACCGATGTGGCAACTGGTGGCAACCCTGTATTATAGGTTTGCACTTTTCGCGGACACTCTGTACATTCTGTGGTGTAGAAAATATGCGTAAAATGCGGCTTAACTAATTACTATACGGCAGTTGTGTAACGACAAAGAACTTGACCTTGCGATGCTTTATACTTCTTGTTTGTACGTTTTCCATCAAAATTATATATTTTACTATTAGGAAATTTTTTGTTAAAAAACATATTATTAAGCTGGTAATTATTACGACACGCTAGTAACCTTTTAAAATGGTTGATAAAACCCTGAATGGTAATTTGTTTGACCGATTTCTAAACGAGAAGATACGCCGTGATGGTAAATTAGCTTTAAACACAACTTTGCATATATTAACAAAACGTATTAAGTGCAATTTTTATGGGTCATTATTGCATCAAACGAGTCACTACGGTTAGGGCAAATCCCGTCAGGGTGGTCGCATTATTTGAAGCGAATTTCGACCCTATTTTTTTTAATTACATTTAGACTTCACGTGACATTTTGTTAAGCTGAATTTTAACGATCCTGAACATCTGGTTTTTAGTTTTGCAATAATTATACACACAAGCGCATCTTTTATGTTTTTTTTTTTTTTAACATGTGACCGTTAAGTTTTCTGTAAAATGTCCTGATAAAGCAATATAGAATAAAAATTAGCTATATTACTGTGGTTTAAGAAACAATATAATTTTTTATTATTTTACCATATTTTTAGTGAAATTTTACTGTCATTTTGTAAAGCTTTTAAAGCAAAAAAAAATTAAAAACACTCACTCACCTAAACTAAAGTAATCCAAATTAAACACAAAACAATCCTGGTTAATGGCACTAATAAATATAAAATTAACGCTAACCTTAGATTAAGTTGGCAAACCTGATTTGCTTCAAATCATTAAACCAACTGAATCCATAATACAAAACATGATCAGGTAATCTCCAGGGGGGTAGCAGTGGAGGGGGAACGATGCTTGAAGAAGTGTCATACGAAGGAAATTCCTTCATTTTCATTTGTAATATTTATTTGCAACGCTCGTTATTGACGTCACTTGACCAATCAGGATACGCTTATTGTGGAATTACCGTTTTTTTTGCCATTAATTCAAGGATTAATGTTTGACCAGATCATCGACGATATTCTCCAGTAAAATTACAAGAACACGTTATTTCCTTTTATTTTATAGTCATCTTGACCGGTCTTAGTAAATCCCATGATATGAGTTATCATTTTGTCATCGTGATTAATGGGATTGATTTAAACTGCTCTGGACAGTTGGTGAAGGCGCCACTATGTAAATGAATTAAAGGGCTATTACAACCTGTGGTACGGTCCTAAAAATTTAATTTATTTATTCAAGAGTCGTTGTTTCTGCTGGTATGGAAATTAACAACAATTGTGAAAGTTAATACAAAAATTAAGGAAATTATAAACTGTCACTCGTATGTCACACGACTCACATGACTACCTTGAAGCATTAGCAATTAGAAAACTGAAATATTGTGAAAATTCTCATTAATAATCCTAATTCCAGACTTTTTTTTTCAGGAAAAAAGATTATCCACCATGACGTCATACCGTTTTAGTTGGGTCTTAAATCATACCCATTTATTTGACAGAAAGCATTGCCTTGTCTCTTTCTCTCTTATCTACCAACTAGACAGAGACAGCTATAATTGGTTTGTCTGTCTACTAAAGCAAAGATATAGGCAACCCGCCATATGAAGCAATCAAAGTTGGCCGTGATTCAAAATGGACGCGCGTCCATCAGATTTTAGTGTTTGTCGCAGTTTTTCCAGGTAAAAATGTAGTGTTTTCACCACAAATTAGTGCTGGAACGTTTCTTTATAGTGCAAGTGAGTGACTGGGCACAAAAACTACTCTACAAAAATGTGAAAATGTCACTAGTGAGCGGTGTAGCCCCGGTATGTGTTTTCGCTTCATTTTATCCACGAGGCTTTGATAGTAACTCGCACAAACCCAAAAAAATCGTTAAACCGTTAGTTTTAACGTAAAAAAGTTTCAATTTGCGTTAAAAATTACAGTTCAAACGATGCTGTGCACCAGTCAAAGCCTCCTTGACGTTTTGGCGAACCAGAGATTTGTTTTACTATAATAAAACTCAATTAAAAGAACTTTTGCTCTGTTTATCATGAATATGAAAGAAAACCAACTAATTTCTCACAACAAAAAACAGTGTTAAGGCACTATAGCAAAAATAAAAGTAAACATTAACTTATTGTATTTTAGCTTGCTTGAATTTGACAGAAAACAGAAAATATAGCTCTCTCACTTATGTACCGACTAGAGAGAGAGACAGCTAATATGTGTGTCTGTCTGGGATTCTGCACTATAGGCAACCATCTATAGGAAGCAATCAAGTTGGCCATGATCCATGATGGCCGCGAGTGGAGAAGCAAAATGTCAGATTAGTGTTTCTCACAGTTTTTTGTGGTAAAAATTTAGTGTTTTTAGCTTAAATTAGGATTGAAACGTTTTGTTATAGTGTCCGTGAGTGGCTACGCAAGAAAATTGATGGATTTCACCCCACAAAGATGTGTAGAATACCACGAGCCAACGGTGTAGTCAAAGTAAGGTTTACAACTAATTTCATTCCCGAAAGGCTTTGAGTAACATGCACAAACCTCAAAAACTTATTTACTGTCTCAGTTTGAGTTGAAAATGTTGTTAAAATTTCAGTTTGAACTGTAAAACGCGTTATAATCTAAATATCACATGACACCATGATTGCAAAATCGCACTGAGACCACGTGACCTTCTGAAATTACACCTTCTTGATTTGCTAATTTTTGTGTTAGATGCGGCAACGCCGCACGAATGTTGATTAGTGTAAACAAAATTGCCACCGGAGGGAAAAAACACACACGAGCGCGTAAAAATTGCACGGATAGTAAAAGTTCGTCATCACCACGATAATTGGGAATCCCCTCGTAGTTTGGAGAGGGCGGAGGGGGGGCACGGCGCCTCATTCAAGACGTATTTCCCTTTAGAAAGTGACGTAGTGACAGGGCAAACGGTTGCCACTTATTCTCGCTAGCGCCTTAGTTAGAACCGGATCAAAGTCACATTCAAACCATCCCTGTTGTTTAACTACTCACATTTATTTCAGTAATTTTGTATTAATTATCATTAAACAAATAGAAATGTTAGAAACAACGGCAACGTGGCCGGGGTACAACGTGCTTTTCGCGGTACTATCCGAAAATGTCCGGCTTTCTACCTCATTTACCATTATCTGACAAAGTAAATCAGTTATTCATCAGGATGTCCATATTAGAAGAAATCGGAATTGTTGTGAAAAAAATCCCCATTGAAATTTACCGGACTTGTAATATCTCGGAAGTGGACAGAGTACTATTGTTGGGCGGCGCTCGCTTGTGTTATCGACAATTTGGCGCGTTCCTGTTGAATTATCCCGGTTTGGGTGGAACGTTGACCACCCGCAATTGGGCGGTTTGTGATTGTGATAACCAAAGTGAAAATTTACCCGTTTGCGAGAAAATCCTGCAAGAAAAGGTAAGACAGTTGTATTTTGTTATATAAAATAGTAGGAATGACCCTAAAGTTTACTTATTTTACATTAGAGTATTGTAATTACTGTATGTAACTGAAAACTCTCTGAAGAAGGTTTTTAGAGTTTTGAGTTGAGTAAACTTACCTTTTTTGGTCACCCTGTATAGGGTTTATAGTAAAAATGTCAAATAACCTAGTTATTTGGTAAGAAATTGGGTTGTGCTGAATTTGACAGTTTCCACTTGCAACAGCCCATAATTCGGTTATTTTACCGGTTACAGGGTGGTTCAATATACCAAATTGTAGACCTTGAAATCCTGTTTGAACTACCCTATATAGAGTATTTAGTATAAATCTCAAATAATCGTTATTTAGGTAAAAACTTGGGTTGTGATGAGATTAAGTTTGAATTTGCTAGTTTTCACTTTTTAACAGTTACAGGGTGATTTAATATACCAAATTGTAGCTCTTTAGACCACCCTGTATAGTAACTGTCAGAACAATGTCAAATAACCGAGTTTTTGAGTAAAAACTTTGAGGTTGTGTTGAGTAAGTCTGATTTAGACAGTTTCCACTTCAACACTCGATAACTCGGTTATTTTAAGAGTTACGGGGTGGTTTAATATACCTTTTTATAGCCCTTAAAATTCTCTTTAGATCACCCTATATATTATTTATAGTAATGACAACAAAAACAGTAGAGGTTTTACGATGTCTCGTAAATGATTTAGTAGTGAGTCAAAAGGACCGGAAACTCGAAAAAATGACAGTTTTTGATTGATTGAATATTTATTTGCATTATCAAACAATACAAAAGTTGTTGATAGGCTGGGGGCGGTGCAGTGGGCGTGGCCATGATTTCTATTATTGTGGTCGACCAATCAAAACAACCGCAAATCGGTCCGATAACAATAATGTTATAATATTATTATTACAGTGACTCAATTTGTTTATGGATTGATTAGGGACTACTTGAATTGGTGAGTAAAATTCGATATTTTTATCAAATAATTGTTATTAATTATCAGCACTTAAGTAGTTTATAAAGGGTTTAATTTTGTGTCTTGTTTTGCATAAATATCTATAATACTACTATCTAAATCCTAGATATTAGACAAAAACTAGCATCAGGTCAGTCTTGTTTCAACTAAGGCCAACTATAGTAAGTTACAGACCATTTTTAATTAATTTAGTGCACAACCGCCTGGGCGTTAGTATAGTAGGTCAAAACTGACTTGTCCTGACCCAAAAAATTACTATGGAACCTACTATAGCTACTACCAAAGCCAGAAACGCTTTTGAATGGTGAAAACCTAGTTTTTTAAATATTATCTGAAATTCCAGATTTACAAATTAATATTTCCAGTTTTGCTACTATAATATGGTGAAACAATTTGTCGTGACGTGTATTTGTCTATTTTAAGCATAATTCAGTCATAAACTTGGAAAGTGTCAAATACTACCCCATGTAGCTATAAAACTACAAAACTTGTTTAAAAAGCAATACAATCAGTGTATTATGCATTTTATAGTTTCATGAGTTGTTTCTTGACAGTTGTGACAGTGTAACTGTATATTGTGGATATATTTCGATCTGTCACAATGATGGTAACTGTCAAATACCACTTTATAAAGCTATAAAATTACAAAACTTGTTTAAAAGCAATACAATCAGTGTATTATGCATTTGATAGTTTCATGAGTTGTTATTTGGTAGTTGTAACGTGTAACTGTCTATTGTGGCTTCTATTTCGATCTGTCAGAATAGTGGTAACTGTCAAATGCCACTCCATAAAGCTATAAAACTACAAACCCAGCTTAAAAGTACTGTTATTGTTGATACACTTGTAAATCATATTAAATGCTTGTTTATAGGTCCATGAGTAGAAATTGGACAGTCGTGACGTGTATCTGTTTACTTTTGAGCATATTTTAATCTGTCATAAGTCAGTTTTAGTTCCATATGTCAAAATGTTGCAAACTGTCAAATCTGTGAAGCTAGAAAAGTAAAACAAAACACGCTCAAAAGCTCTAGATAATGAGATAAACAAAGATGGTGGACAGACGACAAATTTTCTCAAGAGAACTTGTAACTCTGTCAAAAAAGTTTCTGGTTTATGTGACATTAGAAACTTCAACTGTCAAATGACGTCACACAGGTCAGCATCGTTGACTAGTAAATTAATTTGTAAATTGTTCTGTCCTGATGTATATTCGGGCGATTTAATGGAATTTAAATTTTTTCCTGTAAATCCAACGGTTAACCACCGAAAACTCTTCCGAGAAGACTTTAATATTTGTTTTCCTCGCAAAATCGGGAATAATTCCCGGTAATTCTTAAGCAAACACACACACAAAAATAGTACACACTAAAATGTTTATTTGGTGCATTCTGCCACTCTATTTTGCACTGTAAAGTCCCTGAATGAGTAAACGATTTAGTGGAAAAACGACTATATCGTTAATCCTTGAAAATTTGATTAAAGTTAATTAAAACCAAGTGATAATTGCAACTAATTTTTTACTAAGATAACACCGCAAGTATGGCTTTTTGGGGTTTTCACTTACAATCTACAAATTTACCCAAAATTGTGGGTATTTTGAACCACAATAATGGCTATAACATCCTCTTTTGGTTAAAAAAAAGCAAGCATGTTTGAAAAACTTTTTTGACCAATCGCAAGCTTAGAAAGTGTTAAGTCTTTAAGGCCTTTCACTCCTTCTAGAGTTAATTAAAAATCTATTTTAAAAGGTACCATTGACCTATCAGTATATAAAAGTTGGGAATTTCCATGTTCACGGTTCCGGACGGGTTCTAAAATTTCTTCAATTCCTCGAACCTGAGGAATTTTTGTTGCGAATCGCCTTAATTTTTGCACTTTGGGATTTCCTAATCGAATTTCTTCTGGGTCAGCGAACCAGCCCGAAGATTTGAAAGTCGCTGATTTTTTTGCGGATTATTTAATTGTCAAGGTTTGCGTACATGCGAAGTTTGGTTTCGGGTGCGGTTGGGTTGGAAAACCCTCGGTTTTTTCTGTAACAAACCCAAATTGGAAAATCACAAACTTTAGGGTCATTTAACTTAATTTCAGTTGCCAGGGAAAATTAGATTATGATTTTTTTCCAGAAGGAAATGGACAATCTGCACCCCACAGGGTGCCAGTGCCCTTCCTGCTGTCCTCAGCAGCCTCAAACAGCTCAGGACGATCTCAGCCAAGATTTTGATTTTTTGTTAGCCTATCCAAACCCTCCTCACCACCAGAACATTCCTAGTTCAGAACAGTATTACCAAAGGTTATACCCTCCACCTGACAATTTAGGGTTAAGTACCAGTTACCCTGGAAGCTCTTATACCACAAACATGGACCCCTACCCACAATACCACCAGCAGTTTCACCAAATAACCACAGAAAATTCAGGTAGTTTGCAGGTCCCTGACCCATCCCTAGCTAATCTGGGTAGTAACAATCAAACTTACGAAAGTTACCCGAGTATACTCCCTACCATACCAACCACGTACAACCCAGAGGATCAACCCTCCACCTCCACCGGAATAACCGGAAGTGACCAACAGACATGTGGTGGTAGGCGATCAAAAAAGACCTGCGCGCATTGTTCTAAAGTGTTTGTGCATACCGGGGACTACCGGAAACACATGCGGAAACACACGAAAGAGAAACCGTACCAGTGCAATCAGTGCGGAAAGTACTTTGCGCACACGTCGAACTTGCACCGGCACGTGCGGTCGCACGAGGGTGTGCGACCTCACAAGTGCGAACTGTGCGGCAAAGAGTTCGGTCGAAAGGACAAGTTGGACAGTCACAAAAAGTGCAGCAAATCGTGTCGCGACAAAAAACCGGACCGGCAATAATAAAGTTTTGGTTACAAATGTTGTTTTATTTTGTTCGAAAAAAATTAATTTGAAATTTTCTTGACAAATCGTGAAGGAAATTTCAGGTTAAACACTATGCTATGGACAAGACTTTTAGGTCAGTGTGTAGGTCTGGACACCATTTGAACCAAACGTTACTCTTTTACGTCAAATACTTTACTAAAAATCAAGCCTAATATTTTTTAGACTCAGTATACTGTCTGCAAGCACAAACTGTCTCCGTTTCACAATATTAATATGGCAAAATCAAAATAACCTTTCTGCTAAATTGTTACGTCATTCCTCTTTCCTTTAGTTTTGGCTGTATGCAAATAGGACCTGCGCTCCCTGATAGGCAACCATAATTACACAAACAACAATGGAGTGTTGCCTACCCATTGTACTGCTAATATTAGCGTTTACTTAAATTCTAGTAAGCTTTTAATTGGGCTGTGTGTTAGTTTGAAATATTCTAAATAATTTCTTAATAAAACAAAAAAAAAATGCAGAAAACTTTTTGCGTGGGCATGTTGAATTTAAATGAAAAGCAAAAATTTTGAAATAAATATTAATTTACACTAATTTCGGTCGTCTTCCTATGTATTAAAAGTACACATATTGCATTCACCATATGTCAAGATTTTTTAGTGTCAAGTTTGAAGCCCTTTACATTTATCTGACCAATCAACCAGTGTTGCCTATTGATGGTTATTTTCGTTTCATTCACCCCATGTCAGTTAAATAAGGATAAACAAAATAATGCAGAGAAATTTGATAAAACGCATGGTGGCTCATTCACCATATGTCAAGATTTTTGGTGTAGATAATTTTCATCACTAATAATAATTTTCATTTCACAATTTAAATTAATTTTTGCTTATTTACTTAGTAAGGCAAAGCTAACGTGCCGATATTCACAAATTTCTGAATTTTAAGCTTCAAAGGACCACAAAAATTTCTGGTGGAAAAATTTTTTTTATAACTTTATTAAACTCTTTCCTATCTAATATCATCACAATTCATTCACACGCATTAATTACGTAATAAATAACTCTACTTTCTGCGCCAATTACAAAAAGTAACAGCCTATACAGTATACAGAGTGTTCAAACTTAGGTGACTTTTCTGCAATCTCTAAAACTATACAACAAACTGATTTAAAAAAAAGTCTTAGTGGTAACTAAACTAAATTAATCACGTTAAAACAATGATTAGCTTGTAACAGAATGGTCACAATATAATTGGCAACATTGCCAGAGTAAAATGGCTGGTATAATTTAGTTTTAACCTTGAGCAGTCACCAAACGTCGCATTGAGCCTGAAGGTTCTCTTGTTTTCAAAATGTCCACCACGTTCTCCGTACTGACCGGTTTTTTGATCTGGTGACCATAAATCATGTGGGACCCATCTCCAGTACGTTCAGCTCGGCTAATCAATTAAGAAAGTTAATTCAAATTCCTTTACAACAAATTATAAAACCAACACAATTCATCATAACTGTGGCAATTAGTGCGGGCGAAAATTACCCCAAAATACACGCACCTTTTCACCATTTGATAGGGCGTGGTTCTGAGGTCGTACACCTGGCCAAAGTACGCCAAAACGTCGATTAGCATGGTGGTTAGACTGTACCTGCAGCCAAACTCGGCCGCCCTGTAATCCCAGGGAAAAGCGTGGTGGTAATTGTGCCAACCTTCGCCAACTGACAGGAAAGCGACCACACGGGATTCTACTGGCTTCATATACCTAGAAAAAAGCGCATTTTAGTGACTTTTGTGACTGAGCGATATCACGTGATTTAGATCATCCAGTTTGGTATACTGCAATTCAAATTAAATTAGGATGACGTCACAACCAATTTCTTTGAATTGTGTACTAAAATTTACCAGAAGTATGTTTAATCTTATTAGAATATTTTTTATTTATCAGATGCCTCTACCAGTGTCCTAAACTTTATAATATGGTTTTTTAATTTGCCAGAAGCCTCTGGAACCATTTTGGCAACGCTCATCTATCAGAATGTTCTAAAAGTGTCTTAAAACTCCCAAGAATTCTTTAAAATTGACAGAAATCTCTAGAACCATTTTGGCAACGCCACAGACTTGTAAATATTACTGAAAATCTCCTAAAAACTACCAAAGACTTCTACAAGTGTCCTAGCCCTTCCAAGATTTTTTAAAAATTACCAGAAGCCTTTAGAACAATTCTGGCAACTCCAGAGGCTGTTAAGTACTACTGAAAACCTTCTAAAAACTACCAGAACCCCCAAAAAGTGCCCTAAACATCCCAAGGTTCTTTAAAAATTGCCAAAAACTTTTACAAGTGTCCTAGCCCTTCCAAGATTTTTTAAAAATTACTAGAAGCCTCTAAAACAATTCTGGCAACTCCAGAGGCCTTTAAATCCTACTGAAAACCTCCTAAAAACTACCAAAGACTTTTACAAGTGTCCTAACCCTTCCAGATTTTGTTTAAATTACCAGAAGCCTCTAGAACAACTCCAAAGGCTGTTAAGAACTACTGAAAAATTTCTAAAAACTACCAGAACCCTCTACAAGTGTCTTAAAACCTTTCAGGATTTTTTTAAAATTACCAGAAGCCTCTAGAACCATTCTGGCAACTCCAGAGGCTGTTAAGTACTACTGAAAACCTTCTAAAAACTACCAGAACCCTCAAAAAGTGTCCTAAACATTCCAAGGTTCTTTAAAAATTGCCAAAAACTTCTATAAGTGTCCTAGCCCTTCCAAGATTTTTTAAAAATTACCAGAAGCCTTTAGAACAATTCTGGCAACTCCAGAGGCCTTTAAATCCTACTGAAAACCTCCTAAAAACTACCAAAGACTTTTACAAGTGTCCTAACCCTTCCAGATTTTGTTTAAATTACCAGAAGCCTCTAGAACAACTCCAAAGGCCGTTAAGAACTACTGAAAAATTTCTAAAAACTACCAGAACCCTCTACAAGTGTCTTAAAACCTTTCAGGATTTTTTTAAAATTACCAGAAGCCTCTAGAACAATTCTGGCAACTCCAGAGGCCTTTAAATCCTACTGAAAACCTCCTAAAAACTACCAAAGACTTTTACAAGTGTCCTAACCCTTCCAGATTTTGTTTAAATTACCAGAAGCCTCTAGAACAACTCCAAAGGCTGTTAAGAACTACTGAAAAATTTCTAAAAACTACCAGAACCCTCTACAAGTGTCTTAAAACCTTTCAGGATTTTTTTAAAATTACCAGAAGCCTCTAGAATCATTCTGGCAACCACAGAGGCTGTTAAGTACTACTGAAAACCTTCTAAAAACTACCAAAACCCTCAAAAAGTGTCCTTAACATCCCAATTTTCTTTAAAAATTGCCAAAAACTTCTATAAGTGTCCTAGCCCTTCCAATATTTTTTAAAAATTACTAGAAGCCTCTAAAACAATTCTGGCAACTCCAGAGGCCTTTAAATCCTACTGAAAACCTCCTAAAAACTACCAAAGACTTTTACAAGTGTCCTAACCCTTCCAGATTTTGTTTAAATTACCAGAAGCCTCTAGAACAACTCCAAAGGCTGTTAAGAACTACTGAAAAATTTCTAAAAACTACCAGAACCCTCTACAAGTGTCTTAAAACCTTTCAGGATTTTTTTAAAATTACCAGAAGCCTCTAGAATCATTCTGGCAACCACAGAGGCTGTTAAGTACTACTGAAAACCTTCTAAAAACTACCAGAACCCCCAAAAAGTGCCCTAAACATCCCAAGGTTCTTTAAAAATTGCCAAAAACTTTTACAAGTGTCCTAGCCCTTCCAAGATTTTTTAAAAATTACTAGAAGCCTCTAAAACAATTCTGGCAACTCCAGAGGCCTTTAAATCCTACTGAAAACCTCCTAAAAACTACCAAAGACTTTTACAAGTGTCCTAACCCTTCCAGATTTTGTTTAAATTACCAGAAGCCTCTAGAACAACTCCAAAGGCTGTCAAGAACTACTGAAAAATTTCTAAAAACTACCAGAACCCTCTACAAGTGTCTTAAAACCTTTCAGGATTTTTTTTAAATTACCAGAAGCCTCTAGAACAATTCTGGCAACTCCAGAGGCTGTTAAGTACTACTGAAAACCTTCTAAAAACTACCAGAACCCCCAAAAAGTGCCCTAAACATCCCAAGGTTCTTTAAAAATTGCCAAAAACTTTTACAAGTGTCCTAGCCCTTCCAAGATTTTTTAAAAATTACTAGAAGCCTCTAAAACAATTCTGGCAACTCCAGAGGCCTTTAAATCCTACTGAAAACCTCCTAAAAACTACCAAAGACTTTTACAAGTGTCCTAACCCTTCCAGATTTTGTTTAAATTACCAGAAGCCTCTAGAACAACTCCAAAGGCTGTCAAGAACTACTGAAAAATTTCTAAAAACTACCAGAACCCTCTACAAGTGTCTTAAAACCTTTCAGGATTTTTTTTAAATTACCAGAAGCCTCTAGAACAATTCTGGCAACTCCAGAGGCTGTTAAGTACTACTGAAAACCTTCTAAAAACTACCAGAACCCCCAAAAAGTGCCCTAAACATCCCAAGGTTCTTTAAAAATTGCCAAAAACTTTTACAAGTGTCCTAGCCCTTCCAAGATTTTTTAAAAATTACTAGAAGCCTCTAAAACAATTCTGGCAACTCCAGAGGCCTTTAAATCCTACTGAAAACCTCCTAAAAACTACCAAAGACTTTTACAAGTGTCCTAACCCTTCCAGATTTTGTTTAAATTACCAGAAGCCTCTAGAACAACTCCAAAGGCTGTTAAGAACTACTGAAAAATTTCTAAAAACTACCAGAACCCTCTACAAGTGTCTTAAAACCTTTCAGGATTTTTTTTAAATTACCAGAAGCCTCTAGAACAATTCTGGCAACTCCAGAGGCTGTTAAGTACTACTGAAAACCTTCTAAAAACTACCAGAACCCCCAAAAAGTGCCCTAAACATCCCAAGGTTCTTTAAAAATTGCCAAAAACTTTTACAAGTGTCCTAGCCCTTCCAAGATTTTTTAAAAATTACCAGAAGCCTTTAGAACAATTCTGGCAACTCCAGAGGCCTTTAAATCCTACTGAAAACCTCCTAAAAACTACCAAAGACTTTTACAAGTGTCCTAACCCTTCCAGATTTTGTTTAAATTACCAGAAGCCTCTAGAACAACTCCAAAGGCTGTTAAGAACTACTGAAAAATTTCTAAAAACTACCAGAACCCTCTACAAGTGTCTTAAAACCTTTCAGGATTTTTTTTTAAATTACCAGAAGCCTCTAGAACAATTCTGGCAACTCCAGAGGCTGTTAAGTACTACTGAAAACCTTCTAAAAACTACCAGAACCCTCAAAAAGTGTCCTAAACATTCCAAGGTTCTTTAAAAATTGCCAAAAACTTCTATAAGTGTCCTAGCCCTTCCAAGATTTTTTAAAAATTACCAGAAGCCTTTAGAACAATTCTGGCAACTCCAGAGGCCTTTAAATCCTACTGAAAACCTCCTAAAAACTACCAAAGACTTTTACAAGTGTCCTAACCCTTCCAGATTTTGTTTAAATTACCAGAAGCCTTTAGAACAATTCTGGTAACCATAGAGGCTGTTAAGTACTACTTAAAAACTACCAGAACCCTCTACAAGTGTCCTAAAACCTTTCAGGATTTTTTTAAAATTGCCAGAAGCCTCTAGAACTATCCTAGAGACCATTAAATACTAATTTTTTAAAATGCCAGAAGCTTCTAAATATTATTTAAAAAAATATCAGAAAAACCTTTCAAGCCTATGTTGACAGAAATGATTAGGATTTGTGACGTAATACCAATATTGTCTGATCTTTAGTATACAGAAATCAAACTGTACAAGGCGCATTCACCAGATTGTCATTTTTAATAATTTTTCTTAAGGAAAACAGTGTCCCAAATTTAAACGTTTTTATTGTAAGAAAGTCAGGTTAGGTCAAGACCTTTGCACACTTGTGACGCAACACGAGATAAGTAAACGTGTGGTTGAGCGTGTTCAAATACGTGTACAAATTAAACAAAAAAATTAACATTGTTTACAATAATACTTACATGTCGTAAGGTTTGTTGCCCCATAAATGAGCGGCGCTGTTCACCAACCACGTGATGTTCAGCACGATGATGCTGCGGAACATGTACGAGGCGAAAAACGAATTCACCCAGGTTTCCTTAAACCAGAACACCGGAACGACCGTTGGAATTAAAATGGCGAAAATCGCGTACAAAACCTTGTAATGCCTAAAAAAAAACAAAATTTTGCTCTTGTCACGTGGTTTTGGTGGTGTGATTAGTACTTTTTCTGGAACATCACCAGCCAGTCCGCTTCCAAGTCGCTCATGTCGATCGTTTTGCCTTTGGCAATGACCGCCGGGTGTTTGCGGCTCATCAGCCAGCCCATATGGGAGAAAAAGAACCCGCGATGGGCGTTATGCGGATCCGCGTCCGTATCGCTGTATTTGTGGTGTTGACGATGGTCTCGCACCCATATGTACAGGCAATTCTGCGTAATTAACGAAGTTAGAACTACTGTGCTTGTATAAGTCACACAGTATGCGACATTTGCTGTCATACTACAAAAACAAACGTCATAACTGTCAGAAATGCAGACTTATAAAAGTGTCATTCATAAAACTATGAATTAAATCTTGTCAATGCAGGTTGGCTTCAAATTTGACAGTTGCTACACTTGAATTATTTAAATCAATTAAACGTTTACTATGCACCTGCACTAACATGGATATTATTTGTATTATTTTGAGGTTAGAATTTATTTACTTTTGACAGATGACAGTTATAGGCATTACACTGATTCAAATGCCAGACAGCTAAAGGAATATTCATTTTTTTTTCAATTTTCTTTCTCTGTCAGTTACACACATGTTATGTGGGATACAAATGCTCTTCTTAAAGTGGTATTTAATAATACACTAAAGACAGTAAATTGAGTCACGGATAATGATTGATGGTGTAAAGTTAAAAAAAAAAACCTTAAACATCATCAAAAGTTAATTAACCGCGATACAAAGTGTTGTTGGCAAAAATTTTGCAATTTAACCTTGCAATTATGGCTTAAACTGTACAAATCGCGAAGAAGAAATCATATCGCTTTCATCGGTCATACTCGGTTGAATCTATTCAAATTACGTCGTTCGTCTCCGTAACAAACACTAGGAAGTACAGTTCATTAACGTTGGCCTAGATCGGGACAATTTGTCCCACTGTGTAAGGACAAAATCTGGAACGTACCTGGCCGGCTAAAGTGTGAAAAAGGATGAGCACCAATCTGGTCCAGTATTTGGCTTTAAACGCTTTGTGAGAAAACAAACGGTGAGCACCCGACGTCACTCCCAGACCGCTGCTTACCGCCACCACGGTTGCTGCAAAAAAATGAGGTTAATATCACGAAAAAATGGCCAAAAAACTGTATAATACTACTGGACTCACTCTATGTAAAGTGAATCAATTGTATTGTTCTAATGCGAGTTATTATTTATGTAAATCTCATTGTTAGGTATTAATAGGTAACCTATTTAACTTCAGTAAAAGTAAAACGCCACGTGTTTTTAGTGCAGCCCTTGATTCTAGAGTAATTTCATTTTAAGTTAATTTTTAAGGTTTTTAAAGACAATTTGTATATTCTGAAGACAATTTTCAAGCTGCAGATGTCTAAAACTGTGAAAATTTACTTGATATTGAAATTTGTAGCTTGGAAAGTCAATTTTCAAGGTTTTGAAGTCAATTTGTACATTCTGTCAATTTTCAAGCTGCAGAGGTTTAAAAATTGACTTGATAGGGTAATTTGAAGCTTAGTAAGTCAATTTTCAAGGTTTTGAAGTCAATTTGTATATTCTGAAGACAATTTTCAAACTGCAGCAGTTTAAATCTGTGCAAAAGGCATGAAAATTGACTTGACAAACCAATTTGAGGCTTGGTAAGTCAATTTTAAAGGTTTAGAAGAGGATTTGTATGTTCTGAAGACAATTTTCAAGCTGCAGAGGTTTAAAACTGTGAAAATTGACTTGATAGGGCAATTTGAAGCTTGTTAATCCAATTTTTAAGATTTAGAAGTCAATTTCTACATTTTGAAGTTAGTTTTCAAGTTGCAGGGGTTTAAATCTGTGCAAATGACATGAAAATAACTTGACAGGGAAGTTTTTATCTTGAAAAGTCAATTTTTAAAGTTTAGAAGACGATTTGTATATTCTGAAGACAATTTTCAAGCTGTAGAGGTTTAAAACTGTGAAAATTGACTTGATAGGGCAATTTGAAGCTTGTTAATCCAATTTTTAAGATTTAGAAGTCAATTTCTACATTTTGAAGTCAGTTTTCAAGTTGCAGGGGTCTAAATCTGTACAAATGACATGAAAATAACTTGACAGGGAAGTTTGAAGCTTGGTAAGTCAATTTTCAAGGTTTAAAAGACGATTTGTATATTCTGAAGACAATTTTCAAGCTACAGAGGTTTAAAACTGTGAAAATTAACTTAATATTGTAATTTGTAGCTTGGAAAGTCAATTTTTACGATTTAGAAGTCAATTTCTACATTTTGAAGTTAGTTTTCAAGTTGCAGGGGTTTAAATCTGTGCAAATAACATGAAAGTAACTTGACAGGGAGGTTTGAAGCTTTGTAAGTCAATTTTCAAGGTTTAAAAGTCAATTTGTACACTTTTTTGGAAAAAAATCTTTTCTAGATTGTGTACAGTGTGCTTATATGACTCCAATTACAAAGTAATAATTTTTAACCTGTTTTTGAAAACAAAATTGTCAAGAATCAAATTTAAGTCACCAAAGACGCTTGCAACTTTGAGAATTTTAGGTTAAGTGACTGATGATATAGTTAAGGGCTTTAATACACTCTCTTAACTGGTACGTAAGTCAAGGTTAAGGTGACTACGTGCCGGGCGAAAAAATGTGGCAATCCCCGTTTAAAAACCAGACCTTTCGGAATGTACTTTCACTTATATAATCATCGACGTTAATTAGCTTGTTCCTTAGTAATTAGAACTATCCACGTAACCAGATCCATGTGAGCTGACCGTTGACCTCTAACTCTACGCTGGTCTAGTTTAAATGTCGACATTTCGATTGCGACAAGTTCCCATTTTGATAGCGCACGTGTGACCTTTCCAGTCAATATCTTCTAGTTCTTTGACTGATGGCCGTTTCGGCCGTGACGGCCATCTTGCGACAGTTTGATGAATTATTGGATTGCGATGAAAACTGAGGAAGTGTAATCGGCCTTAACTCGAAATTAATTACAACATTTACGGCGGCTTTAAATAAATTAGTAATAACCAGGTTGGGCAATACTGATACCTGAAAAAATGACGTTCTTTGCGTGTTTTACTAATTTTTAGGGCAATACAGTTTCTCAAGTGTTGTTCTCTAGCTTGTTTACAACACAGGTGATTGATCGCTTGGTTCGATATTTTTTTTGAATTGGGGCCAAATAATCCATTAGTATAATAGAAATGTAATAATTATTCTGTCAATTTTCAGGATTTTTAAATTCCCCATTAATATGTCTGAGTGAGTGGTCAAAATCTATTTTTTGGCCAATCATTATCAACTGTCATTCATGTCAGACTTACTCCAGACATTGGTCCTCCACGAACAAACGGTAAAAATCAACCATAAACCGTACAGGGCGGCCAAATGTAGAATCAGAAATCCGATAGCGTTCTTCCATACGATTTGCCTTTTGTACGTGTGATCGGTACCGATTTGGGCCGGTAACAGTCCCGAGTACTGGTTGACATCACTGTCAGCTGTCAAAGTTTTGACGTCGTCCGCGCGACCTGGCAACGTTGCCGTAAAGCGTGGCTGAAGATCGGCCACCAGTACGTTCTGCAAAATCAAAAAATATTAGTCGAGTATATACACGAGAAATCAAACTAGATTGGGATGACGTCCCAATTTTGTAACTAATGTAATTTTAACACTTGGTCATGTGACCACATCTGTCACTTGATAAAAATGTCCATCTCCATCTTTGTCTGGAGTTTTCAAGCATTATGGCAAGTTTAATTATTTTTTTAGGGTTTAGGCCATTTTTTGTGGTCTCTGACACTTGAACTTCTGACAAGTTCTGGGAGGTTTTCAGCAGTTTTTGGGTAATTTTTAAACATTTTTGAAGAGTTCAAGACACTTGTGCGCCCTCTGGCGAGTTTAGGGAGGTTTTTAGAGGCTTCTGGCAGACTTAAATTTTTTTAAAGAGTTCAAGACACTTTTAGCAAGTTCTGATAGGTTTTCAGTACTATTTCAAAGCTTCTGGTATACTTAATCAATTCTTGGAAGGTTTAAAATACTCTGTAGAGGCCTCTGGCAACTTCTGGGAGGTTTTTAGTACTTTTTAGAGGCTTCTGGCAAATTTAAATTTTTTTTATTCAAAACACTTGTAGAAAGTTCTGGGAAGTTTTCAGTACTAAATAGAGGCTTCTAGCAGTTTCAAAAAATTGTTGGAGCTTTTTAGACACTTTTAGAGGCTTTTGGCAAGCTCTGGGAGTTTTTTAGTACTTTTTAGAGGCTTCTGGCAGTTTCAAAAAATTGTTGGAGCTTTCTAGACACTTTTGGAGGCCTCTAGCAAGTTCTGGAAAGTTTCAAGACACTTTTGGCAAGTTCTGAGAGGTTTTCAGTACTAAAGAGAGACTTCTGGCAGTTTTACAAAATGGTTGGAGTTTTTTAGGCACTTTTAGAGGCTTCTGGAAATGTTAAAAATATGTTCAAAGGTTTAGAACACTTGTAGAGGTTTCTAGAGGGTTTTGAGTGGTTTTTAGTAGTTTTTAGAGGCTTCTGGCAGTTTCAAAAAATTGTTGGAGCTTTCTAGACACTTTTGGAGGCTTCTATCAAGTTCTGGAAAGATTCAAGTATTATTTAGAGGCTTTCGGCATTTATAAAGAAGTCTTAAAGGTTTCAAGACACTTTTAGAGGCTTTTGGCAAGTTCTGGGAGGTTTTTACTACTTTTTAGAGGCTTCTGGCAATATTAAAAACATGTTCAAAGGTTTAGAACACTTGTAGAGGTTTCTAGAGAGTTTTAAGTGGTTTTTAGAGGCTTCTGGCAATTTAAAAAAATTCTTAAAACATACAAGACATTTGTAGAAGCTTCTAGCAAGTTCTAGGAAGTTTTCAGTACTAAATAGAGGCTTCTGGCAATTTCAAAAAATTGTTGGAGCTTTCTAGACTCTTTTGGAGGCCTCTAGCAAGTTCTGGAAAGTTTCAAGACACTTTTAGAGGCTTTTGGCAAGTTCTGGGAGGTTTTTACCACTTTTTAGAGGCTTCTGGCAATATTAAAAAAAAATTCAAAGGTTTAGAACACTTGTAGAGGTTTGTAGAGGGTTCTGAGTGGTTTTCAGTAGTTTTTAGAGGCTTCTGGCAATTTTAAAAAATTCTTAAAACATTCAAGACACTTGTAGACGCTTCTAGCAAGTTCTGGGAGGTTTTTAGTACTAAATAGAGACTTCTGGCAGTCTAAAAAAATTCTTAAAGGTTTTAAGATACTTTTAGAAGCTTCTAGCAAGTTCTGGGAGGTTTTCAGTAATAAATAGAGGCTTCTGGCAGATTCAAAAAATTGTTGGAGCTTTCTGGACACTTTTGGCAAGTTCTCGGAGCTTTTTAGTAATTTTTAGAGGCTTCTGGCAATATTAAAAAAAAATGAAGATTTAGAACACTTGTAGAGGTTTCTAGAGAGTTCTAAGAGGTTTTCAGTAGTTTTTAGACAATTTTAACAATTCTTAATACATTCAAGACACTTTTAGAGGCTTTTGGCAAGTTCTGGGTGGTTTTTTGTACTTTTCAGAGGCTTTTGGTAAAATTAAAAAAATGTTGAAAGGTGTAGAACACTTGTAGAGGATTCTAGAGAGTTCTAAGTGGTTTTTAAAGGCTTCTGGCAATTTTAGAAACTTCTTAAAACATTCAAGACAGTCTTAGAGGCTTTTGGCAAGTTTTGGAAGGTTTTTACTACTTTTTAGAGGCTTCTGGCACCTTTAACAGTTTCATGAATGGTTCAATACAGTTATAGAGACCTTTGGTAATTTTAAATTTTTTTAAAAGCTTGTAGAGGCATCTGGCAATTTAATAGAGACTTTTAGCAATACAGTAAAAGTTTCTTAAAGGCTTGTGGCAAATATGAAAACTTCCATGGACACTGTCAGAAAAGTCTCCACAATTTTGCTTGATTTTCACTATACATTTTAGGAAACAAACTGAAACTGTGCCCTTTTATAGTAAATTAAAAAAATTAAATTAATTTAAATGAATATTATTGAATCACCCTGTTGTCGTTATTTACAGATAAAATTGTAATTATTCCAAACAATTAGCGGTTTCTGTACAGGAAATCAATTGATTTTTAAGTAATTCCGTTCATTTAAATTAAAAAGTAATTTAAAAATAATCAAAAAACGTGAAATACCTTGCAATTTTCGGTCTGACAATCCACTTGTTGGGGTACCATGTTGTTCAAACACAACCGCGCATTTACTTACAAGTTTCTTTTATATGAGCGACAAAGCACGTACCGAACTGGACTAAACTCAACAATAATATGCTCAAATTTTGATCTATTGAAAGTCCTTAATAATGGAGCAAAAATGTTTTTTTTTTTGGTTGGTACCACCGCGCAGTGGGGGGAGAGAGGCGCCCCCTTCCTCCCGCTTTATGCAATTCGCCGAAGAAGCTATAAGGTTGGCAGTACTGTCTTTTTCCAAGTCACGTAGCCCAAATTACTTAACCTGCTGCTGGTCGAAAATATGTAATATAATAAGAGCTTTTTCTACTGAATGGTACTTTCGTTTTGGTTGTATCGGGTGCCAAAGTACCTTGATTCGTTCCGGTGTAAGTGGCAACATTGTTTTTTAAAAAAAATTGCAAAAATTATGGAAGTTCTGGTTGTTTACTTCATTTTCACATTTTTTACCAGTTATGTGATATACGGAGTGTCAGAAATAAATACAAAAAAAAACGTAATTCAAAAAAAATTAGGTCCCGTGATATTATTACCATTTGCCATAGAGCAATCACGTGACAAACTATCAGATTACACGGAGCGTGCTCTGACCTAAAATCAATACTAATTTTAGGTTAGTTTACCTAAAAAATACGTGAATAATAAGGGCATCGGATCGGATGAGGTTGGTTCATAGAAATTGATTTTTTTTTGTCCAGAAAACACAGCAAAACTGAGATACACACGAAATTGTAATTTTAATGAGTTTTATGGTCCGCGCCGATTTTGACGGATTGCGCGCGTACGACGGCTGCGTCAGTGCGTCACAACTGCCAAATTTCTCGGTCGGTGTTGCCAAATCGAAATATTTAACGGCGGTAGAATAATCAGTCAAAAACGCCAGATCAAAACAAATTCGTTCGTTTTACATTATTATACAGGGTGTCTTTTAATAGTTATCAAAAATTTCTTCAAAAATACAGATTTTTCTATTTTATTCAAGTTTTGACGTTAGTGACAATTATATCACGTGGTTTTAAAGGATAATTTAGCTGGGCAGTCACGTGACCATTGTCAAAAATCGTAAATTTGAAAAACACTCTCTATATCGAATACTGCAAGAAAACGTTTCTGAATCCTGATTTTTGCAACTTTTGAGCACAGTTTGACAGTTTTGACGTTAGTGACAGATGTCACGTGATTTTAGAAGACTATTTAGCTAGACTATGAAGTAATAATTGTCAAAATAACTATCATAAATCTCAGAAACACGTATTATATCAAATACTGCAAGAAGACGTTTTTAAATCCTGATTTTTGCAACTTTTGAGCATGGCTTGACAGTTTTGACGTTAGTGACAGTGGTCACGTGATTGTAGAACACTATTCAGCTAGACAGTCACGTGACAATTGCCAAAATAACTGTCATAATTCTCAGAAACACGTATCATATCAAATACTGCAAGAAAACTGTTGTAAACACTGATTTTTGCAATTTGTGAGCACAGTTTGACAGTTTTGACGTTAGTGACAGTTGTCACGTGATTGTAGAACACTATTCAGTTAGACGGTCACGTGACAAATAGCAAAATAACTATCATAATTCTCAGAAACACGTATTATATCAGATACTGCAAGAAAACATTTCTAAATCTTGATTTTTGCAACTTTTGAGCATGGTTTGACAGTTGTGACGTTAGTGATAGTTGTCACGTGATTGTAGAACACTATTTAGCTGGACGGTCACGTGACAATTGGCAAAATAAGTGTCAAAATTCTCAGAAATACGTTTTATATCAAATACTGCAAGAAAACGTTTCTAAATCTTGATTTTTGCAACTTTTGAGCAGAGTTTGACAATTTTGACGTTAGTGGCATTTGTCACGTGATTTCAGAAGACTATTTAGCTAGACTATGAAGTAATAATTGTCAAAATAACTGTCATAATTCTCACAAACGCGGTTTATATCAAATACTGCAAGAAAACGTTTTTAAATCCTGATTTTTGCAACTTTTGAGCATGGTTTGACAGTTTTGACGTTAATGGCAGTTATCACGTGATTTTAGAAGACTATTTAGCTAGATGGTCACGTGACAATTGGCAAAATAACTGTCATAAATCTCAGAAACACGTGTTAAATCAAATACAGCAAGAAAACGTTTTTAAATCCTGATTTTTGCAACTTTTGAGTACAGTTTGACAGTTTTGACGTTAATGACAGTTGTCACGTGATTTCAGAAGACTATTTAGCTAGACTATGAAGTGACAATTATCAAAATAACTGTTAAATCTCAGTAAATCGTCTTGTTTCGAAAACTGCGTTAAAATGTAATTCTTGCAAATTCTAGTAAAACTTTGACAATTCTGACAGACATCACGTGGTTTTAGAGAATAATTTGGAGTAAGAAAACGGCTGTTTTAATCGCATTTTTAGAATCCTCATTAAATTTCCTATTCAATAAACTGAAAATGTATATAAAAAGTTTCACAACCGACATATAATGGCAGTAACGTAATTAAAAATGGTAGATTATATACAAAAAAAAACCGGAAAACGGTAGAAGAACTACAACTGGCAACATTGTTTTCGGTTTATGAAGCTAACAAATAATAAATACAATGACACTGCAATATGCAGGGTTGCCATCTCCAAACTGTCACTGTCACCACGGTTTCTTTTAAGATGATCTTATTTGCCAGGGGTGCTGTGTGCTTATTGGGCCCCTAATATCCCCTATTTTTCGAGAAAAATCCTCTAATCTGACAACCCTGACCAAAATCGTGACATTTGCCACTGTTTCTATACAAATTTGGCTCACAACTAAATTTAGTGTGTTTTTAAATTGTTATTCCCTTAGAACTAGGTTAATGCAATATTCTAATTTAAATAGATGCATTTTTGCATACAATGCAGGACTTTATAGGATCTGAATATCCCTAATCTAACAATAGATAGCAAATGCGTCGATGACCTATTAAACTGTTGTTGATCAATGTTTTTACCAGCTTTAATACATTCTTTGACATAGTGACAAACTTCCAGACTGTGATTCAATTGAATTAACAATTTCACTAAGAAAACCCTAAAAAGCTGGTTAAATGTTAAATGGGACACTCTGTATAGTCTTACCTCTCATTTTGTAGCTACACCAAAGATTTCTGAGTCTAGGGAAGAATGGCCAACGGTTAATAACACTATTTTTCATAAATTTTAATTAAGTTTTTCCAATAATGGACACAAAGCACCAGATAACATCAAAAAACATATTTTTTCCAAAAAAAAGTAAGAACACTCCCCCCCATTGTCTATCTACTGTCATCTGTCGCTTGTCATTCATGACATTTATACTTCATATACCAAATACCTTCTTATACAGGATAAATGCTTACATGAGATATTTTAAAACTTTAAAAAAGTTTAGTGTTTTTATAATTATTGTACACTAACTGGACTTTTGCTATTATATTCTTTAATAATTTATTATTTAGTGCAATAATAGAGTTACGGTGTTTTAAAGAAGAAAGTATTTTCTTGACAATTCATTTAGGAACCAAAATGACCCGCATCTTATCGACCTTAAAAATTCTCGATTAACACGAATAATTATTCTAATAGAACGGCAAGTGCTGTCCAACAAAGTGGTACCGCTACGACGAAGAAATTGGTACCACTTTCACCAAAGCAATTTTTAAGTTAAGCCGCATTTTAATTGAATTTACACAGATTGCAACAAATTCAGGGAAAAATGTGCAATCTTCGTGTCGTAGACAGTCACTGCAGGTTAGACGGTGACCTCTGATAGTCAAAATTTATTACCGCTAGTAGGAAAGGCGATTTTTGCAACAAATTCTAATCTAAAAGTGCGTAGGAAGAACGGTTTTTTTGTATAAAAACCATGCTTGATGGAACTAAAAAAAAATATTTTAAACTGGTGATTAATATGCTTAATAGTTACAGCAATCAAATGCGAGTATAGTAAATCACATTGATTGGAAAAGTATTACAAAGTGATCGTGAAATCAACGAAAAACTTGTTTTTATTGTGAAATTGGTTGTTTATTGATTTCAGTTTGTTTGTTGAAATATTTGGTGGTTGTATGGTCTATTTTTGCTTGTACTAAATGGCAAATTCCGGTGTTTTTCAGTAATTTGATTTCAAGCCAATTTCGGCTTTACTGAATGATGTTCCATCAAAATTACAACCATAAACCTAGAAAATTGTTTCAATATTCTTTCTCTAAAGATTTGTTTTTTAAACTTTTATAGTCTTGGATTTTGACATTTGTCAGTGTAATGACAGCTCGAGTGACGCGGTGTTAGACCACCGCCTACTATACTAAACAGCCTAGAACGTGCTTGTCAAAAATTCCAATATGGCGGAAATAGTGATGACAGTTTGCGTTTGTTTGTATTTGTGGAAATTGAATTTTTTGAAGATTAGATGAATTTTTAAGAACAAAAATTAAGAATTTTTAAAACAAACGTTTTGCGTACAAAAATTCAGATAATATTAAGTTTCCTATTGGCTCGCAACAAATTGCTTGCTCAATGGGATTTACCATAAGCATTGAAAAGGATAGCGAGCAAAAATAGACTATAATGACGGTTATTACTTAGAAGTTAATAAGGTGGTAATTTGCTTGAAACAACTGTGCACTTTAAATGGTATTTAACGTTGAAATTACACTAATTATTGTAGGCAAAAATGAACCACGAATAATTTAAATTTGCGAGCTGGCAACAGTGTAAAAGCAAGTTGACACCTGTCACGTGACCTAAAAAAATGTCGTCTCAACCTTGAAAAGTCTGTAAAATTACATTTAGACAGTTGGAAAAGCTGAAACTGTTAAAACACGTCACTTGATGGTGGTAATTTAAATTTGAAGCCGGCAACACTGTAAAATTAGGTTGACAGCTGTCCACAACAGTCACGTGACCTCTAAATGTCATATCGATCCTAAACAATCGGTAAATTACATTTAAAACAATTGGAAAAGCTTAAATTGATAAAACACGTTATGTGACTAGGATAATTGTAATTTCGTGTTGGCAACACTGTGAAAAATTAGGCTGACAGCTGTCCACAACAGTCACGTGACCTCTAAATGTCATATCGATCCTAAACAATCGGTAAATTACATTTAAAACAATTGGAAAAGCTTAAATTGATAAAACAAGTCATGTGACTAGGATAATTGTAATTCCGTGTTGGCAACACTGTAAAATTAAACTGACAGCTGTCCACAACAGTCACGTGACCTCTAAATCGGTAAATTACATTTAAAACAATTGGAAAAGCTAAAATTGATAAAACACACGTCATGTGACTAGGATAATTGTAATTTCGTGTTGGCAACACTGTGAAAAATTAGGCTGACAGGAGTCCACAACAGTCACGTGACATGGAAAATGTCGTCTGTAACCTTGAGATATCGGTAAATTGCATTGAGACAGTTGGGACGGCTAAAACTGCTAAAACACGTCACGTGACAAGAACAATTTAAATTTAAAGCCGGAAACAGTGTAAAAGCAAGTTGACACCTGTCACCTGTCAACAACGCACGGGATGTCATCTTGACAGGTTTTTTTCATTTCAGTCTGTTTAGGCTTTTGATTGCGTTGATTTTGTAGAGAAAAACGGTAAAAATCGAGTTAAACCATGTTCAGGCAGAAAAGAAAAATGGTAAAGAAGACGCAAAGGTATTTTAAGGTAAATTAACGAAATTTTTGGGAATTTTCCACTCACCTTATCGCCCTCACTCTCATTCTTAACAAACTCAATGTGTATCATACTTCCTGAATATTTGGTGAAAGAACCAGAACGGTACCTGTAGTACCCGGCGCGCGTAAAACAGAGACAACGGAAACGGTACTGGCAATGAAACCGCGTTCTTGAACTTCATTGAACAAGAAGAAGAAAGGCCCCTGCTTCACAGTACCAAGAGGGGAAATCGTCCCGGTATGTAGGTGAGTGGCAAGTACCATTTGATGCTGACTGGAGTGAGAGTTTCATTGTATTTTGGGTACCGGGACAAGTGAATAAGTTCCCCAGCGTTTCGGTGTGGTTTGTGGCGCAAAAGTACCACTTTTCCACTCGTGCTGGTAGAGAAAAAGAGAAATTTCCGCTTCATCGAGGGGGTTTTAATGGCCCATTAGATTATCGCTTCCGTTGCTTTTCAACCATACACAGGGTGTCAGTAAAAATTGCCCACCCTGTACACCAGAGGCTATGAAAGTGATTTTGATGCACACCACTGAAAAGAGGAGGAAAAATTAGATTTTTCGAGTGGTTTATCGTTGCTGTAACTCAAAAACCAGCTGAGATACAGGCAGTCAAAGTTTTGAGGGACTTTTTCAAACAAAAATGTGCCCAAAATGAATTTTGTAGAATATCTCCCAAACTAGTAGAGACACGACAAAAGTTCGTAGAATACAAATTACAGAGAAAACCCTAAAGAAACTGAATCCGTACTTTGAACGGCTAATTTCCCACTGGAACTGTATACAGGGTGGCCCAACTATGCTTCCACTGTTTTGGCTCACCCTGTACGCTAGAGGCCACGAAGGTTGTTTTGGAGCACACCACTGTAAAGAGGAAGAAAAACCGGATTTTTTGAGTAGTTCAACGTCACCGTAACTCAAAAACCGGCTGAGATATTGACAGTCAAACCCACTTGATCAAAAAATGTGCCCAAAAAGAATTTTGTAGAATATCTCCCAAACTAGTAGAGACACGACAAAAGTTCGTAGAATACAAATTACAGAGAAAACCCTAAAGAAATTGAATTCGTACTTTGAACGGCAAATTTTTCACTAGAATTGTATACAGGGTGGCCCAACTCTGCTTCCATTGTTTTGGCTCATCCTGTACGCCAGAGGCCACGAAGGTTACTTTTGAGTATACCACTGTAAAGAGGAAGAAAAACCGGATTTTTTGAGTGGTTTAACTTAACCATAAGTCAAAAACCAGCTGAGATATTGACAGTTAAAGACACTTGATTAAAAAATGCGCCCAAAATGAATTTTGTAGAATATCTCCCAAACTAGTAGAGACACGACAAAAGTTCGTAGAATACAAATTACAGAAAAATCCCTATAGAAACTGAATTCGTACTTTGAACGGCAAATTTCCCACTGGAACTGTATACAGGGTGGCCCAATTTCTCTGTCCTGGAAAAAAAGTAGGTCAATCATCTCTAGGATAGCCAAAAAAAAATCGAGGTTGTCGATTAATCAAAAGTTCGTCAAACCGAGAAACTTTCGCCTGAACCCACCCAGAAATGCTGCTAGAGGATAAACGGTACTGGTTTCACGGTTTCACTTTCCTGCATACAATGCTAGATATCTGATTCCGTGATTAACTCATAATCAATACCAAAAATGGTGTAAAGCTGTATTTCCAGCTGTTTGTCAGAAACTAAATTGCACTTTCATAGATCATGACCCTGTAGTGTATGTATAATTTGCTGTTAAATTGTTTACTTTCTTATTAGCGCTGTATAATTATGGTTTCCTGTGTTAATTATTAGAATCAGTACATTTTGCTTACACAAAACTATGAGGTAATTAAGCATTCCACAAATTTGTATTTTTCACAAAACATAAATATTGAAACGTTTTTATTACCTCCTTTGTTAAACTGTATAAATTTCGTGGTCAATGTCACGTGGGTCGAGGTTAAATATTAAAGCTTTCTCTTAAGATTTTAGCCATTTTTCGTTTCACAAAAAACCAAAAAACAGCTTTTTTTTTGGCTCGCCCTGTACATTATAGAGGCCACTGTGGTAATTTGTGAATATAGTACGAAAAAAAAGGAGGAAAAGAGGAATTTTTCGAGTGGTTAATCGTTGCTGTATCTCAAAAACTAGCTGAGATTTTGACAGACAAAGTTTTGACAGTCTTTTTCTGTCCTTAAACTGAGTTTTGTGGAATATCTTCCAAACTAATAGAGATACGGAAAACGTCCAAGAATTTAACGTGCCAGAGGTCTCTGGCAGCCATTTTGAATTGCCAGAGGCCTCTGAAACCTTCTTAAGCTTACTATGAATTGTTTTTAACGTGCCAGAAGCCTCTAGCAGCCATTTTGTATTGCCAGAGCCCTCTGAAACCTTCTTAAGCTTACTATGAATTGTTTTTAACGTGCCAGAAGCCTCTAGCAGCCATTTTGTATTGCCAGAGGCCACTGAAACCTTCTTAAGCTTACTATGAATTGTTTTTAACGTGCCAGAAGCCTCTGGCAGCCATTTTGTATTGCCAGAGGTTTCTGAAACCTTCTTAAGCTTTATGAATTGTTTTTAACGTGCCAGAAGCCTCTAGCAGCCATTTTGTATTGCCAGAGGCCACTGAAACCTTCTTAAGCTTACTATGAATTGTTTTTAACGTGCCAGAGGCCTCTGGCAGCCATTTTGTATTGCCAGAGGTCTCTGAAACCTTCTTAAGCTTACTATGAATTGTTTTTAACGTGCCAGAAGCCTCTAGCAGCCATTTTGTATTGCCAGAGCCCTCTGAAACCTTCTTAAGCTTACTATGAATTGTTTTTAACGTGCCAGAAGCCTTTAGCAGCCATTTTGTATTGCCAGAGGCCTCTGGCAGCCATTTTGTATTGCCAGAGGTTTCTGAAACCTTCTTAAGCTTTATGAATTGTTTTTAACGTGCCAGAAGCCTCTAGCAGCCATTTTGTATTGCCAGAGGCCACTGAAACCTTCTTAAGCTTACTATGAATTGTTTTTAACGTGCCAGAGGCCTCTGGCAGCCATTTTGTATTGCCAGAGGTCTCTGAAACCTTCTTAAGCTTACTATGAATTGTTTTTAACGTGCCAGAAGCCTCTAGCAGCCATTTTGTATTGCCAGAGGCCACTGAAACCTTCTTAAGCTTACTATGAATTGTTTTTAACGTGCCAGAGGCCTCTGGCAGCCATTTTGTATTGCCAGAGGCCTCTGAAACCTTCTTAAGCTTACTATGCATTGTTTTTAACGTGCCAGAAGCCTCTAGCAGCCATTTTGTATTGCCAGAGCCCTCTGAAACCTTCTTAAGCTTACTATGAATTGTTTTTAACGTGCCAGAAGCCTCTAGCAGCCATTTTGTATTGCCAGAGGCCACTGAAACCTTCTTAAGCTTACTATGAATTGTTTTTAACGTGCCAGAAGCCTTTAGCAGCCATTTTGTATTGCCAGAGGCCTCTGAAACCTTCTTAAGCAATTGTATACAGGGTGGTCCAACTTTAGCGTGTGAGAATGGTGGTGAAGGAAATGTCGAGTTTGTGGTCCCCGAAATGGGTTTTATGGAATATCTTCCAAACTATAGGTGAGATAAGGAGAAACTTAAAGGAATGAAACATTTTCACTGTATACAGGGTGGCCCAATTTTTTACTAAATTATTTTGGAATTTCGTTAAGTAAAGCGTCATTTAGTTTGAGCGAACAAAACAGAGAAAGTGTGTACAACAAGTCCCGTAGCGATCGCATCCAAAGTTCGTCAAAAAAGCATTTTGTATTAAATCACTTTCACTTACATTATTACCGCTAAATTATACATATTTGGGTAAATAACGGAATTTGCTTAATTCGTGGGAAATACAATTTGAAAAATATAAATCACCATATTCAGCTTGAGAAATTGTATACAGTGGGTCCCAAATTGGTTTTGGGATCTCTGCAACCGTAAGAGCTACAGAGTCGGTTAAATGGGGGAAAGTTTTAGAGAATTTTACGTGAAACTCATTTCCGTTACCCGGAAAATTGGGAAAACGTTAGAGGCTGCATTTTAAACAGTCTAACAAAGCCAAAGAGAGTTTTGAAACTAATGAGACATTAAAGGTACTTTCAGTGAAAATTTCAGGTCCGTAACTGCTCAAATACCCAAATTGTGATTCAAGTCAGTTGAGTGGGTTTTCTGCAATTATTTGTTTGGTTATGCCAGTTTAATGAGTTTTTTTTTGGAAAGTTTGGGACACACTCTGTATATAGTTTTTTTTGGTCCATCAATTGACCTAAGGTCACGTGATAACTACCTGAACAGGAAGTAGCAAATACCCCGCTTGTTAAAGCAACCGAGACGGAAGGCGCCATCTTTGTTCCCCACATTCGCCTACTGCGCAATTGAATAAAACTTCCGCAGTTTAGACAGTTTTGTTGTGACGTCATTCTAGTTTTGTTTGACTTCCAGTATACAAAACTTAATTACTATTCTTGTCACCCAAAGTAAAACCATATCAAAATAAGCTTTCTATGTCATTATTACTTAATATTTAGATTTAATTGGGTTTCTAGGTACGAACGGACAATTCGTTTTAGGTTGGGTACGCAAATTTCGGTTGTTTCGATATGTGGTCGCATTGTCTTCGAGTAATTGCTTTGTTACCGCATATTATGTCTCGTTATACATTTCCTATTTGACGAAACAAACGCGTCCAGCTTAGCTTTTAATGATTTTTTTTTTACTTAACTAATGTATGGTTCATTTTTTTCCCGTGGCGGTTACGTCATCAAGTGCTCCGCCATATTGAAATTTACGCACGTCGTTTATTACAAGCTAGGCTATCCATCTTTTTAATCACCTGTTTGGACGTTGCCGTATTGACAAATTCCTCCTTTAAACCTCACAATATGTATCTTTCATTAAGCAATTATAAATGAAAATGAGAAAACTATATTGTTTTGAAAAAAAACATTCTTACTGCAACCAACAATACACCAGGTTCACATCTGCTCGTGGAAGATGTGGCAACGTAGCATAGTCCCAACTGACAGTCGGCTAAACATTTTGAGGTTAGGAATTTTAAAAAGTTGAAAAACACCAAAAACTACAAACAGAAGAATCCTAAAGCAACAATGGCGGCCGATTCATAGCCGACGTGACTAGATGACGTTAAAATTCTATCGCGCTCGGAACGCATGTAATAGACAAGAAAGGCAAATGATGACGTACCCGCCACGGGAAAATAAATGGACCTTACCTTGCTTTGGGTTCCAGGATATGAGGAATTGAGGAAAATGGGGATTGGTGCACTTTAAGAATCTTTTTAAGGGAAAAAATAAAAAATTGGCAACACTGTGAAGGTGGAATTAAACGAAAACAAACTTAAAACTAAATAACAAACATCTTTTTCTTTATATTTGCAATTAATTAGTTTACACCAGTTTTCTCTCACGATCACTTTTACATCCCCACGCAGCATTTTTTACACACCAAACAACCATACTTAGCCACTATGACGTCATCATGTCGCTGACCGGTACCGTGTTCACGTTCGGTCCTTTTAGCGAGTCGTTAATGTCGCGCCGGAACATTGACAAGTTTTGCGTGAACCTAAAAAATCCAGTTGGAACAAACCCTGTCAAAAAAAATGACACTTTCTCACCTGTCCCTATTTTTAATCAGTAAATTCCGTTCGATACCGTCCATTAGGTTCTCGAACCATTGAGCCATGGCGCTTTGTTTGTCCGGTGGTTGACTCCTGGATGCAAAATGTCAGTGCAGTTTGCACATTAAAACACAAAAATACACTTACCGTATTATACTTTCTCGTAACTGTGCAAAATAGTCTTCGTTCAGCAATATAAGCACGAGTAAAGGCCTGGACATGGACCATTGATTCCTGCAGTCCTCAAACATGATAACGTTGAGGACGGTGCTTAAAATTTGTTGCAAAATTTCCGGATGCATTTCCAGAACTTTCATCAGCATATCGCCGCCAGCTTGGGGGAGCGGCGTCTTTTTGCCCGGATAAGCTGCAACCCACAATACACCCGTACATATTTTACGACTGATAGATAAATAGGAACCATAGACTAAATGATAAGTATAGACAGAGTGGCAATATGGAACTGAAAATTAATTTAAGTAAGCAGCATGAGATGGCACCACTAAACGCATATATGCGTTATTTTACATCTTTGGACAGTTTTAATGCGGCGTTGTCTAGTTGACAAATCACATTTTTGTTTTGTCTCTATTAGGCAAAAAATAACAGATTTTGTGTGTGTTTTCTTAAATTATTGTGTTTCACTTCGTTGTATTTTTAGTTTAATTTATTTTTAATATTCATCAAGGGGGGTTATTTTATACTTAATACATTATGAATTTTATGTCACGTGACCATTTGTACCTTAAAATGTAGAGTTTGAAACTAAAAAACGGTCACGTAATCTTTAAAATTAAATTCAACTTAATTCAATAATATTTTGTCATTTACAGTCACGTGATCTTCACGGTTCCGTTTTGGCATTAAATAAGAGTCACGTGACCTTTAAAAATACAATTTGAAAATTTAAAAACGTCGTGCGACTTTATGAACTGTAAAAACAGTCACGTGACATCCTAAAACAGTCATGGGACCTTTAGGATTTCGGTTTGTCGTGAACGGTTTGATTTAAACTGAAAAACGAGCATGTGATCCTTTAAATGACATTTTGACATTCAAAACTGTCATGTGACATTATAAAATCCAATTTTAATCTTAAACGGGTCACGTGACCTTTAGGATCCGTTTTCAAGTAAAAAAAGAGTCACGTGGACTAAAAAATTAAATTTCGAGTCGTCACGTGACCATTTGCTCATTAAAAGGAGTCGCGTAATTTAAATAAATCTCAGTACAAACTGAAAAACGGTCACGTGACCCTTTAAACAATATTTCGCTATTTACAGTCACGTGACCTTCAGGATTTCGGTTTGACATTAAAAAAGAATCACGTGACTTTTTAAAAAAAAGTTTGATTATTAAAAATCGTCATGCGACTATATGACCTGTAAAAAGAGTCACGTGACCTTTAAAACTATATTTTATTTTTGAAAATCGTCACGTGACCATTTGCACATTATAAGGAGTCAGGTGACTCTTACTTATACTTTGACATCTAAAACAGTCATGGGACCTTTAGGATTTCGTTTTGACGTTAAAATAATTGAAAATTGTCACGTGGCCATTGGATTCTTCACAAATGACATTTAAAACTGTCATGTGACATTATAATTCCATTTTTAATCTTAAACGGGTCACGTGACCTTTAGGATCTGTTTTGACGTTAAAAAAGTCCCGCGATTTGAAAAAAAATAGCCTAAACATAAAAACTGTCACGTGACGATAAAAATGCATTTTATGCGTACAAATAGACACGTGATTTAGTGTATCAGTTTAAAACTAAAAAAAAAAACGGTCACGTGACCTACAGGATTCTGTTTTGACGTTAAAAAAGAGTCCTGTGACTCTTAAAATAAATAGAATCTTTATCCAGAAATTCTTATCTTGTTTAGATTTCAAAATACGAGTAATTTAACTCAAATTTATTTGAAAAAATCAAGCTTTCTTAGGCAGTTCAGATGGGATAGCAAAAGAAAGCGGAAATACTGCAAAAGTTGGCAACTATGTCTGCAATGACGAGCGCTGTATTAGCGCCATCTCTTAGAGTTTACCTACAACTGAAGCGGCTCAAAATACACTTTTTGGGTGCCACTTTAATTACATTGCGCTGATTGTCTGTACCTATCATTATTAGTCTATGATACGAACCTTTTTGAGTCAATTGCTTAAACAGGTAGGTGACTATGTGATCCAGGGTGGCGCAACAGCCTGTACACACCATGGTATCTGCAAAAACCAGGTCAAATACTAGCACAAATTAGGGGAAAAATAAATAAGCTTCTACAGAGTGCTACAAGCGAATCAGGCTTCGTCTCTAACCGATACACGGACCTGTATAGAGATTATAATGCCCACCTAAGGCTGTCAGTCCTTCGGAGATCGAGGACACTATGTAGAGGAACACTTGGGGCTCTAATGTGGCCAAAAAATTCATGTGATCCTGCGCCAGACATTCTAGCAGCACGTAGTAGGTCTGCGACAGTTTTGGATAGTCCTGCGCAACAGAATTTTTTTCTAATTCCACTAGAAAACAAACGAGCGGAACTTACTAAGAGATCGCTTTGCGGGATTGACAGTAACAGTTTAACGAACACGTTGAGTGCATTGTCCAAAGCCTCGTCCCCGTACAGTCTGAACACGCCGAAATTCACGTAGCTACCGCACAAGGCCGCTTTCAACATTGAAAAACACACAGAGATTCCTTTCAGCTTCATTGGATACATCTGTTCTTTGGTTACTTCTACGTTAAGGATTCGACTTCCTGAATTAATAACAAAGTCCTTAGAATATTTAGAGAGAAAATAACACAAACTAACCTAACAAAAATATCTTACGCAAATAACCTCAAGTTTTGATTTTAAACCGTAAAAATTCCACAATACAAACTGTCACCACTATTCCCGCCATATTGGAATTTTTGACAAGCACCTTCTAGGCTTTCTAGTATAGTAGGCGGTGCATTAGTACGAGTTAATGCTTCATCTAGAGTGCCGTGCTAATTCGACGTCACTATGACGTAGTTTAACAAAACACTGCATTTGACCAAGTGTCAAATTAGATCATTGTGACGTCAAATATGATGATTCATGGCAAATGCGATTTTGAAGGACAAGAAAATTATTTGCATTTCACTGACTCTTTGTAAAGCAAAACCGACACTATTTAACCCACTGTAGTTCTTTAAGTAATTTTCCGAGTACGGCACTGTATTCTACAGAAGAAACTTTATTTATCAATTAATCAGAAAATGTACACACAGGGTGTCCAATATACGTAGTATGGCTACAAGAATTTTTTTTAATTAGTAAATGTGGCCAAGAGAAAATACTGAATTTAATTTTCAGCTTTCTAAATCCACCGCTAGGGAGCGTTTCGATACCACTAAAATGAAAAATGGGAAAACCTTGAAAAACAGTGAAATTTTATAAAAATTGACTTACTGGAACATTTTCAGTGATTCTAATCAATTTTCCAAGTAAAAGCGTTAAAAAACAGTCAAATTTAATAAAAATTGACTTGCTAAACTATTTGCAATCATTCTAGTCAATTTTCAATGTCAAAACCTTGAAAAACAGTGAAATTTTATAAAAATTGACTTACTGGAACATTTTCAGTAATTCTAGTCATTTTTTCAAGTAAAAGCGTTAAAAAACAGTCAAATTTAATAAAAATTGACTTGCTAAACTATTTGCAATCATTCTAGTCAATTTTCATTGTCAAAACCTTGAAAAAGAGTGAAATTTAATAAAAATTGACTTACTGGAACATTTTCAGTAATTCTAGTCATTTTTTCAAGTAAAAGCGTCAAAAAACAGTCAAATTTAATAAAAATTGACTTGCTAAACTATTTGCAATCATTCTAGTTAATTTTCAATGTCAAAACCTTGAAAAACAGTGAAATTTTATAAAAATTGACTTACTGGAACATTTTCAGTAATTCTAGTCATTTTTTCAAGTAAAAGCGTTAAAAAACAGTCAAATTTAATAAAAATTGACTTGCTAAACTATTTGCAATCATTCTAGTCAACTTTCAATGCTAAAACCTTGAAAAACAGTGAAATTTTATAAAAATTGACTTACTGGAACATTTTCAGTGATTCTAATCAATTTTCCAAGTAAAAGCGTTAAAAAACAGTCAAATTTAATAAAAATTGACTTGCTAAACTATTTGCAATCATTCTAGTCAATTTTCAATGTCAAAACCTTGAAAAACAGTGAAATTTTATAAAAATTGACTTACTGGAACATTTTCAGTAATTCTAGTCATTTTTTCAAGTAAAAGCGTTAAAAAACAGTCAAATTTAATAAAAATTGACTTGCTAAACTATTTGCAATCATTCTAGTCAATTTTCATTGTCAAAACCTTGAAAAAGAGTGAAATTTAATAAAAATTGACTTACTGGAACATTTTCAGTAATTCTAGTCATTTTTTCAAGTAAAAGCGTCAAAAAACAGTCAAATTTAATAAAAATTGACTTGCTAAACTATTTGCAATCATTCTAGTTAATTTTCAATGTCAAAACCTTGAAAAACAGTGAAATTTTATAAAAATTGACTTACTGGAACATTTTCAGTAATTCTAGTCATTTTTTCAAGTAAAAGCGTTAAAAAACAGTCAAATTTAATAAAAATTGACTTGCTAAACTATTTGCAATCATTCTAGTCAACTTTCAATGCTAAAACCTTGAAAAACAGTGAAATTTTATAAAAATTGACTTACTGGAACATTTTCAGTGATTCTAATCAATTTTCCAAGTAAAAGCGTTAAAAAACAGTCAAATTTAATAAAAATTGACTTGCTAAACTATTTGCAATCATTCTAGTTAATTTTCATTGTCAAAACCTTGAAAAAGAGTGAAATTTTATAAAAATTGACTTACTGGAACATTTTCAGTAATTCTAGTCATTTTTTCAAGTAAAAGCGTCAAAAAACAGTCAAATTTAATAAAAATTGACTTGCTAAACTATTTGCAATCATTCTAGTCAATTTTCATTGTCAAAACCTTGAAAAAGAGTGAAATTTAATAAAAATTGACTTACTGGAACATTTTCAGTAATTCTAGTCATTTTTTCAAGTAAAAGCGTCAAAAAACAGTCAAATTTAATAAAAATTGACTTGCTAAACTATTTGCAATCATTCTAGTTAATTTTCAATGTCAAAACCTTGAAAAACAGTGAAATTTTATAAAAATTGACTTACTGGAACATTTTCAGTAATTCTAGTCATTTTTTCAAGTAAAAGCGTTAAAAAACAGTCAAATTTAATAAAAATTGACTTGCTAAACTATTTGCAATCATTCTAGTCAACTTTCAATGCTAAAACCTTGAAAAACAGTGAAATTTTATAAAAATTGACTTACTGGAACATTTTCAGTGATTCTAATCAATTTTCCAAGTAAAAGCGTTAAAAAACAGTCAAATTTAATAAAAATTGACTTGCTAAACTATTTGCAATCATTCTAGTCAATTTTCAATGTCAAAACCTTGAAAAACAGTGAAATTTTATAAAAATTGACTTACTGGAACATTTTCAGTAATTCTAGTCATTTTTTCAAGTAAAAGCGTTAAAAAACAGTCAAATTTAATAAAAATTGACTTGCTAAACTATTTGCAATCATTCTAGTCAATTTTCATTGTCAAAACCTTGAAAAAGAGTGAAATTTAATAAAAATTGACTTACTGGAACATTTTCAGTAATTCTAGTCATTTTTTCAAGTAAAAGCGTCAAAAAACAGTCAAATTTAATAAAAATTGACTTGCTAAACTATTTGCAATCATTCTAGTTAATTTTCAATGTCAAAACCTTGAAAAACAGTGAAATTTTATAAAAATTGACTTACTGGAACATTTTCAGTAATTCTAGTCATTTTTTCAAGTAAAAGCGTTAAAAAACAGTCAAATTTAATAAAAATTGACTTGCTAAACTATTTGCAATCATTCTAGTCAACTTTCAATGCTAAAACCTTGAAAAACAGTGAAATTTTATAAAAATTGACTTACTGGAACATTTTCAGTGATTCTAATCAATTTTCCAAGTAAAAGCGTTAAAAAACAGTCAAATTTAATAAAAATTGACTTGCTAAACTATTTGCAATCATTCTAGTTAATTTTCATTGTCAAAACCTTGAAAAAGAGTGAAATTTTATAAAAATTGACTTACTGGAACATTTTCAGTAATTCTAGTCATTTTTTCAAGTAAAAGCGTCAAAAAACAGTCAAATTTAATAAAAATTGACTTGCTAAACTATTTGCAATCATTCTAGTCAATTTTCATTGTCAAAACCTTGAAAAAGAGTGAAATTTAATAAAAATTGACTTACTGGAACATTTTCAGTGATTCTAATCAATTTTCCAAGTAAAAGCGTTAAAAAACAGTCAAATTTAATAAAAATTGACTTGCTAAACTATTTGCAATCATTCTAGTCAATTTTAATTGTCAAAACCTTGAAAAAGAGTGAAATTTAATAAAAATTGACTTACTGGAACATTTTCAGTGATTCTAATCAATTTTCCAAGTAAAAGCGTTAAAAAACAGTCAAATTTAATAAAAATTGACTTGCTAAACTATTTGCAATTATTCTAGTCAATTTTCAATGTCAAAACCTTGAAAAACAGTGAAATTTTATAAAAATTGACTTACTAGAACATTTTCAGTAATTCTAGTCATTTTTTCAAGTAAAAGCGTCAAAAAACAGTCAAATTTAATAAAAATTGACTTGCTAAACTATTTGCAATCATTCTAGTCAACTTTCAATGCTAAAACCTTGAAAAACAGTGAAATTTTATAAAAATTGACTTACTGGAACATTTTCAGTGATTCTAATCAATTTTCCAAGTAAAAGCGTACTTTGAAAATTTAAATGGAAAGGTATAGTATTCTTTACAAAGAATTTTCTCTCTTCAAATAAAGTGATGGGAGTAGTCCAAAGTTTGCTTTGAAAGAGGTGAAATATCTCGAAAACGGCTAATCGTAGAAACTTCGTTTTTTCGACATTTTAAAGAGCATTTTCTGTCCTGTAGAGTGTCCCAAAACAATGTTCTATTTAGTTTTCGGTCTTTTCGATAGAGGGCGTTTTTACAAAAATTGCAACACTAGATATTATTGAAAAATCGTTAAGAATAGCCTTTTTACAGTTATAAACATTACTACTATTATTAATCAAATTAAAATACTCTATATGTTGCATAGGGTTTGGTTATAATGGCAGTCATTAGTACACGCAATTCAGTTTTGATTCAGACAACAAAAACGAAAAAAAAAAGAGAGAGGGGTATCTAAGATAAAAGTGCAATTTTTGTAAAAACGCCCTCTATCGAAAAGACCGAAAACTAAATGGAACATTGTTTCAGGACACTAGGACAGAAAATGCTCTTTAAAATGTCGAAAAAACGAAGTTTCTACGATTAGCCGTTTTCGAAATATTTCACTTCTTTCAAAGCAAACTTTGGACTCCACTTTATTTGAAGAGATAGAAAAAAAAGTTAAATAGGAACATTCTTGGTATACAGGGTGGTCCAGTTTTAAATGTCAATAATTCACCATTTTACAGCTAATCAAAAAATAAGTTGACTTGCATTATGTCATTTTTCTGAAAAACGTTTCCTAAGGAAGATACAGTCCTTCAAATTTCAATTTAAAAAATCGTTTTATAGTTTAAAACTGAACATCCAAGACTTGTGAAAGTCCAAATTTGTACTGAATAGTCTAAAAACTTTTTTACTACTAGGAATGTCTTATGATTCGCTTTCTCAGACTGCCTTCCTGGTTGAGTGTCTGAAAGTGGCATTCAAGAACTAAAAAAAGTCCGGAAATCAAGACAAAGATGGTATTGTGCATGAAACTCATTTTTTACTACTAAAAATAATATAAAAATTGACTTTTAATGCTAGAACTGACTTTACTAGGACTAAAGAGAGTCCAAAAGTATATTTTCAAGACTTTAATTGGTGTACAACTGAATTTTTTGGACTGGACAACGAGTCTAGAAGTAAATTAAATTTTCGGACTATTTTATTTCTAAAAATTAGTTCTCAAGACTATTATTGTAGCATTTGGTACCAACATTTTTTACTTTTATTACTGAAGAAACTTGACTTTTTGAAATAGTCTTAAACTCGATTTTTCAGTCTTAAAAAGCACTAAAAACAGTCTGAATTTCTTAGAGATGCTACAATTTATTGCACCTATGAGTGTAGAAGTCAATTTAATAAGTCAAAAACTTTGTAAAGATAGTCTTGAAACTCGATTTGAGGCACTGAAAACAGTCTAGTTTATTAAGAAATACCCGAATTTTTAGCACTAAGGTGTCTAGAAGTCGATTTAATAGTGACAAAGCTTGGAATGCTATTTTAAGTCTACGAAGATTGTAAAAATTGTTTTTTAAGTTTGCTATGTCAATAACTTGGTGAAGATAGTCTTGAAACTCGATTTTCCAAGCTGAAAGCAGTTTTGAACCACTAAAAATAGTCCAGAATTCGAAGAAAATGAAAAGCAAAGTAAAAAGCACGAAAAGTTCGTTTTCAAGACAATTTTTATGAACCTAATGTTAATGTTAACTTCTTAAGTGAATTTTCCGTTTCCAAGACAATTTTAAGTTGGTTTAGGTTAGTAAAGTGCTTGTTCCAAATTTGATCAATATTGCTCCAACGGTATGACAGTTATGACAAAAAAACGATTTTTTAAACAAAAATTTGAAGGACTGTATTTTTCTTAGGAAGCACTTTTCAGGAAAATGACAAAATGAATGTCAACTTATTTTTTAATTGGCTATGGATTGGTGAATTATTGACATTTAAAACTGGACCACCCTGTAGAATGGGGGATTACTTTTATGAGATTTTTACAATACCTTTCCATTTAAAATTACAGAGTTTTTGGCCATTTTTCATTTTAGTAGTATCGAAACGTCCCCTAGCGGTGGATTTAGAAAGTTGAAAATTATTTTCCTTTGTCCAACAAAGTTAAAATAACTCAATTAATATTTAGACTAAGTTAGGTTAAGTTAGTTTAGGTTATGCTTGGAATTCGATGCAGATTCCAAAAATGATATAAAAAAATAAAGTTGACAGTCGTATCTTGTTTTTGGGTCACCCTGTATACATGAATGTATTACCAAAAAAATCGCAATAAAACATAAATATTGACGTGTCCGAGCGTTTTCCCAGAAAACAAATCTCTGATTTTTAATAAAATTTATGCGCGACTTTATGGACACACTGTAGTTTTGTGTTCCATTCAAAAAACTAACTAACTATTCCAACCAGTTAGGGCAAATTCAATTTTTTTTTCTGGATATTAATAGAACTCTGGACGTAACTGAGTTATTAAGCTTCAACTCACCATAGTTGCAGATAATTTTACTAGCTTCCCTAAATAACAGTATTCCATTCGGCGACGAAACGTCAAACTGTAGCCGTTGCGACCGGTTTTGTACTAATTCGGCAAAGAGCTTTAACACGGGCGTGGTCACTTGAGGGTCGTGATACCACAATTCGATAGCTCGGTGCAAAATTGGTGTGTAATTCGGGTAACTGTAACGCTCTAGTTAAGAAATTACAAATTCCAATACTGGGAAGGGTTTGTAGAAATAAACAAAAAGGATACATCCAGTCAAACAGCATCATGTAAGAGGTTTTGGTGTTGAACGAAAACGCCAGTCCTCGTAAATCTCTGGACAAGCCGATTAAAGCTTTTTTCGTTTCCTCAGTAGTGAACAAGGAACTTTCCGACGCTCCTAGTAATTGACCGATGTTCTCAAACACACTGGTTAGAGGCAACATAAAGTTATGGAAACGATCCTCGTCTTCCCCCAAATCGACCATGAGCAGTCGTCCTAAAGAAGTGTAAAACATGGAGCGACAACGCATTTCGTTTACCGAAACCGTGTTGCCCAAAAAAGGAAAATGCTCGCTGGTGTGATTGTTTAACATGAATTGTACCTGAAAGTTTTGTTTGAACAAACTGCAAAACAACACAAGACGCTCTATACTTGCCTCGTCCAGTTTGACCAACTTCCTCACGCAACTGTAGCCCACCGACAGATCGTTTAGTAACTGAAGAGTTTTACTAATAATAGTCTCGCTCCGGCCCCAATACTTTAAATTCGTTATTCTGCGAACAATCACACAATGAACCACTCCTAACCTAACCTCAAATATCCACTCACATCTTCCTAATAAACACACTTAAAACGGTGGCTTCGTCGCTTAGTCCCAACACCTCCGACAGCCGCCTGTAGACTTTCGAGTTTTTCTGCACCTGATCGCCCACGTATATTTTCCGAAACTGTTCGAAAAAACTGAGCATCGACAGTTCCAGTTTCTCACAGCCACCTAAGCGGTTTTAGAACAATTATTATGATTTATTTTTGCGTGGCAATTGGGGTTAAAACCTTGAGCTAACCGATTGTCGGTCAGATTCATTAATTGAAGCACCCGACAGACCAGTTCACCGTCCATGGTGTCGTGTTCCTCGTTCGAATTGAACGAAACTCGACCTCCTATAGCCGATCCGATAATGTAGACCAGCCAGGTTAATTGTCCTTTAAGAGATTTTTTGAATTAAAAACTAAAAAAAAACGCAAGCAAATTTGAGCTAAATGCATCTACGGTTCGATTATTGTCACTAAGTTGCACGTCGTTGCCAGTTTGGGGCAAATAGCAACGTTTTTTTGATTTTTTTTTGTCTCTTGAAACGCGGTAGAATGGTGATTTTTGGTGAAGACTGTGCTAAAACTCTCAACTCTAGAACATGGTGGTAGCAACACCAAAAAATGGGGCAAAAAACAGTGAAAACGTGTGAATCAGTGTCTGCAAACGGCAAAATCTCCAAACTCACATTCTAAACGTGTTAGAAGGGTGATTGTTAGTTGAAGGATGGTTTAGACTGTGCTTGAACTTTATACAAAAAAATCCCACCCATCGGACCTAGTACAGGGCGGTAGCAACACCAGAAAATGGGAAAAACAGTAAAAACGTGTGAATCAATGTCTGCAAACAAAATCAACCATAACTCACATTCTAAACGTGTTAGAAGGGTGATTGTTACTGAAAGGGTGGTTTAGAATGTGCTTGAACGTGATTTAACAAAATCACACCCATCAGACCTAGTACAGGGCGGTAGCAATACCAGAAAATGGGAAAAACAGTAAAAACGTGAGAATCAGTGTCTGCAAACGGCAAAATCTCCAAACTCACATTCTAAACGTGTTAGAAGGGTGATTGTTAGTGATAGGATGGTTTAGACTGTGCTTGAACTTTATCCAAAAAAATCCCACCCATCGGACCTAGTACAGGGCGGTAGCACCACTAGAAAATGGGAAAAAGAGTGGAAACCTGAGAATCAGTGTCTGCAAACGACCAAATCATTATAACTCACATTCTAAACGTGTTAGAAGGGTGATTGTTAGTGAAAGGATGGTTTAGACTGTGCTTGAACTTTATCCAAAAAAATCCCACCCTTCGGAGCTAGTACAGGGCGGTAGCAACACCAGAAAATGGGGAAAAACAGTGAAAACGTGTGAATCAGTGTCTGCAAACAAAATCAACCATAACTCACATTCTAAACGTGTTAGAAGGGTGATTGTTAGTGAAAGGATGGTTTAGACTGTGCTTAAGCTCCATCTAAAAAAATCATATCCATCGGATCTAGTACAAGGCGGAAGCAACACCAGAAAATGGGAAAAAAAGTAAAAACGTGAAAATCAGTGTCTGCAAACGGCAAAATCACCATAATTCACATTCTAAACGTGGTTGGAAGGGTGATTGTTAGTGAAAGGATGGTTTAGACTGTGCTTGAACGTCATTTAACAAAATCACACCCATCAGACCTAGTACAGGGCGGTAGCAACACCAGATAATAGGAAAAACAGTGAAAACATGAGAATCAGTGTGTGCAAACGGTAAAATCACCATAACTCACATTCTAAACGTAATAGAAGGGTGATTGTTAGTGAAAGGATGGTTTAGACTGTGCTTGAACGTCATTTAAATAATCACACCCATCAGACCTAGTACAAAGCGGTAGCAACACCAGAAAATGGGGCAAAACAGTGAAAACGTGTGAATCAGTGTCTGTAAACAAAATCAACCATAACTCACATTCTAAACGTGCTAGAAGGGTGATTGTTAGTGAAATGATGGTTTAGACTGTGCTTGAAGCTCATCTAAAAAAACCACATTAAGAAAAAGGGGAAAAACAGTGAAAACGTGTGAATCAGGTCTGCAAACAAAATCAACCATAACTCACATTCTAAACGTGGTAAAAGGGTGATTGTTAGTGAAAGGATGGTTTAGACTGTGCTTAAGCCCCATTTAAAAAAATCACACCCATCGGGCCTTGTACAGGGCGGTAGCAACACCAGAAAATGGGGAAAAACAGTGAAAACGTGAGAATCAGGGTCTGCAAACGACAAAAATTACCATAACTCACATTCTAAACGTGATAGAAGGGTGATTGTTAGTGAACGGATGGTTTAGACTGTGCTTCAACTTAATCTAAAAAAATCCCACCCTTCGGAGCTAGTACAGGGCGGTAGCAACACCAGAAAACGGGGAAAAACAGTGAAAACGTGGGAATCAGTGTGTGCAAACAAAATCAACCATAACTCACATTCTAAACGTGTTAGAGGGGTGATTGTTAGTGAAAGGATGGTTTAGACTGTGCTTGAACTTTATCTAAAAAAATCCCACCCATCAGACCTAGTACAGGGCGGTAGCAACACCAGAAAATGGGAAAAACAGTGAAAACGTGTGAATCAGTGTCTGCAAAAAAAATCAACCATAACTCACATTCTAAACGTGTTAGAAGGGTGATTGTTAGTGAACGGATGGTTTAGACTGTGCTTCAACTTAATCTAAAAAAATCCCACCCTTCGGAGCTAGTACAGGGCGGTAGCAACACGAGAAAACGGGCAAAAACAGTGAAAACGTGGGAATCAGTGTCTGCAAAAAAAATCAACCATAACTCACATTCTAAACGTGTTAGAAGGGTGATTGTTAGTGAACGGATGGTTTAGACTGTGCTTGAACTTAATCTAAAAAAATCCCACCCTTCGGAGCTAGTACAGGGAGGTAGCAACACCAAAAAATGGGAAAAACAGTGAAAACATGAGAATCAGTGTGTGCAAACAGCAAAATCACCATAACACACATTCTAAACGTGGTTGGAAGGGTGATTGTTAGTGAAAGGATGGTTTAGACTGTGCTTGAACGTCATTTAACAAAATCACACCCATCAGACCTAGTACAGGGCGGTAGCAACACCAGATAATAGGAAAAACAGTGAAAACATGAGAATCAGTGTGTGCAAACGGTAAAATCACCATAACTCACATTCTAAACGTAATAGAAGGGTGATTGTTAGTGAAAGGATGGTTTAGACTGTGCTTGAACGTCATTTAAATAATCACACCCATCAGACCTAGTACAAAGCGGTAGCAACACCAGAAAATGGGGCAAAACAGTGAAAACGTGTGAATCAGTGTCTGTAAACAAAATCAACCATAACTCACATTCTAAACGTGTTAGAAGGGTGATTGTTAGTGAAATGATGGTTTAGACTGTGCTTGAAGCTCATCTAAAAAAACCACATTAAGAAAATGGGGAAAAACAGTGAAAACGTGTGAATCAGGTCTGCAAACAAAATCAACCATAACTCACATTCTAAACGTGGTAAAAGGGTGATTGTTAGTGAAAGGATGGTTTAGACTGTGCTTAAGCCCCATTTAAAAAAATCACACCCATCGGGCCTTGTACAGGGCGGTAGCAACACCAGAAAATGGGGAAAAACAGTGAAAACGTGAGAATCAGGGTCTGCAAACGACAAAAATTACCATAACTCACATTCTAAACGTGTTAGAAGGGTGATTGTTAGTGAAAGGATGGTTTAGACTGTGCTTGAACTTAATCTAAAAAAATCCCACCCTTCGGAGCTAGTACAGGGCGGTAGCAACACCAGAAAACGGGGAAAAACAGTGAAAACGTGGGAATCAGTGTCTGCAAAAAAAATCAACCATAACTCACATTCTAAACGTGTTAGAAGGGTGATTGTTAGTGAAAGGATGGTTTAGACTGTGCTTGAACTTCATCTAAAAAAATCCTACCCATCAGACCTAGTACAGGGCGGTAGCAACACCAGAAAATGGGAAAAAAGTAAAACATGAGAATTAGTGTCTGCAAACGGCAAAATCACCATAACTCACATTCTAAACGTGATAGAAGGGTGATTGTTAGTGAAAGGCTGGTTTAGACTGTGCTTGAACTTTATCCAAAAAAATCCCACCCTTCGGAGCTAGTACAGGGCGGTAGCAACACCAGAAAATGGGAAAAAAACAGTGAAAACGTGTGAATCAGGGTCTGCAAACGCCAAAATCACCAAACTCACATTATAAACGTAACAAAAGGGTGATTGTTCGTAAGAGGATGGTTTAGACTGTGCTTCAACTTCATCTAAAAAAATCATATCCATCAGACCTAGTACAGGGCGGTAGCAACACCAGAAAATGGGAAAAACAGTGAAAACATGAGAATCAGTGTCTGCAAACGGCAAAATCACCAAACTCACATTCTAAACGTGACAAAAGGGTGATTGTTAGTTAAAGGATGGTTTAGACTGTGCTTGAACCTCACCTAAAAAAATCACACCAAGAAAATGGGAAAAAACAGTAAAAACGTTGAGATCAGTGTCCGCGAACGGATTAAAATACCGTATATGTGTCATTTTGACAGTTTCAAAACCCTAAAACCACTCAACAGTTGGTCAAATTATTGTTTTCCGAAATTACGATGAAAACGAATGCGTCCTAAGTTTTACCTTGACGACGTGCAACTTTAGTTCCCGGTAATTTGACGTCACAATTGTGGGAGTATTTTCATACAGAACGTTAAATACCTTCCTGTACGGCAATTTCAACAGATTGAGACGGCGCGGACAAAAGCTCCTGATAGGTGGCGGCAGCTCTGTCGAACAGTTGCACCAATAAGGTGCACGTTTTGCCGTACTCGCACCGACCAATCACAGACAACTGTTCCAGCTGTTGCTGGACCATTCCTAAGTCTTCTAGCGGATCTTCCAGACCGTCACGAGCCACCACGGCCGCCGAATCCAAACGGGAAGTGATGTAAGCGCTCGTCACCTAAGTCACACAGTTTAGTTCAAATTAACGGACTGTTACGTCATATGGCAGTATACAGGGTAGTCAAAATGACTAATAATAAGCTGCTCTCTAATCAAATTACCTCAGGAGTGTAAGTTTCAAGCAAATGGGGCTCAGTGGCTTTAACATACGGCACTGAGGCCACCATTCTTTGCCACAAAGAGAGTAAGTAATGAACACTATTGGGTGCAAACTGCCACATTTGCAAACTTTGAACCTGTAAAAAAACACACAAAAAATGGATTACCAAACTAGACAGTTAAAAGCTTACAGTGAATTTAGCAATTAACTGTATGGCCTCTGGATAATTATCAACCATAACCAACTCTCCCAGTTGATAATTGCTCTTTAAACGAGCCAGTAATCGGCAAAACTCGTGGTAATTAGCCGGGTCACTCAAACCTTGCGGATTTTGCAAAATGTGTTTCACACCATTGACTAGATGAGTGAGGAATTTAGCCCTAAAAAAATCACTTACAATTAAAAAAAAAAAAAACACTAAAACCAGGATAAATCTACCTTTCAGTGTTGCTAAACAACGATCTCCTAACTGAAGCAATTTGCACTAAACACGATAAAGCTAAACTAGACAAAGTGGTTGGCAAAGAGTGATACAGATCAAAAAACAGTTTCAAAGTGGTAAAATCCAAAAAAGCGGGTCGCCAACTGGTCGGAATTTGCACCGTACATAAATCATCCGATGATTCATCTGTGGAAGTTCCTGAAGGAAAAACACTACTGAAAACCCCCTAATAACTGGGCTAATTTACCTTCCTACCTATAAAATCAAAGGTCAGACAGTTCTGTGCAAGCCTGAGCAGTTGAGTCATTAATCCGTGTTGATTTTCGTCGCTAAAGTTCAAATTTTTACAGTTTTCCCGTGCGGTGCCCAATAATGAACAGGACAACCTTTCATAAAAACATTTTCAGCGAACGAAAAACAAAAAAGCGCACAACCAACCTGAAAATTTCAAATAACTGTGAATCACGAAACGACGACGCTATTTTTCGGTGTTTCGTCAACGAACGATTCGCCTCAATGTCGGAAATTTGATTCATTTCACAGGTAAGTTGTGAGAGTAACTGCACACCAATCATGCAATGTTCCACTGAACCCTAAACACACAAATTTTAAAATAACCACTCCATAATGTTACTTCACAGTTTAAACTTGCTTTTATTATTATTATTTAGTAGTTAGAAAACTGAAGCTGAAAAAACTACCTGTAAAAATTTGCTAATATCAGACACGACATTCCTAAAAACGAAATCATCTTTATGCTGATCGAACCAGCCCAACTTGGTGATTCTAGCAAACAAGGTGACCAAAGCCTGAACCACAAAACTAGGCAGTTTAGGTCTAGTAGCCAGATAATTCAGTACGTAGTTTCTTATGTCAACTCTCTGTTGTAAACTCAGACCTAAAAACCATGGTGTTTTCTGTGCCAAACACAAATTGCTTTCAAATACCTTGAGCACTCCTTGACACTAATTTGGTCAGTGTGGTGGCAGCTAGCAACTGAGCGTAAGCTGAGTCTCCCCTGTCCAACAGTACCTGACATTTGGTCAGGGCATCGGGGCTGTCTTGGAAAACGACCAGGGCTTTTTCAGCCTCTGAGCGAATGGCACCGTCTTGGGACTCGTACAGTTGCTTGCATAGGAGCTCCAGTTGTCTGATTTCCTGTGGCATAAATCATAAATACAACCTAACCCCTAATGGATGAGTAAAATTTCTAACTAAAAGAATGTTTTTCACACCTAATCAACCCTGATTTATAGGTGTAGGAATATGGATAAGGGCTAAAAACAGTGTTGTAGCTATTGATACACTTATAATGGTCTGGAACAATAGTGAGTTTGAGGGTGAACTGCTCTGCAACTAAACCACTTGACTCACCTGTTCATCAGCCATTATCAGCCTTATTCATTGGGTTTTGAGTTGCAATGCTCGTTTTGACGGTAAACCAGTATTTTCCGGGTAAATTTACCAAAAAAACACACTCTTCACTCCTAAACTAAACAGCCTCCAGTCACTCAGGAAAACATAACGCAAAAGGGCGCCAGCGCCCTCTGTACTTGACGGCCACGGCTGGTATGGCACCATTCGAATTTTGGACGCCACTTTGCTGTTTTTCCGCACATAAGACGTCTAAATCAGTTTAAAAAGCACAAGAACGTAATTTCGGAATTAATCTAATCCAACTCTAACCATTTATAGGTGATGCGGTCGCGTAAAACCACGGAAAAACTGAGAAAAACCCGGACATAACGCGCTTCACTGGCAAGCGTCAAAAAAGTAATGACAGTGACACTAGACTCGTTTATGTGTCAGAGATTTTGAATAGTGCGTTCTCTTTTCCTCCCTCTCTAATAAAAAGAGATAGGAAAGGGTTTGTACGGTAGGAGATGGTGGCAACCAGCAATACACTAAATCACGCTCAAAATAATAAAATACTAGGTCAAATATTTTGATAATACTAAAGCTGTACGAGAATCAGAACGTGCCCAAAAGTCCCAGAGGGCGGCTTTTCACTGTTTGCCCGGGGTGTTTTGATAAATTTAACCCTTTTTTGTTTGTTTCATCGGAAGCAATTTTTTGCTTTACTTGACCCTCTGGTTAATTAAAAAAAACTTTGATGGTTTTTGAGTTGTAGCTGATTTGTTGGGGATTCCAGTCATTTTTCGCAGCTTAGATTGTACGTGTCCTGACGCAAGGGGGCGTAAAATCCTTTTCAACCCTCTCGCACGTTTCAAAATAACTTAAAGCCGTCCGCAATAAGTTATTAATCCCGAAAAGCCGCGAGCGAGGCGAAAGGGTTGCGTTCTGCCACTTGGCTGGGAACGCGTTTACACTGGGATTAGGTCGCCCACCGTTCCTGAAATTAATATTTAATTTCCGTTCGGCAGCTTCCTAATTGATTTCAGAAAGCGAGCTGAGAAGTAACAAGTGTTCTTGTCGTATGGAAAACCAGTGCGGATTAAAAAAACAAAAAAACCCGGAAAATTTAAATAAACCAGTTGCGCCAAAATAAGAAAAACTTTTGCCCTGGCGATGTTGCACTCTCCCGAAAGAGATTTTAATTTCGGTATACGCCAGACTAGGTAAAGGTGGTTCGTCGCTAATGAAAAAGCAATAATAATCAGCCCCAGCGATAAAAAGAAAAATAACCTCGTCGACTTAAAATCAGTGCTGTGCCAATTTTTCCCATACTTACTGCATTAAGCTTGAAGAACGATACGTTTCGCCACCACTGTCTCGGTCCTGACGGTCGTATTACCTTGTAAAAACAATTGTACGAAAAGAGACCTTTAGGGCATAGAAAAACCATCTCGTGCGTTGTTATCGCTGTTATTTTTCTCGTTGTGTACTGCGGAGAGCCAGGCTCCGGTTGAAAAAGCGGCAAAAGCACAACACCGGAAGATTGTTCCGCATTGGCAAGGCAAAACAGTTTTTTCCCCAGAATTTTTATCAATCTAGTTTACTAAAATTCATTAATTTGCTGACTGTAAAAGAGTTCTTCAAATCATGGCTCTAAAAGTCAAACTTGGCGTAATTTGGGTTGCCTAATTTTGTTGTTGCATTGAATGTATGCCGCAAGCCGGCAACACTGCATAAAGTTGACGTTTTGAATTTAATTTTTGACAAGACAACCTAAACTATTGTTGTTGTTTATTTGAATTGTTTTCATTGAGTTTACAGGTGTTTGGGCGTTAAAATAAACGCTTTTCTGTTATATTGTGCCTAAAAGTTAGTCAAAACTGTGGTGATAATCGGTTGGATTGTTGTGAGGATCACTAATTTACGGTATGTACTAAGCGTTAACGTTTTTCCCAGACACTCCCTTAAGCTAAGTAGAGATTTGAAAACAGATTAGATTCAAATTATCACAGTCCTTAAACGCAAGCGTTTGTTAGAAAAACGGGCTTGATTTAAGGCACAAATTTACAGTGTTTAAAGTCGTGTAATTTGAAATTAATTTGTCAAAGCCTCCTATGCGCAAGTGATAGTGCTGTCAGTTCCGACGTTGCCGTATATCTGTTATTTGCCTCAAAAATACAAAATGTATGCAAACCGACCATTTCTCTCATTTTGGATTAAAATTTGAACTGAAAAGCAAAAATCCATGTCGACATGGCGCGAAATAATTCGATGCATTATACGAACCGATCGTTCGGACACGGTAGGGCTTGTAAGCCGCGGGGGCTTTAGTAGCATTAAGGCCTTTAGGCAATTTTGCGACACATTCGACGACCCCGCGAATTTGTTTGATCGGCATAACGTGGACCAGTTAGGTGCATTCGAATTGGGGATTCGAATGTAAATTCGATAGATAAAAAAATCGTCGAGTGGGTTTTTTCCCCTTAAAACGACAGCGGGGGCTCACTCACTCAAATTTAGAACCTCAATTTAAAATTTGTTGATATCTTGCTTGGGTGCAAATGGCACAAACCGGCAACTCTGCAAGTAGTTGACGTTTGGGCTTTCAATTTGACGTTTGACATTTTATCATGACATTTGTTTATTTTTTATAGTTTTTATTGATTTTAGTAGTGTTACTGCTTTAAAATAACTGGTTTTGTGTTATATTGTGGTGGTGATTGTGGCTAGATTGGCACTTTTTTAAGCTCACTACAAAGTAATATGCAATTTTTATTCAAAGTTGAACGGATCTTTGCGGTACGTTGTTTTGTAAATGTAAGGTAAGGAAAATTAAGTGTTTTTTCACTGAAAATACATTATATGCTTTGCAATTTAACTACTAAAGTTCACATTTGCGTTAACCTAGTTTGTGATTGGCCAGAAAAACAGCTTTCAGCTTGTTGCTTTTTCTTGACCAATCACAAACTACTAACACTGCTGGAATTTACGCAAATGCCACACATGTGGCCTTGCCATAAGACACAAATTTTTGCATAATCATTACATTTACAACATTGAGTGTATCATGTGACTTGGACATCGTTTTCAGTGTTTAGGTCACGTGTTCTGAGTTGGTTGCCGTATCTTCATTATTTTTTAAAAAGGTAGACTACTCGATTGGGGTGCACCAGAACAATTATTAATGCCCAAGGGGAAGCGGAGTGATAAAATAATACAGTCATTAGCGGACGTGGAGAGACAACAATAACGACTAAATTAAGGTACATTAGTCAGCATTTTCTTGGAAAATATCTCATCCGGGAAAAGCCCGCTTTCCATTGAAAAGTTAGGCGCGTTCATTTGTCACCTGAAGTGAGACGCGAACCTCTTATATACCTATATAGCTCCGGTCCGGAGTAATCCGGGAGACATCGTTAAATTGCTCTTTCTGGCACAATGAACGCCACCGTCGATGTTCTGACAGACGTTTCACTTCCCCGGGATGTGCTCAGAAAATTCAGATTTCCAGTAGTTTTCTGGTAGTTCCCAGCTAAAGCTCTACTCACCAGTGAACTTGGCTCAGAGGTTAAAAAGAGTTTGATCAGTGGATTTTACAAGAGAAGAGTGAAATGAGAAAGTAGAAGGTCGATGGTAATATGGCAAATGTGGCACTTAGTCGCAGCCATTTCTGCTGGATCTGCGGGCGTTCCATTAAGCGACATTCTGTACGACGCGACGTCATTATTTAAATGGGACGTGAGTATGGCAAATCCTTCGTCGTTCCAGGGAAAAAAGCCTTTTTTTTCGTCACTTTAGAGTGCATTTTTTCTTGCATAATTTGCTGTTATGACGGTCCACTTTTTTTCCAAATAACACAACATCCCCTTTCACTTCAACCATCCCTAATCCCGCGATTATCGCGCGAATAGGGCAATTTCCCTCCCTCTAAACAAAAATACCGCGTCCAACTCACTAACATAACATCCGAACGTCGATACAATTGACAAATGTTTGTCCAAAGATTACCGCGAGCCTGGTCAATTTTTAGTCCACCCCCTTCCCCTGTTTGGAGGGTTAATCCCGAATACGTGTCATCGAATCATCGAAAGGCCGCTATGTCACGTGGCAAACAAAAGGCGCGCGATTAACGGATAGTTAGCAAAAGTTTTTTATGCTTGTGATTGGTTAAAATACCCGACAAAAATTGTCATCAACTTTGACGTCCTCTAGCGGACAAACGGTACAACTTCGAGTTGTCAGCTTAACGTCACGTGGTCACTGGCTATCTACGATCAGATGTCTATACAGAATGTTTCTCAAACAACCCAGTTGTTTACAATTGAATTGGAAAACCAATTTTAGAGACTAGAAAATCCAACTCCCTCTAAAAGTACCTCAAAACTTTGATTGTCAATATTTTACCTGGTTTTTGAGGCACGAATTTAAAAAATCTCTTTTTTCCTCTTCTTTTCCATGGTGAAGTCAAAAATTACCTTAGTGGCCTCTGGCGTACAGTGTGAGCCAAAAAGTGAATTTTACTGTCTTTAAGTTCACTTTTTTTAGGCTTTTCTACGCAATTTTCATTCTGTGAACGTTCTTCGTAAATCTACAGCCTCAAAACGTTGACTCTAAACATCTCACCTGGTTTTTGAGATACGGAAACGGTTAAAAAATTCCCAATTTGTAACGCCTGGCTTTGACGCCCCCTAGCGGCCAAACTGTTACAGCTACGGCATTATGTAGCCACATTTTTGGAAACCTCACAGTCTGGACTATATTTTACCTTCCTAGACTTTTAGTCAAAAATTGTCAAATAACCGAGTTATTTAGAGTCAAAATAACTTGGTCTTGGTATGTAATGCCTGACTTTGACGGCCTCTGGCGGCCAAACCGTTAAACCTAAAGCTTCATGTAGCCATATTTTTGGAAACCTTAAAGTCTGAACTATCTTTTTTCTTCAGTGACTTTTTGCTGTCAACTGTCAAATAACCGAGTTATTTAGGGTCAAAACGAAAGCCATTTTACCTTCTCCTTTCAGTAGTGAGATCAAAATCAAAAGTTACCTAAGTTACCTTTGGCGTACGGGGTGAGCCAAAAAAGTGCTGGGTGTTGGGTCACCCTGTATTCAGTACAAACTTTAGGTTCAGTTTATTTGGGATCTTCTACTAATTCTTGGTAAAAATTTACAGTCAAAAGTATAGTAGTGTTTACAAACGAAAAAAATTGATTAACTTTGACGTCCTCTAGCGGACAAACGGTACAACTTAGAGTGGTCAACTCAACGTCACGTGATAGCCCCATTCTTTACCTATACAGAATGTTTCAAATAACCGAGTTATTTAGGTTTTGGTGATAAACAAAGGTGTATCATACACTTTAAAATTATAACAAATTTTTTTTTAGGTTGACGGTGATATTAACCCTCTTCCATCGTCATATGTCCCCTTAAACGGGCGATAAATCGACAGCACGGCTCTGCCAAGTGACCCGTGGTTGTAAAGTGTGGGAACCGGCCACGTGGGCGGAACGTCGAAGGGGGTTGACGGTGTCGAGGGCGGAGCCAACCCCCTTGGGTTCGACCAATCGGGGGGCGGCGTCCTATCGACTCTCCTCGCAGTCACCCGACTTTCGACGTTCCGATGTCGCTGCTGACGTTTGCCGGAGAAAGAACGAGCCGAGAATGGAAGGGAGGAAGAGGACAGCCACCCCGACGGCGGTGGAGAGGTTATAAGTTAATTGAATCTTTAATTGATTTTCAGGTCCCATTTAGGGACGAATTAAGATTTCTTTTTACACCCTTCATCCTTGATTTAGATGACTGAAACTTATTCTATGTGATGCTATGAAAAAAAGCAATTTTTCAATACTAAAATAGAGTAGAAAAGTCTAAACATTCTCTATTAGTGGAAGACAAATTACCATTGACATTTAAAGTAATCTGAATCCAAGTCTCCATTAGTGGGACACTAATGAAAGATCAAATGTTTAGTTGGAAGTCAAATTCTGCTAAATAGTTATGAATGCAACACTTTACTTGACAAGTACTTCACTCACTTCAATTAAATCAACCAAGTCTGTCATTATTGCTCATTTAAAACCAATATTAAATGTAAAATTATACTTGAATTTCACTTAAAAGTTGTAATGGCGTTCCATTTACATAAACTATGTAGTTCAGCTGTCACTAAAAAAACGTCACTGTCATCTATTTCAGAGACAGTTGAGCCGTAGAGCAGGCAAAGTGTGTTAGAGTGGACATACTGAACAAGCTGCAAAACTGTAACCAATTTGTAGTCTAAGCGGTTAGTACAGTGGGTACTACTAACTGTAAACCCTTCACTCTTATTTGTTTTACAATTTAAACAGTTTATAGGTAGAAACAATCGAGGGTGGATACACGAGGGGGGGATGGAAATGACATGTCGACGGTGCGGGGGTGGTGACAAAATGGCCTGCAGACCTGCCGCCCCCCGTTTTACGCAGCCACCGGATCAGTTGACGCGAAAACTCCGGACCGGGTGGACGTGCAACCCCAATTCTCTTGTACGATTTTCGGTGGTTTTTTTCGTGGTGGTGATTGCGTCAAAATTGATTCGTCAATTTGGGGAAAGGTTAGGCCTCCTAACCGCAGAATGGGCACAGGTAATTTAAAAAAAAAAATCTCCCAAACTTTTTGGGTAAAAACAAAAAAATGGGGAATTTCCAGGTGACCGTTTACTGGACATTCCTTGTAAAGTGTGCGGCGACCGAAGCTCTGGAAAACACTACGGTATCTACAGTTGTGACGGTATAAGATTTCCGGTCTGTAGCTCTCTAATTCATAGGCAATTCCGGTCTTTTTCACTTACAGGATGTTCCGGTTTCTTTAAGCGCAGCATTCACCGTAATCGGGTGTACACTTGCAAGGCCACCGGCGACCTAAAGGGTCGTTGTCCTGTGGACAAAACGCACCGGAATCAATGCAGAGCCTGCAGACTGTCCAAGTGTTTTCAAGCCAGCATGAACAAAGACGGTAAGTCAAATGCGTGTCGTATACTAACCAATTGTGTCAATAACGTAAAATTTTGATAAAACAATGATTTGACGGTTTTTGATAATTTTAAAATATTCTTGGGAGGTTTAATACTGATTGATACGTAATATAACGTTGACAACATAAAGCGTGACATCACTATGACGTAACTCGACAAAACCGTAATTTAATCAACTGTCAAATGACGTCATCGTGATGTAATCCTCGTTCTGCTTGGTCTAGGTTTTGCACACTTGAACGGTCGGGAAAGCAATTTTTTTTCGGTTTTTACCAAAGCGGGCATGCAATAACATTTTACGGTTTTCTATGTTAATTTCCATAAATAATCATTCACTGACACTACAGGTAGAGTTTTCCGCACTAATTTGTTATGAAAACAGTAATTTTTACCTGAAAAACGACCGAGTGTAGTTGGCAAAACATTGACAAGTTTAGTCAGTCACGGCCAACTAGACTGTTACTAGAACGGTTGGTTGCCTATCTAACAAATTGGGCTATTGGTTGTCGATGCCAAGTGTCACGTGACATGCCGGAGGAGAACTGTTTATTTTTTTACGTAAAATTGGGGTTTTATACATTTAAGCCGTTGAACTAGCGTTTTGGTAAGTTTTTACCATAGCGGGCGTACTTCAAAAATACGAATTAGGAAAAATTGAACTGAAAATACTCACCGGAGCTAATGTTAAGAATTTTAGGGTTTCCTATGTTGAAACCGTTAATATTCTTGCATAATCACTGACTGACACTACAGGGACACTTTTCCGCACTAATTTGTTATGAAAACAGTAATTTTTCCGTGAAAAATCACCTAAAATAAGCTGGCAAAATATTGACAGATTTGGTCAAGGCCAACTAGACTGTTACTGGAACGGTTGGTTGCCTATCTAGTGCTAAACAAACTGGGCTATTGGTTGTCGATGCCACGTGTCACGTGACATGCCGGAGGTTTGTCAGAACTGTTTAGTTTTTTACGTAAAATTGGGCTTTGATACATTTAAACCGTTGAACTAGCGTTTTGGTAAGTTTTTACCATAGCGGGCGTACTTCGAAAACACAAATTTAGGAAAAATTTAATTGAAAATACTCACCGGAGCTAATGTTAAGAATTTGAGGGTTTTCTATGCTGAAACCATTAATTTTCATGCATAAATCATTCACTGATACTACAGGGACACTTTTCCGCACTAATTTGTTAGGAAAACAGTAATTTTTACATGAAAAACCAGCAAAAAAATATTAACAGATTCGATTATGGCCAACTAGACTGTCAGACAAATTAGGTTATTGGTTTTCTAATTTTAAGAATTTTCAGGTTTTCTATGTTGAAACCATTAATATTCTTGCATAATCACTAACTGACACTACAGGGACACTTTTCCGCACTAATTTGTTATGAAAAATCACCTAAAATAAGCTGGCAAAATATTGACAGATTTGGTCAAGGCTAACTAGACTGTTACTAGAACGGTCGGTTGCCTATCTACTGCTAAACAAACTGGGCTATTGGTTGTCGATGCTAAGTGTCACGTGTCATGCCGGAGGTTTTTCAGAACTGTTTAGTTTTTTACGTAAAATTGGGGTTTTATACATTTAAACCGTTGAACTAGCGTTTTGGTAAGTTTTTACCATAACGGACATAGTTCAAAAACACAAATTAGGAAAAATTAAATTGAAAATACTCACTGGAGCTAATGTTAAGAATTTTAGGGTTTCCTATGTTGAAACCGTTAATATTCTTGCATAATCACTGACTGACACTAAAGGGACACTTTTCCGCACTAATTTGTTATAAAAACAGTAATTTTCACCTGAAAAACCACCGAGTGTAGTTGGGAAAATATTGAGTCAAGTTCAGTCACGGCCAACTAGATTGTCATTAGAAAGGCTGGTTGCCTATACATTGGATATGAATGCCAAGTGTCACGTGACAGTATAATAGCAAAGTACGCCACGATCACATGGTACTTTAAAAATCTCTATGGAGCTATTCAAGACTATGAAGTTCAAACGGTTCAAAGGATAGTTACTTATTGGTCGGGCCGGTTTTTGTGGCTCCCCTTCAAATAAGTTGGCAAGAAAAGCGCCAGTAAAAAGCTTATTGAATCACATCACGAAAATCTGCCTCGCCCGAGGTAAATAAGAGCGGTAAATTGCTGTAAGGCTGGGAACTGGAGCCAAAAAATACAGATGTTCCTTTCGCGACGGATCCAGCTACATTATTAATGACTCAAAGGTCGACGTTTAATGGATTTATCGAATTTGATGGTATTAAGGCTTTTTGATCGTCTCCCCCCAGCTCTTTGTCAGTTTACTATATAAGCACCTGGATAGACACATATCGAAACTATTCTTTGGAGCTTAAAGATTTCCCCAATCGGTCCTTTTCAAGGGTCTGGTTAATGTTAAAAAAATATTGTTTGTTTGCGTATTTGGCCCCCCCAGAAAAAATCCAATAACAATTCGTCACAAAGTACAAAACATGCTCGAATTCCCATTTACCCTTTGTGGCCCCTCGGGGCGCCGGGAAATTAGCAATACGGTCCGCGATCGGGCCTGTTTCAGCGCGGGTTCAAACTAAAATCGAATCTTTTGTACGCCGGGAGCGAATCCAATTGTGTCCCGGGGCGTTCATCGGACGTTTCCGCCGTTGTCCGCAATTTTTTTGCCCCGCGGGGCGCCGATTTATCGCGTTAATTCGATCCACAAATAGGGATATAAATTTTGTTGTCCCCACCCCCCATACACAATGTATAGCACATTCAAATGTTTTTTTTTTGATGGCAGTTTGTGATTTTTTGACCTATAAGAAACAAGATTTCATTTGACAATTAGCCAGCAAAGTTTTTCAGCCATTTTCATAGTAAATAAAGTAAAAACAATAAATGTCATTATTGTCTATTGTTGCTTGTCACCATTGGTTTGTCTTGTGGCAAATTCCATAGCTTGAGCGATTCGTTCGAAGCTAATTTCGACCTTAACGATATTAAGCATTTTCTCAATTAACTGTACATAAGTTTAGTTTAATTGAAGAGAGTAAATCCCTCTTTTACACTGAGAAAAACAAAAAAGCGCTGATCCGAACGAAGAGACTCAAACGGGGCTCAATCGGCTCAATGTCGCTCTATTTGCGGAGCCGCCAATCCCCATTAGCCCGAGCAGAGATATGCTTTTGAACCAGTGGCGTTCCCTTAAGTTTAGCACAAAAAATAAACTAAAACACAAAAACTGTCAAAAGTGGATCATACATTACTATACTGGGGGGAGTCGTAAAGTTTGTTCAACTGGAAACTAAAACTAGATCTTCTACGTCACTGTTAAATCCGCGCCCTTCGGGGCTGGGGGGGCGTGAAGGGGGGGAAATCGCGTAGATTCTCACCCTCTCGAACCGCCGCAAAACGGAACATCCGGTACGGTTCGCACGTTTGTCAAGTAACTAATTTTTCCGGGGGTAGCTTTTCTCCGGTAATTATCGCAAAACACCGGGGACGGGTCTTTTTTGTTCATCACGTTGAAGGATGAGCAGATTTATCCGGTTCAATGTTTATTTTTTGCGAAAAAAATACACCCCCACCACCCTGATGTCCTCTATTAGAAAAGGTAAATGAAAACCAAAATCACGTGCTACATTTTGACGTTTGAACGAACCTTCTAGCTGTCATAGTAACCAAGTTAGATGCTGTCAAATTTCATGTCAAATAGCTGCCGGAAAGCCAGATATGGAGGTATAAAAATGGTGAAATATTTTACCAATAAGCTTCTGCTCTTCCAAGTAAGTTTTACAGCTTTATGGTAAAGTTTTTGACAGTTGACAATAACAAACTGAACCACTCGTGAAATAAAATATACTGTTTCACAAACTATCAAAAAATCGGTCATGGAGACAGTGAATATACTATTTACCAAAGATCAGCTTTTTCAAGTAAGTTTGACAGTTGACACTAAAATAACTGGTCACATAAAGTGAATAGCGTTACAAACTGTCGAAAGACGTTCATGGAGGTAAAAAAACAGTTTGAAATGATTCTGCTTTTTCAATCAAGTTTTATGGAAGGGATTTTGACAGTTGACATGCTAGTCTACTGAAAGGTCAAATGAGCAATATTCCTGCAAAAAAAAACAGTCAAATTTACACTCATGGAGGTGTAAAACACAGTCTATTACAACAATTTACTATTGACCCAAACTTGTATACTTTTACGGCTCTCTAACGAAAAAAATATCAAGTAGGCCATATTTTTAGCGCGCTGTTGTCAAACGCCGTAAGTAAGTTTGTCGAGGGTATTGAATACTTACGGCGTTTGGCAACAGCGCGTTAAAAATATGGCCTACTTGATATTTGTTTCGTTTTCCGTCTTTCTCCCGCGCATGCAATTACCTACGTTTCTCTGTCCGTTACACGGTTTTCCTATGGTCGCTTTTGGAGGGGATTTTGACATTTCTCCCTAGAATGACAGACTGACAAATGCGGCAAACTTGGGGTTAGAAGTTGGTGAGATATTTCTGGTAAAATTTGTCTTCAAATAAGCATTTCCGTGTTTTATACGTGAGTGAACTGATGGTGAAAATTGAATCCCCCCCTTCTGGATCAATCCGTCACGTCACGATACAAGAGCAGGAGAGAGGAAAATAGGTACATATGACCGGGGACGGTCCATGTGAACCATCACGTGTTGTGTAGGACTCGGCTAAACCCAGGTAATCCGACATAATACGGTTGTGTCATGTCATTCTGTCACGCTTCGGGGGCGCCGAAGGGCCCCCGTGATCTATTGATATGTATGAGGGTGGTGGAATTTTATTATGGGATCCGCACAAAGTCCGAACACTTGCGTTAAGTGGCCGTGTTTAATATTAATTGCTTATTTGGTGATCTCCCTACTTCTTAGAAAGGCTTTCAGCGCCCCCCTCAAAAACGAAATCAAGCCTCAAACACGATCGCTCGGTTGAAATTAACGAAAGTTTTAAACTTTTCTCCGTCATCGGTCCTAATCGAATCCCTCCAAGTTTCCCAAGACTTGACAAACTTCCTCGGGGCTGGCCCTTAAAGGGTTCGCAGACTTGATGGTGTTTTGTGGCCCGTCGGTGCGGAAAGTTGACGAAAACGTTCGCGCCCTTTCGTGTAGGTTTAAGTGTTTGTTTATTTGTTTTAAAGTGTTTTGCCCATTTTTTTGGGAAACCCCTTTTCATTAGCTACACGTTGACGTATAAAAGTGTATACCAAGTGTCCCAAATAAGCTAGTTAGGTTAGATTTAATGAAACGGTGCATGAAAAGTTTCTGGACAGCTTTGATGCCCTCTAGCGGACAAACGAGTCAACCTATCAACCCATGTTGCCATATGTTTGGAAAGCACATTTTATTGGCTATCAATTGACGTATAAAAGTTTATACCGAGTGGACCAAATAAGTGAGTTATTTCAAATTAAGTGAACTAGTGCATGAAAATGTCGAAGAAAAAAATTGAGCAACTTTAACGACATCTAGCGGACAAACGGTCTAATCTATCAGCCCATGTTGCCATATGTTTGGAAAGCACATTTTATTGGCTATCAATTGACGTATAACAATATATACCGAGTGGACCAAATAAGTGAGTTATTTCAGATTAAATGAACAAGTGCATGCAAATGTCGAAGAAAAAATTGAGAAACTTTGACGCCCTCTGGCGGACAAACGTTACAACCTATCAACCTATGTTGTCATATCTTTGGAAAGCACATTTCATTGGCTATCCATTAACGTGTAAAAGTATATACCGTGTGGACTAAATCAGTGAGTTATTTCAGATTAAATTGACTAGTGCATGAAAATGTCGAAGAAAAAAATTGAGCAACTTTAACGACATCTAGCGGACAAACGGTCTAAACTATCAGCCCATGTTGCCATATCTTTGGAAAGCCCATTTTATTGGCTATCCATTGACGTATAAAAGTATATACCGTGTGGACCAAATAAGTGAGTTATTTCAGATTAAATGAAGTAGTGCATGAAAATGTCGAAGAAAAAATTGAGCAACTTTAACGACCTCTAGCGGACAAACCTTCCAATTTATAAGCCCATGTTGCCATATCTTTGGAAAGCCCATTTTATTGGCTATTCATTGACGTATAAAAATATATACCGAGTGGACCAAATAAGTGAGTTATTTCAGATTAAATGAACTAGTGCATGGAAATGTCGAAGAAAAAATTGAGAAACTTTGACGCCGTCTGGCGGACAAACGTTACAACCTAAAAACCTATGTTGTCATATCTTTGGAAAGCACATTTCATTGGCTATCAATTGACGTATAAAAGTATATACCTAGTGGACCAAATAAGTGAGTTACTTTAGATTAAATGAACAAGTGCATGGAAATGTCGAAGAAAAAAATTGAGAAACTTTGACGCCCTATAGCGGACAAACCTTACAATCTATAAGCCCATGTTGCCATATCTTTGGAAAGCCCATTTTATTGGCTATCAATTGACGTATAAAAATATATACCATGTGGACCAAATAACCGAGTTATTTAAGATTAAATGGAATAGTGCGTGAAAATGTGTTGGTCAACTTTGATGCCCTCTAGCGACAAACGGTCTAAGCTATCAGCCTATGTGGTCATATCTTTGGAAAGCACATTTCATTGGCTATCCATTGAGGTATAAAAGTATATACCGTGTGGACCAAATAAGTGAGTTATTCAAAATTAAATGAAACGGTGCCAAAAAATGTCAAATGAAAGAAAATGAAGGTTTTGAATGGTTGTGTCGTCTTTAGTGTCACAGTAATGGTTAACTGAAGTATCTCAGATGATAGGAGATGAAAAATGCTATAAATTGCATTAAAAATAACCTCTGTAGCTCCTCACCAGACTGGAGTACTGCAAAATGAAGCTAAAGGGTATCTGTAGCTTTTCCTGGGGCTGAGATATGGCAAAATTAAGTTAACCAGTCAAAAACTTGTTTTTTTTTTTGATTTGGTACAGATTTAGAGAGGGCGTGGTGCTTTCTGGGTAAAAGTAAAAAAGAGTGTCAAGAATATTAAAAAATGCACTAAAAATGAGCTCTGTAGCTCTTCATGGGACTGAGATATTGTGATAGCTTCTCTTTGCGTTAATCCTCTCACGGTTGGGTCAGTTTACACCGTTCCTGGACTCAGAATTTAATATTCCCAGGACATTCTAGCTTCTATGCTTAAATTAGGAACGCAACAGACCGTGTTGGACCGAAGAGGGAATTGAAAGGCCTGCAGGCTTAATCCGCCGATTTTCGCCAGAACAAACGACCGTCGTACTCTAACCGGTTACGAAAAAACTGTAAGACAGTAAATCCGACTGATCGATGGTAAAAAGCCCTGATTTAAAAATGTAAAAAAAGCGGGACGTTGTTTAACTTGGACGGATGCGGGATTAGGAAAAAGTGGCAGTCTTCAAGATCCTTTAATCGCGCTGCATGACTAAATTGTTCCCCGAGGGATTTTCCGGGTGCACTCCGGATCGATTTTCCTTTTATTTTCATACTAATTAGCAGAATTTTCTTGTAATCAGCCTGAATTTTTTCTAGTCTGCAAAGCAAAAAAAAAATCGATTTTTCCTAACCACGCGATATAAAATTAATAGCTCCTGTTTATCCATATACAAGGCATCCTTAGGTAATCCGGAGCGTGCGAAATCTCCAGCTGGTCCTGCAACCCTCCTTACTCCTCTCGCGTTTTACCAAAACCCCCTTCCCTCCCTCCCAGTTAATGATGACGTGTAGTGGCTCGGCAACCTCCGGACTATTTCACTTCTGGCGTAACGTTTCGGGGATGAAAAGGCCCTGATAAATCTTCGAACCCGTGGCAATTTCGCCGGTGCTGCCTTTAGGGCCGAAAATATGAAAAATCGTTGTTGTTTGCCCGCTCGCACGAACGCTTTTCACACAAAAAAAGACAGAGAAACATTAATAATTGCGTGCGTGGGACAAAGACAGTAATCGTACCCCATCCAGGAATTCTTTACGTTGTCTATGCATTTAAAGGCCAAAAAGTGCACCATAGACACCCTGTATATTACTCGATCCAGCTTGTCATGACCCACTATACCAAGTGGTCATTTGGTTTGCTAGGAAGTTGTACGTGACGTCAGAGCGGATGCTCCTTGTTGTATTCAATTATTCTTTTTTCTTTAATCACATTCGTATTCATGAGCTCGTATTCAGCTGCATTTTAAGTATGTTTTACAGTTTGTACCTCCATAGAGCGAGTTTTGACAGTTGACACTTTACTGGCAAACTAACCTACATGTCAAATAGACAGTTTAGACATAAAACCACCTAAAAACCTGCTGATGGAGGTGTAAAATGCAATGAAATGTCTTTAAACCAATTCAGCTGCTTCTAACTCTGTTTCACAGTTTTATACCTCTCTGGAGCGGGTTTTGACAGTTGACACTTTACTGGCAACCTAACCTACATGTCAAATAGACAGTTTAGACATAAAACCACCTAAAAACCTGCCGATGGAGGTGTAAAATGCAATGAAATGTCTTTAAACCAATTCAGCTGCTTCTAAGTCTGTTTCACAGTTTTACACCTCTCTGGAGCGGGTTCTGACAGTTGACACTTCTCTGCCAACCTAACCTACATGCCAAATAGACAGTTTAGACATAAAACCACCTAAAAACCTGCTGATGGAGGTATAAAATGCAATGAAATGTCTTGAAACCATTTCAGCTGCCTCTAAGTCTGTTTCACAGTTTTATACCTCTCTGGAGCGGGTTCTGACAGTTGACACTTTACTGGCAACCTAACCTACATGCCAAATAGACAGTTTAGACATAAAACCACCTAAAAACCTGCTGATGGAGGTGTAAAATGCAATGAAATGTCTTTAAACCAATTCAGCTGCCTCTAAGTCTGTTTCACAGTTTTATACCTCTCTGGAGCGAGTTTTGACAGTTGACACTTCTCTGGCAACTTAACCTACATGCCAAATAGACAGTTTAGACATAAAACCACCTAAAAACCTGCTGATGGAGGTATAAAATGCAATGAAATGCCCTTAAACCAATTCAGCTGCATTTTAAGTGTGTTTTCAGTTTTATAACTCTATGGAGCGTGTTTTAACAGTTGACACCTCTGGAAAACTACCCAACATGCTAAATAGACAGTTATAGTTACAGTTTCTCAAAACGTCATAGATTTCTTCGTAAAAAAAATATAATAATAACTAAGTTTGATTATTCTTCTTTTCACCAATCTGACAGTTATCACGTGACTACACTAATTGCACACAATGTAGGGTCACGTAACAATTGTCAATTTTAAGTCTGCTCTAGTCTAACTAAAATAAGATTCCATTGATGGAGTATATAATGTTGTTTGGTTTGTTGGAAAACTGTGTGACGTCATAGTGGATGCTCGTTTTTATAATGTTTGAATTAACTTTTCAGCCGTGCAACACGAACGAGGTCCGAGAAAACCGAAAATGCAACAAATGTCCGCTACTGGACATCAACCGAGTGCGGTAGGAATGTCCTCGCATCCGTTACAGTTGCCCCTTCCCGAAGGTGCGGTCAGCAAAATTACCCCCACGTCCGGAACCTTCCAGTTCACTCCGGGAAGTTTGTTCGTGCCGCCCCACCACCCTTTGAAAGTGCTCACGTTGCCACCGCCACCTCCCGTGGGCAGTCCACCAGGCCTGGACAATGGTGGTAACATGCCGCCGTTGTTTCACCATCCGCATCTGCCGCCACCTCCTGGACTGTTGCACGTGCTTATGTCGGCAGAAAAATGTCAGGTATGATTATTGGCTGGGAATGGTTCAGTTTTGGTAGTTTTGACGGTTTAAAGGAGCTGGTTTGGGGCACTAAACTGTCACAATTGGAATCGTCAGCGTCAGAGTCCAGTAGCGGACTTGGTATGTCCAGTCCGGGCCTGCCTTTAGCACAACTCAGCCCCACGTTGCCGCCGCCCCTGCCCTTAACACCCACATGGGAAATGTTGCAAGTAAGTTTGAAACAAATAACCTGTAATTGAGCAAAATGAAATTCTGAAACCAGCCAAATGTAAAGGAGGGTGAAAAGTTTCAATTATCCAGTTTTCCGGCCCTACCGGATGAGAAATAGGAATGGGAGGTCCTTTTTCCCCGGATTGACTTTCATTCGCGCTGACTTTTCGACTGGGAATTTCTCGTTGGCCCAATTGAAAGTCTGGATACGCCCACGCGGTTTATACAGTCTTTTCAATTGGGTGTTTTCGTATCTATTAATCATCTAAATGTCATCTGTCAATCAATTTACTTTTACTTGTTTTAATACATTTGCAAAAAGTTGATTCAAAAAATTGTGACGTAACAGCATTGTACTTTGGTTTTTTCTATAGACGTTTTGTAATAACTTTAATGTAAATTACTTTTTTTGACAATTTAAGGAAACGACCGCCAGACTGCTCTTTATGGCGGTGCGTTGGGTGCGTTGCCTGGCCCCTTTCCAGACTTTAAGCAGAAACGACCAACTGCTACTGCTGCAAGAGTCGTGGAAGGAACTGTTTTTGTTGCATTTGGCCCAATGGTCGGTACCGTGGGACTTATCCGCTTTGTTGGGGTGCTCCCAAGCCCGGGAAAGACTGCCCAATGACGTCCACACAGCCACCGAGATCAAAACCATTCAGGTTCGTTCATACAAACCGATTAAATTCCCATAATTATCCAATTTACAGGAAATTATGTGTCGTTTCCGGCAAATCTCACCAGATGGCAGCGAATGCGGTTGTATGAAAGCCATCATCCTTTTTACACCAGGTAAGTTTGGCAACACTGGATTGATCATGGAGGTTTATGATTGGTTTATTAAGAAACGGCAGGATTGTGCGACGTCCAACCGGTAGAAATGCTCCAGGACCAGGCTCAGTGTATTCTGGGTGATTACGTCAGAATGCGCTATCCTAGGCAACCCACCAGATTTGGCAGGTTACTGCTCCTAGTGCCTAGTTTGAGAGCGATCAGGTCTTTAACTGTCGAGTTGCTCTTTTTCAAGGAAACGATCGGGGAAATCCCCATAACTCAACTACTAGGAGACATGTACTATATGGAGAAATGCGCTACCGGCACTACCCATCAGTAATTACCTTGATTAGTACTGTATAACGAGTAAGTTAATCGGTGTTGCCAAATGCTAGTCGTTTTTCTGTGATATTGTTTAAATTTACTGGAAACACCAGCAACATTGGATGTGGATGTAATAATTTCTATTATAGTAGCAGTAGTCACTGTAAATAAGTCTTAAAAAATAAACTAACTAATATACACTAACTACATCTTTGATAATTATTGTTTATTATAATATAGAAACAATTTCAGGAAACTGTCAAAATGTGCAACTTCTTACTCAGTTCCTTCGAATTGGTAACAAGCAAATCACCCACGTGGACACCTTTATTCAACATATTGGGCGAAAGTTCAATATAAACGCAAGACTGCGTGGTGGTTGGTCGTTTCACTCTTTGTTTCCGCAACATTTTCGGCACAAATCCAGCGGTTTTAGGTCTTTCCGTCTTGCTGCCAACCTCGAAACTGCGTTTCTCTTTTCGTTTGGACACCTCCCTCAACCACTGACAGAATACCGCCTCGTTTTGCCTCATTTTCAACGCCCGATACTCTTCGATCAGCTTTTGTCTGGCCATCTCTTTCTGTCTAATCATTTCCGTGTATCGGTTTCTCGTTTTGATTTGTCTGGACGTCAGTCCGTATTCCGATCGGTAGCCGTTGTAGTGGGGCAAATTTCGGTCGCTGTTTGCCAGCTTTATATCGTCGCAACATTTGCGTTGATGTAGTTGCAATGGTGGCAAATTGAACTGAAATTGAAAATCTCAGTAATTATCCCAACTTTAGACTTAAGTTATGAAACATTTAAGTAATTTACTAAAAACGTTACGTCATATCAATTTAGTTTGGTTTTAACTATACCTTTTTTGATTTGACATTAACGGTATAGGCAACCAGCTATATAAAGCAATCAAGTTGGCCATGATCCAAGATGGACGCGCCTCTGTCAGATTAAGTGCTTGTTGTAGTTTTTCCGAGTAAAAATGTAGTGTTTTTACCGTGAATTAGTGTTGGAACGTTTAGTTATGGTGTCAGTGAGTGGCTACGCATATAAATTGATGATTTTTACTCCGTAAAACTGTAAATATGTGCTGATAATTCCACGAATGAACGTATAGTCCTGGTGAGGCTTTCCACTTAATTTTACCCGGGGGGGGCTTTGACAGTAACTTGCGCAAACCTCAAACACTCATTTATTTGTTAGTTTCTACGTAAAAAAGTCCAAATTTACAATTACAAAATTCCAATTTGAAGGACATGCCATGTATGGGTCACAGCCTCCTTGATTTGCTAATTTCTGACATTTCCCATTAACAACAAGTTAGCATAGGCAACCAGCTATATAAAGCAAAATCAAGTTGGCCATGATCCAAGATGGAGGCGCGTCTGTCAGATTAAGGGTTTTTTGCAGTTTTTCCGAGTAAAAATTTAGTGTTTTTAACTTGAATTAGTGTTGGAACGTTTAGTTATAGTGTCAGCGAGTGTCTGGTCATGAAAATTGATAATTTTCACACCACAAAGTGAATTTATGCTTGTGCAGTACCGGTGAGTGTTTTCAATTAATTTGATTGATTAACTTGCACAAACCCTTAAATTTTATTAAAACGTTAGTTTCAACGTGAAAAATTACAGTTTGAACAACACCATATAGTGAAATCTTCATTTTTCATTAACAAAATAAATGTTAGTGACGTTTTGGTGAAGAAACCTTTGTGCGTTGTAATAATAACTCAACTTACTCTGTTTGGTTTTTCGTGAATATTTAATTTCCTTACACACATTGACAAATCAGCTTCAATTTTTTCGATACAGTGCTCTTTACAGTGCACTTCCTGGTGTTTTGGCAACACTGTTTTGTGTTTCTTTTTCGGTCGTGCAGATTGAGGCTTTTTACTAGAATCACTGATGGGTTTCGTTATTGTTGGCTCTATGCTTTTCCGAGCCACTTCTTCATCTGACAATATCAATTCTTCAACCACTGCTTCTTCTTCCATATCACCCACTTCTAATCCTTCTCTCAGTATAGTGGTGTAAGTGACAAGATCGTTATTCACTTCAGTGTTGGCTGGAATTGATATTGCTTTACTTGAATTGTATGTGGATTTTAAGGGGGTTTACCGGACAGTTCTTCTGGAAGCTCGTCCACCTGGTCACTTTCAATGCTGTTTACGTCATCGTCAGTCAGGTCGGGCTCGAACGACACCAGTTCATCGCGAAATTTCACTTTGGCGGATCTGACAGTATGCGGAGTTGTACTGAACAAATCCATGTTGGCCTGCTGGACTTTTTCGGCAATATTGTAAGGGGACGAAGCTGGTTGAAGGACTGTAAACACAACCACTACTACCATCTATGCAACAATGCTATAATTGCACTTACAGTAACACCCGGTGTCTTCTTCGGACGAATCTACATGCTTAACACCATCAGAACCATCCTCTGGAGAAGTCATTTTTGTGTCGGGTTGCACTGAAAATGTAATGAGTTTTAGAGGAGGTTGTTTATTGGATTCGTCACCATGGAAACTTAATATAATGATGCTTGTGACATGTCGTCTATAATAGCGTTCACACGTACGTATTGATTAGTTGGTGATGATTGGGCCATTTCTGATGACACCAATTTGTATATTGATTCATTGTCCCCAAAAAAAATCAATTTTAATAACATAAAAATGGATTGTCAGGGAAAATTTAGTTAATTTTCCTAGTTAACTTGCAGTAATTAAATTGTAGTAACTAAAGTGACCATAAAACTGGAAAAGACAGTTTTTGCGGTTGTTTTGCTTTACAGCTCCATGGATATGTAGTTCGTAGAGTTCTGCTGACTCGAAACGACCTTAATTATTTTTTACAACTTCAAGCAATACTTCAAAATTAGATTAGTTGTTTCAAGTTAAAAAGATCACTCTGTATAGTAGTTGAAAAAAAAATGTTATCAAATAAACGTTTGGGTTATTTTTAAAACCTCCCCATTTCGCAACGAATCAACAGATTTTAATGCGGTTTGGACTGTCATTGGGCTCAGAGTATTGGCTTTTTACTGATGTAAAAAACTTTTGCTTTAATTCACTCTAACTGCCTTATACAGGGTGTGAACAAAGTGCGTGCAAAGAAGTGAAATTTTCAATTAGTCCCAATTAATCAATAATTTGTTTTGGTTTTGTTTTATACATAAGAAAGTGTTATTTAGGTCAATATCTCGGGATGTTTTTGGGCGTTTCCCAATTAACGTCCCATGGCTCAAGAAATATTGATTTATCCGAAAAGTGGATATAAACTTTGTATCCATCATTCAAATGCCGTAAGTTCAAAAAATACCTTACAGGGTGTCCAACGACAGTGAGTGAAATTTGAAACTCTAAACACCCTGTATGGGAGTTGACTTAAAATTATGCAACACACACAATATGGAACCTACACACGTGACTTAAAATGACAGTTCAAAGCCTTAATTGGAGTTTGAGCAAGCATTTTTTGGATAAATCGATATTTCTTGAGTCACAAGATGTTAATTGGGGAACGACCAAAAATTTCTTCATACTTCTTCTTCTCCTTTTGTTCAGAATTAATTTACTACTGTTTTTTTAAACCAATTCCACAACGCACGGTTCAATTTAAAATTTTAAACGGCGCCAAAAACAAGTTCTACCAACCTACTACTCTAGAGCAGGTGCGTGTTCTGTCTAACGCATTCATTACAATCAACACAAGAGAGAGATAGTCTGAACCGGATCTCTGACATCTGACAGACAATCACTTCTCCTCTCTCTCTCTCTAACACATTTTCTCCTATTCGAACTCTGACAGCTGACAGCTGAGCAATTTTTAGGTTAGGTTTCGTGTTGTTTACTAAACATCCAACATTTTTGGGGCTCAACCATGGCCCTATACGACAACAAACACTGGTTGTTGTCGCATATAAGAAACTCGTTTATATCGACCGACGATACAGGTGCCCCCCAAATCAAGCAAAACACTCCGAAGTAGCTCTCAATAATTCACTTGTAGGTATGTGCGAGACTGTAATGATGGGTGAAACTAAACAAGTTCGGGAGAATATCTTCAGCAAGGAGCCCTATGGTGACCCTGAACTGAGTGATGACGATGACGACGACACTGGTATTTAAGTTTCACCTTAATCAAAGGTTAAGGTAGGGCTCTTGTGGGAAACAAAATTTGATATTTCGTTTACTTCCAAACTGACTAAAATCCTGAATTTTGGCGTTTAAAAATATGACGTTTTACCAGGAGAGCCCTACCTTTACCTGATCAAAGAGTACTTAATTGTATAAAGAGACTATACACCTCTATTGAGTTGTTTAATGTGTAAAATGGTGGGTTAATACTCATTTTAAGATTTATTACAGTTAAAATTCACCATTTATGACTATTATATAAGTTGTGTAAAACGGCACAGTCAAATGATGAATTTGATTGACCAATCACAAACCATTTACACAAATAGGTCTCTTTATATAAATATAGTTACTCTTTGGTGTACAGCTTCACGCATATACTTGACCATAAAGTCCCTGCAGGATCTTACGATATACAGTTTGATTCTGAGTATCAAATGCGCGATCGTACAGCCACAGCGGCCAGGCTGGAAAAGTTAGAGTATCAGTCACGTAAAGCAGCCAGAATTAAACACATAAAGTGGGAGAAAAGAGGAGAGAACGCACCCGAAACTGATGATTTATTTGTTCTAAAAAACGTAAACCAGATTGAGAAAAAGCAAAGCAGCCTCACCAAACTGCTACAACAATCCTCAAACACACCGATGAATCCATACACGGAATATGCGCGTTATGACGGTACTGGACAGGTGAATTTACCTACCAGAAGCTACCGGATATACTTGACAATGTTGCCGGAAGAGGAAAGAAACTATCCCTTAAATGTGTGCTGTGTGGCAACGGCCAGAATCCAAGAATTAATTGGTTTGATTCTGCTTAAATTTAGTACAGACTACTCCGGTGATTATTCCTTCAAACCTGTGACAAACTACGGACTTTATATAACTGAAGAGGACGGTGAAGTGGACCGGGACTTTCCTCAACTAGACATCAAGGAATGTGTGGCCAAGTTTGGGTTCACTTGCTTAGGCTTGGTTGAGCATAAAGAGGAGGCGGAAAAGGTTGTTAAAAGTGAACTGGAACTGGATTCACCGGTTGAAAGCAAAAAGAGGACAACTTCAACATCGAAAGCTGATGAAACTAAACAGGTGATTTTCTTTATTAGTTTTTTTTACAAAACTGACGAAACACTCCGGGACAGAACATAAACGATCTGGCCTTAATGGATATCCACAACAGAACAATGGAAGCCCACCTATACAAATCGTACAGGGTCTACATAGTGAATAAGATATGGTGGTGGAATATTGAGGTGCATTTGGGTATAAGCAGCGAAAAAATCGAAATCGATCCGATTCACCAGAAAAATTCGAAACTGCAACTGGTTAAACAGGCTCCAGTCAGCCATCCGATGGATAGCATAGCGTCGTGCGAGGAAACTGAAAATCGCGGCAACAGGATCGCTTTTAGGGTGATTTACTCCAGCAGTTTTGGGAGTAGCGAGAGGATGAATTTGTATTCACCCTGTAAGTATACTCTGTTCAGTGAGTTTTGACTGTCGAAGGCCTCTAGAACCGTTTTGAATGTGTCAGTGCCACTGACAACCTTCTAAAATATACCAGAAGCTTTTACAAGTGTCTTGAACCTTTCCAGAGTTGTTTTGAATTTCCAGAGGCCTCTAGGACCATTTAGAAAGTTTCTTAAACCTCTAAATGCTACTGGGAACGTTCTTAAAAGTGCCAGAGCCCTCTACAACTGTCTTAAATGTTCCCAGACTTGTTTTAAATTGCCAGAGGCCTCTAGGACCATTTTGAAAGTTTCTTAATCCTCTAAATGCTACTGAGAACCTTCTTAAAAGTGCCAGAGGCCTCTAAAAGTGTCTTGAACCTTTCCAGACTTGTTTTAAATTGCCAGAGGCCTCTATGACCATTTTGAAAGTTCCATAAACCTCTAAATGCTACTGGGAACGTTCTTAAAAGTGCCAGAGCCCTCTACAACTGTCTTAAACGTTCCCAGACTTGTTTTAAATTGCCAGAGGCCTCTAGGACCATTTTGAAAGTTTCTTAATCCTCTAAATGCTACTGAGAACCTTCTTAAAAGTGCCAGAGGCCTCTAAAAGTGTCTTGAACCTTCCCAGACTTGTTTTAAATTGCCAGAGGCCTCTAGGACCATTTTGACAGTTCCGTAGACCTCTAAATGCTACTGAGAACCTTCTTAAAAGTGCCAGAGGCCTCTAAAAGTGTCTTGAACCTTTCCAGACTTGTTTTAAATTGCCAGAGGCCTCTATGACCATTTTGAAAGTTCCATAAACCTCTAAATGCTACTGGGAACGTTCTTAAAAGTGCCAGAGCCCTCTACAACTGTCTTAAACGTTCCCAGACTTGTTTTAAATTGCCAGAGGCCTCTAGGACCATTTTGAAAGTTTCTTAATCCTCTAAATGCTACTGAGAACCTTCTTAAAAGTGCCAGAGGCCTCTAAAAGTGTCTTGAACCTTCCCAGACTTGTTTTAAATTGCCAGAGGCCTCTAGGACCATTTTGACAGTTCCGTAGACCTCTAAATGCTACTGAGAACCTTCTTAAAAGTGCCAGAGGCCTCTAAAAGTGTCTTGAACCTTCCCAGACTTGTTTTAAATTGCCAGAGGCCTCTAGGACCATTTTGACAGTTCCGTAGACCTCTAAATGCTACTGAGAACGTTCTTAAAAGTGCCAGAGCCCTCTACAACTGTCTTAAACGTTCCCAGACTTGTTTTAAATGGCCAGAGGCCTCTAGGACCATTTTGAAAGTTCCATAAACCTTTAAATGGTACTGAGAACGTTCTAAAAAGTGCCAGTGGCTTCTAAAAGAGTCTTTAATCTTCCCAGACTTGTTTTAAATTGCCAGAGGCCTCTAGGACCATTTTGAAAATTCCATAAACCTCTAAATGCTACTGAGAACGTTCTTAAAAGTGCCAGAGCCCTCTACAACTGTCTTAAACGTTCCCAGACTTGTTTTAAATTGCCAGAGGCCTCTAGGACCATTTTGAAAGTTTCTTAATCCTCTAAATGCTACTGAGAACCTTCTTAAAAGTGCCAGAGGCCTCTAAAAGTGTCTTGAACCTTCCCAGACTTGTTTTAAATTGCCAGAGGCCTCTAGGACCATTTTGACAGTTCCGTAGACCTCTAAATGCTACTGAGAACCTTCTTAAAAGTGCCAGAGGCCTCTAAAAGTGTCTTGAACCTTCCCAGACTTGTTTTAAATTGCCAGAGGCCTCTAGGACCATTTTGAAAGTTTCTTAATCCTCTAAATGCTACTGAGAACCTTCTTAAAAGTGCCAGAGGCCTCTAAAAGTGTCTTGAACCTTCCCAGACTTGTTTTAAATTGCCAGAGGCCTCTAGGACCATTTTGAAAGTTTCTTAATCCTCTAAATGCTACTGAGAACCTTCTTAAAAGTGCCAGAGGCCTCTAAAAGTGTCTTGAACCTTCCCAGACTTGTTTTAAATTGCCAGAGGCCTCTAGGACCATTTTGAAAGTTTCTTAATCCTCTAAATGCTACTGAGAACCTTCTTAAAAGTGCCAGAGGCCTCTAAAAGTGTCTTGAACCTTCCCAGACTTGTTTTAAATTGCCAGAGGCCTCTAGGACCATTTTGACAGTTCCGTAGACCTCTAAATGCTACTGAGAACGTTCTTAAAAGTGCCAGAGCCCTCTACAACTGTCTTAAACGTTCCCAGACTTGTTTTAAATGGCCAGAGGCCTCTAGGACCATTTTGAAAGTTCCATAAACCTTTAAATGGTACTGAGAACGTTCTAAAAAGTGCCAGTGGCTTCTAAAAGAGTCTTTAATCTTCCCAGACTTGTTTTAAATTGCCAGAGGCCTCTAGGACCATTTTGAAAATTCCATAAACCTCTAAATGCTACTGAGAACGTTCTTAAAAGTGCCAGAGCCCTCTACAACTGTCTTAAACGTTCCCAGACTTGTTTTAAATTGCCAGAGGCCTCTAGGACCATTTTGAAAGTTTCTTAATCCTCTAAATGCTACTGAGAACCTTCTTAAAAGTGCCAGAGGCCTCTAAAAGTGTCTTGAACCTTCCCAGACTTGTTTTAAATTGCCAGAGGCCTCTAGGACCATTTTGACAGTTCCGTAGACCTCTAAATGCTACTGAGAACCTTCTTAAAAGTGCCAGAGGCCTCTAAAAGTGTCTTGAACCTTCCCAGACTTGTTTTAAATTGCCAGAGGCCTCTAGGACCATTTTGAAAGTTTCTTAATCCTCTAAATGCTACTGAGAACCTTCTTAAAAGTGCCAGAGGCCTCTAAAAGTGTCTTGAACCTTCCCAGACTTGTTTTAAATTGCCAGAGGCCTCTAGGACCATTTTGAAAGTTTCTTAATCCTCTAAATGCTACTGAGAACCTTCTTAAAAGTGCCAGAGGCCTCTAAAAGTGTCTTGAACCTTCCCAGACTTGTTTTAAATTGCCAGAGGCCTCTAGGACCATTTTGACAGTTCCATAGACCTCTAAATGCTACTGAGAACGTTCTTAAAAGTGCCAGAGCCCTCTACAACTGTCTTAAACGTTCCCAGACTTGTTTTAAATTGCCAGAGGCCTCTAGGACCATTTTGAAAGTTCCATAAACCTTTAAATGCTACTGAGAACGTTCTAAAAAGTGCCAGTGGCTTCTAAAAGAGTCTTTAATCTTCCCAGACTTGTTTTAAATTGCCAGAGGCCTCTAGGACCATTTTGAAAATTCCATAAACCTCTAAATGCTACTGAGAACCTTCTTAAAAGTGCCAGTGGCTTCTAAAAGAGTCTTTAATCTTCCCAGACTTGTTTTAAATTGCCAGAGGCCTCTAGGACCATTTAGAAAGTTCCATAAACCTCTAAATGCTATTGAGAATCTTCTAAAAAATACCAGTGCCCCCTTCAACTGTCCCAGACCTGTTTTAAATGGTCAGATGCGTCTAAATGCTACTGAAAACCTTCTAAAAATTGCCATAAGCCTCTGCAAGTGTTGTATACATTCTTCTAATCATTTTGATCACCGACATACGTTTTTTTCGCTCATGTTTGTGACGTGTAACACTCAAAAGTCATGGAACAGACTATATACCACCCTTTTTTTTGTGCCGCCGGTTTTTAACGGGAAAAACAATAATTGCAGCCAATTTGAGCCTCTCGTCCACTTTGCAATCATCCCCCAGTTTTAAGCACTACGACTTTGAGGCTGAAAGGGATGTGGCCGGGGAAATAGTCCATAAAATCAATATGATTCTTAAGTTGCGGTCCAGTTGTAGCAGGCGAGAGTATTTGGCAGCCAAAGAACGGAAACAACTGAGCAAAAAGAGAAGTTTTAAGTATATTTAATTAATGTTTTTCATATAAAGATTTATATTAAACATTAATTATTATTTTTACCTTATTAATGTTTAAGTTTTCTCTACAACACAGTATAAATATCAAGAGAACAAGATTGTTGTTATAATTCACTATTTTTTTGCAATAATTTCAGTATGTTCTTCAGCATATAAAATAAGCATTTTAACATTTAATGGTAAAATAGCCAAAAGCAGTCATATATTTTCAGGAATGTAGTGTACTTCTATATTTTACTAAATCATGAATCATACACGTTATCTTATCAAAAAAGCGTCCGGATATACCGGTAAAACCAATTACTTATGACATGAGAAATTAAACAGATTTAGTAATTATCAATTTCCGATAATAATATAATTTTTTGTGTATTTTTGTAAATTATGAACCTAAAATCCACGAATTGTTAATCTCGAATTGTTAATCCACGAATTCCTTCCTCAAACACGTTATAAATTTGGACTAAACTACGATAGCGCAATAATATAAAAGTAAACTTAGAACGTAACTGAACGCAGTGTTGATCCACCGTACTACCGTAGTAGATTACAATTTGTACCAAGGTGATTCATCAAGGATTTTCCCTCTTAGTACTGTGAAATCAATCGCGTATAAATACTATATTATCATTCACTCGAATTAATTACAAAATGAACTGCTGCGGAGCACTGTTTTGGGCCCTTATTCTCATCACTGTAGCCTTTCCAATTGCTGCATTGTGCGCCACCGTGTATATAGTGTTGTACGCGATAGCTGCGTGTTGTTCGTGCTGCGATGTAAGTTATTGCCTACAATTTTAACATGATTGTTATTTTCTGTTTACGTACAGGGTTTGGCCGAAACTTTCCTCAAAGGCATTCAGTTGCCTGGATTTGCCATCAAGAAAATTGTCAATTGCGAGTGCTAGTTTGATCCACCGAATCTCATTTTGTGTTGGTATTGGTTAAAAAAAGCTTCTTTTTTGACCAATCATCAGTTTTTAATAAAATAATTTATTGAGCAGGTTCTTGTATTATTCACACTTATTATTGTCAAAGTCAAAGAAAATGAACATTTGTGGGGGCATTCTGTGGTTTCTTGTCCTCGTTATGATTGCGTTTCCTATTGCCTCCCTGTGTGCATTTTTCTATATTTTCACTTACATGTTTACGCCATGCTCCGACTGCTGTCAGGTATGTAAATAAAGCAACACAATTTGGTTTAAAAACTGTTATTTATTGCAGAAAATCGCGGATTTTTTCTTAAAGGGCCTACAACTTCCCGGTTACGCAGTAGGCAAAATAATCAAATGTGAATGTTAACTATATTACCACTTAAGTTAAGAACAATCAATAATTATTATAAATTTTAATAAAATACTATTATTTGACTTCCTTCAGTCCGTTGAGGAGTGTCTGAGCATCAATTTCACTAATATCCACAGCCTCACACTCAAACACCTTACAAAAACTGTCAACAAAGTGGGGCATCACCTCCTCAACAGCAACGTCCCTCCCCAGCTCTTTTGACAAGCTCGTGACTCCTTTACCCACCAAACCACATGGAACTATATGTTTAAACCAACTCAAATCCGTGTTACAGTTCAATGCTAAGCCGTGTGTGGTGATAAAACGACTTCCGTGAATTCCTATAGCACATATCTACAATAATTTGTCATTCACACTATGTAGTGATAAACAATGTGATTCACCTTGTTTTTACCAATCCACACTCCAGTATCTGGAGATGTGTGGCAGTTTAAACCATACTTGGCACACAAATCAATAACAACCTCCTCAATTTGACTGACGTACCATCGTATGCTGGGTTTAAAGTGTTTTAAGTTTAAAATTGGATACACAACCAGCTGGCCAGGTCCATGGAAAGTTATCAAACCTCCTCTATTTGTTTTATAAAATTCTGCTCCTAGTAGGAAGTTTGTAATAAACTGTGTTACTGTTCAGCTTGTTTGGGTACCTGTTTGTTTTAATTTCTGTTCCTCTTCCTGACTGTACTGCTTAGTGCGTATTCCTATAGTGTAGACTGGAAAGTGTTCTAAGCACAACAACGTATTTTGAGCTGTACTCTCTGAATGATTGTGTAAAGTAGACAGTTGTTCTTGCAATTTCAACCCTTTACCGTAATCTATTTTGCCTAATTTCCATGTTTTTACTAATTTACCTAGATTTTTTGCCATTCCAAATATACTTTGTTAATTTGTTTAAAAGTAGGGTTAGGTGTAACGTCAATTCTTGAATGAGTGTTAGTCACGTGAACACTGAATTACTAATGTTACCACCAGTCATGTGACCGAACGTGCTGATTAAAATGAATTAGGAAGATTCCAGAATTTACTGATAAAATGGCGGAATGATTTCTCCACTGCTATTGGCTGGGAAAACGATTGTCAGCGCCACCATGTGGCGTGCGCAATAAATTATTGCGTAACCTGTCAAAAGTGTTGTGTCAAAATTGCCGGATAGTTTTATCGGGATCGCACGTGAACGAATTTATCCTAAAAAAAGTCGAAATAAAACCAAATAACGCTCGAATTAAGTGAAGAAAATGTTGTCGGCAGCCCGCGCTTTCACCCACACCGCCACCCAATACAGCAAAATCGCACAGGGCGGCGCGTTTACCAGGAAATTCGGCTCCCTTCTGAACACGGTAAGTTGCCGTACTTAAAACGTTTCCTATACGTATTTTCAATTGTGCACGTGCATTATTCTTATTAAAAATAGCTTACACCTACAGTGTATTCGACTTAATTAGCCGTTTATCGCTGGAAGGCGAAAAAAAAACTTTTTGAGGTTATGTCAAGTGCATCTATTGCGTCACTGAAAGGTCCTATTTTTTCTGTTCTAGAATGTGACCCCCGGCTTCAAATATGATCAAGTACCCCACAGACTCAAGTACGTATCTGTTTAACTCTCTGTTAGCACTTTAACAGTTTATTTAAAATCAAAGGTCAGATGCAATCAGGGGGGCTGTCATCGGTATCGACTTGGGTACCACAAACTCTTGCGTCGCGGTTATGGAAGGTAAACAAGCCAAAGTTATCGAAAATTCGGAGGGATCCCGCACCACCCCTTCCGTGGTGGCCTTCACCAAAGACGGTGAAAGGCTGGTGGGAATGCCTGCTAAAAGACAGGCAGTCACCAACTCTGCCAACACTTTTTACGCCACAAAACGTTTGATTGGAAGACGATATGACGATCCCGAAGTGAAAAAAGACATGTAAACTTCCAGTTCTGTAACTTAATTTCAATTTAAGTGAGTTGGGTTTTTAGGAACAATGTTTCATACAAAATTGTTAAGGCGAGTAATGGGGATGCTTGGGTGCAAGGTACTGATGGTAAAATGTACTCTCCCAGTCAAATTGGAGCTTTCGTTTTGATTAAAATGAAGGAAACGGCCGAAGCCTATTTAAACACCAAAGTGAAAAATGCTGTTGTGACTGTACCGGCTTATTTCAATGACTCTCAAAGACAAGCCACTAAAGATGCCGGACAGATTTCTGGTTTAAACGTTTTGCGGGTTATTAATGAGCCTACAGCTGCCGCATTGGCTTATGGCATGGACAAAACTGAAGACAAAGTGTAGGTCCTGTTAAATCACTCAATAATTTTTTTTTACATTTACTTTCTGTCATTTAGAATCGCCGTGTATGATTTGGGAGGTGGCACGTTTGATATCTCAATTTTGGAGATTCAAAAGGGAGTGTTTGAGGTTAAGTCCACCAATGGAGACACCTTTCTGGGGGGAGAAGATTTCGACAACGTTTTAGTCAATCATTTAGTGTCCGAGTTCAAGAAAGAGCAGGTATGTTATAAATCTACTTTACAGGGTTGTTTAATAGTTATTTAATGGAAGGGATTAATAAATTATCAGTTGTATTGGCAACACTGCAATCCGAAATCGTAGACACCCTTGACAGTGACAGTGACACTAATGTGTCTCTTTTTCTCTCTGTTTAATACAAATAAAGAAGGATAGAACTATTCTCTAAGTCTATTAGGTTGTCAATGATAAAATGAAAGGCTGTTAGTACGTGGTGGGTGGAAATAACAATTTTTGGGTTTGAAAGGGCATTGACGTGACAAAAGACCCGATGGCGATGCAACGACTGAAGGAGGCGGCCGAAAAAGCCAAAATTGAACTCTCCTCCGGTCTACAAACTGACATAAACCTTCCCTACTTGACTATGGACGCGTCAGGGCCTAAACACATGAATCTCAAATTGTCCAGGTAATAGTTGGGTTAGAAAACCCGTTCCGGTTCATTGTTGTTACAATTCGGCGTTTTGCGCAGATCAAAGTTTGAAAGTTTGGTGGGCGAGCTGATCAAAAGGACCATTTCTCCATGCCAGAAGGCTTTGAAGGATGCTGAAGTGTCCAAGGCTGAAGTTGGCGAAGTTTTGTTGGTTGGAGGTAAGGACTCTTAAGATGAAAAGCTTTTTTGGTTAGTTTAGAGAGAGAGATAACTATTATTACAAATGAATACTGTAGACAAAGATAAGCTTTGTGTCAGTGTGCTAAAACGGAAGTGACATTATACAATAGTTGATCGCGTCACCACTGGATCAGGAAGTTTGTTTAACATTTTTTGATCAACGTCATGACGTCACATCCGGTTTGGCATACTGACTCGCGTCGATTACAAAGTTTTCCATCTTTGTCTACGGCACTGATTTGGCAATGTTTCTCTCCTTTTTTCGTTTGTATTATATGGAATTTCTGTTTCTTCCTATGTCACAGATGTACAGGGTGGGCCAAAAGTTTTTTTCTATTAGACACGGTTTTTGAGATTCAAATATCAAGTGTTATATGTCATAAGAATGGTAGTTTTAAGATCTTTTCAAAAATGATTTAATATACAGGGTGTTCCATTTAAAAAAAAATAATTTTTATGTGCGTATCTCAAAAACTGTGTCCAGTAGGAAAATACTATTTACACTACTGGATTCTACGCAAAAAGTTGCTCTAGAAATGTATTTTCAGAAATAAAAATCAATGCACATGGAAGACAGTTTTTAAGAAAAGTACGAATTCTGAGAAGCACCCTGTATCTGTCAAACGGTGACAGATATTAACCAACTGTTTCCGCCATTAGGTTTTCTATCAAATTAATTATTTTCTTACCAAAGTAATTAGGAAGTAGATAAATTTTTCTTGACAATTGGTGAATGCGCTTGAATAACTTCTTATATAAAATTTTATTTTGCAAAAATTTGTGCTTCAAACACCGACTTAATAAGAGCATTTCCCATTTAAATACGTCCAATTTGGCCCACCCTGTACAGGGTGTCCAGATTTAGGGTGTTTTTGACAGGAAACCCCCATTTCCTGGCTAGATAGGGAAAAACTAGTATACACGTCTAGAGCTTGATTTTGAGACAAATTTAATGGCAAAAACCGTATCTCGATATCTTGCCAATTTTCGGCGCTAGAGGGCGTGTTTCGAATTTCGTCCAACTTTTTTGTTTATTAAACTATCGAAGTGAAACAAAAACATTCTTAAGGCACTTTTTCGATGTGATTCCAGTGGCGTGCTTGGTTTTTTGCTAACTTTTTCCGTTTTCTCAAAAATTTACCAAACTTTATTATGAGTTGTGTGCGCTGTTGCCAGATTGCTACTTGACCGTTTCCTGTTTTTGTTTTTGCATCAACACAAGACTTGACTAAAACTGCTTACACAGAGACACAAAAAAAAGCCTCAATATTGACCAATATTCAAAATACTCTGTTAAAACAAAATGTATGTAAAGTTCGGGTTTTAATGAAAAAACTAATAATCTGGCAACGTGGCGCGTTAAACGTCTACTGTAGTACACTTTTTTGTTTTTATTCAAGTTGGCTTTGACTCAGGTCTTGACATCAGCTGTCAAAAGTGACGTTTATTTATTTCTTGTTTCTATGACAACACTTGAATGCTTAACTGAGACTACAGAGAAAAGTGCTTTTAAAATGTTTTTGTTTTACTTCGATATTTTAATAAACAACGAAATTCGAAACACGCCCTCTAGCGCCGCAAACTGACAAAAGGCGGTTTTTGCCATTTTTTTCAAAAATCCAGTTCTAAAATTCACTAAATCCGGACACCCTGTATAGTGTATAGTCGTCGGCATTAATTCGTTCTTCTCCCATCAAATTTTCGATAATAAACTTGAAACGGTGCCACTTAGAGCAAAATGGACAGAAAATTCGTGTTTTTCAAACCTAAGTGGCATTGTTTGGCCGCTAGAGGGCGTAAATTAATCAAAAGTGTCGAAATGAAATGTCCCATTTCAGGCATGACTAGAATGCCAAAAGTACAGCAAACAGTGCAAGAAATCTTCGGTAAACAACCGAGCAGAGCCGTAAATCCTGACGAGGCAGTCGCAGTGGGCGCTGCCGTGCAAGGTGGCGTTTTAGCCGGTGACGTCACTGACGTTCTCCTTCTTGACGTCACACCTTTGTCCTTGGGTATTGAAACTCTCGGTGGTGTCTTCACCAGGTAATAATTGACGTGCAAAAGGTTGGGTTACTTAAGAGAGAAAAATGTCAGGTTGATCACGCGTAACACTACCATCCCCACCAAAAAGTCGCAAGTGTTCTCCACGGCGGCTGACGGCCAAACTCAAGTGGAAATCAAAGTGTTTCAAGGTGAACGTGAAATGGCGGCAAACAACAAATTGTTAGGGCAGTTTTCATTGGTGGGTATTCCGCCTGCGCCCAGAGGCGTTCCACAGATCGAAGTTACCTTTGACATTGACGCCAACGGTATCGTGCACGTGTCGGCCCGCGACAAAGGAACAGGAAAAGAACAACAAAGTAACCTCATTGTTCTACTGCTTGCGTCAAATGCAATTTAATTGTAATTTCAGTTGTAATTCAATCGTCTGGCGGTTTGAGCAAAGACGAAATCGAGAACATGGTCAAGAACGCGGAACAGTACGCGCAACAAGACAAAGTGAACAGGGATCGAGTGGAGGCGGTCAATCAGGCCGAGGGCATCGTTCACGACACCGAAACCAAAATGGAGGAGTACAAAGCGCAGCTGCCCGAAGACGAGTGCAACAAGTTGCGCGAAGAAATCGCCAAAGTCAAGGAATTGCTGGCGAAGAAAGACGATGCCGATCCCGAGGAAATCCGAAAATCCACCGGCGAATTGCAGAAGAGCTCGTTGAAACTGTTCGAAATGGCTTACAAAAAGGTGAGTTTTGCTTTTCCAGAGGCTTTAAAACAATCCATGGTGGGAACCTTGAAAGGTGGTGACGTCACGCTAATCTTGTTTGATTTCAACTATATCCTGGTTTTCTCGGGGTATGCAACCAGCATTACGGTTACTTGTCACATACCTTACAATTCCATAGTATTTGCCCTTCCAACCACTTACCACGTGGTTTTTGGACCTTTCAATGACATAACATTATACAGGGTGTCTCATAGCACCTATTTTTTGTCTTTGTCGTGTCAAAATTCCATGAATAGGGTAGATCCAAAAAAACCTTGAAAGGTGGTGACGTCACGCTAACCTTGTTTGATTTCAACTATATCCTGGTTTTCTCGGGGTATGCAACCAGCATTACCGTTACATGTCACGCTGGTCACATATCTTACAATTCTATGGTATTTTCAATTGTTGACCCTTCCAACCACTTACCACGTGGTTTTTGGACCTTTCAATGACATAACGTTATACAGGGTGTCCTTTTTGTTTATTCAAACTTTAAAAACGATTTACACAAATTTGGTATTACAGATGGCGGCTGAACGTGAAAGTAGCAGTAGCCAAAGCCAAGAAGAACAAACTGGTGAAGAACCTAAAGAGAAGAAAGAAGACAAAAATTAAACGCGTTAAATTTCCGGGGAAAGACTTTAAAAAACTACATTTTCGCGTTTTAACTTAATCCTAAACTTTGTAATGTTTTTGTGATTGGTAATGAGCGCGCGCGCGGTTGTACTCGTCGGGAAGTGTGTGTTTATATTTAGACTGATGATGACGGGCGTGCCAGTGAAACGTCGTCCAACGTTTAATGTTTAGAGTTGTTATTAGTTCTTTTTTTTTATACCGAGGGCAGTCTGTGTACAGATTTGATTGTTTGTATAGGCTTTTGCGTGGCCTTTGTTAGGCTTGACGAAATCTCTGTGTTATAAATAATTAATTTTTATTAAAAAAAAAATTAAACAAACAAAAATTGTGTCTTAATTTACATCCCTACAGATTAGAGATGAGCCGATCCGACCGGAGTCGTTAAATACAAATTGCATGAAGTATATAATATACTTTTTTGGCTGAAAAAAAGCTGGCAACACAAAATGGCTGTTGAAAATTGGATTTACTATCATTAGCATCAAAGTAATTAGGAGGTAAATTAATTTTTCTTCTAGTATAAAATTTTATTTTTGCAAAAATTGTGATTTTCTGTATAAATTGGATTTAGTATCAGGAGGTAAATTAATTTTTCTTGACAATTGGTGAATGAGAATTTTCTGTAAAAATTAGATTTAGTATCAGGAGCATAGAAGTAATCACGAGTCAATTGGCGAAAATTGTCAAGAGAATGAAAACGCTTCAAGCTTAAGCTTAAGAATGTTTCAGAGACTTCTGGAACTTAGACTGAAAATAGTTTCCGGAATTAAAAATGACTTCTAGAGGCATCTGGCACGTTAAAATCAGTCTTGGTTAATGGGGGCCGCCAGGGAATTATAGGAAACTGTATTTAATTTCTAGCTATTTGGAGTAGTTCAATGTGTGTTCTACAGATGACGTGCTTAATATTATGCAAGTTAATGCTTGCTTGTTAATGTTTGATGAATGGCACCATGTTTAAGCTTTGTAGTAACCACTTACAATAATTAACAAAAAAACAGAAAAACTCTCAGAAACAAATTTAGGTTGAAAAATTCGCCTTTCAGGAAAATGCCTGCAGTTCTAAAACAGTCTCGTAACACAATTGCATAAGTTTTCCTATAAAATTTCATCTCGAAAGAGAAATGTGAAAGCGTTCGATTCTGGGTAGGCAATACGAAGAAATGGTCGTGGTACCGTCGCCCAGTGGCGTGCAAAACGTTTGGTTCTCTTTTACTAAGCCGAGTTGAGTGAAAGTACCGCCACTGTCCACCACACGAGTAATACCCTCGTAGATGGTTTAAAAAAAAAAATGCTTGCCTGGTGGTACGACCCAACACGTAACATAGAAAAGGCGTTACAACTTCTGGTTTCAGTATCACTCTTGTTGGTACAGTCAACGTGTTTTAGTTTGTAGCAATGAGCAAGGTACTGCCAGTACAAGTTTTTAATTTTTTTCTAAAAAAAATATAAATTGCAGGTTGTAGTGTATATTCTAGATAAAGCAGTGTGGCTTTTATTGGCCACGGTCCTTACAGGACAAGCTCTACAATTGGCTGGAATAATGGAAACTCCTAAAGGTGCCGATGCCATAGAATATCAACAAAAGGTATGTTTTATCGTACTAAAGAAATACTTAAACGTTTGCTCACTCAAGACAATGACAACTGTCATAAGTAGACAACGCGTATCCACTCCAAAACATCTTGGACTCAATGGCTCGATAGTGACAGTTTTGTTTAAACCATTGAGCTGTATACACTGTAACTGGACAGGCCATTTTAATTATCCTATTTGACATTTCAGGTTAGTGAAGTACCCCGTTGGAAAAGGGACGCCACTGAAACAACCGAAAGGAATCCTTTCATCGATATGCTATTTAATGTAAGTAGAGAGGTTGTGGCAGAGCTTGGCAATATGTTAAGGGGCGAATGGCATCAAAACTGGCGACCGATTAAACCTCCGCATGACTATTTTTGCTGATTTACTAACTAATTTGCTTGGTAAGCCGCTTCTTTAGGTGGTTTTCAAGTTAGCGCGATCCTCATCAATCATTTTACTGAACAGATTCCAATCAAAACGTTGACGGCAATGAACAACTTGATTCAGAACTCCAGGCCGGCTTTCCGGAAATTGAGGGATTATGCGGTGAAAAGACTGGAAAAAAGCACCAAAAAAACGACCACCGAGTCTAGTGCGGTCCAGAAGCGCTCCTCACCAGTATACATTAGAGAAGTGAAGGAAAAAAGCTAATTTAGTGCTTAACTTAATAGTAGATTTAGTTGTATAAGACTGGAATAATTTTAATAAAAAAAAACATCAAAGAGCATCCACTATGACGTCACAACACATCCATGATAGCGTGCGCGTGTTCAATTACAGAAACCTGTAATCTTACTGAGTATAAGAAATCACAGATGGCGACGCTTCAGGTAAACTGGATTTTGAGTAGTTTTTTGGTTTTGGGGTGCGCGGAAGGGTGAAATAATCGAAATTGGGAGGAACAAAAGACGAGCGCATATAATGCATCATAAACGCGGAGTGAAAAGTCTTGTTCCGGACGGTCGTCCGACCGGAAACCGGAAATTGGCGCCGACGTCCGAATAAAGTGCGTCGCGGCGCTCCGTCCGTTTTCGATCTAACTTGCTATTGTGTAAAATTCTGGCCTGTAATTGGTGGAATCACGCGATTGTCTTTTGTTACACTAATCTGTTTGTATTGATGATGATACGAACAATGAAAAGATTATTTGATCTACGTTTTATTTTAAGTTCCAGTTGAAATATCTCGGTTATTTGGAATTTTTGAGAAAAAATTGTATTCAAGTAAAAGAAAGCCATTATCACGTGCTACATTTTCACGTTTAAAGGAATCTTCTAGCTGTCATAGTAACCAAGTTATGAGCTGTCAAATTATGACATTTTCAAAACCGGTGGTTTACTTGCACTGCTCTATTTCCGGGTCAATATCTCGGTTATTTAAAATTTTTGAAAAAAAATTGTATTCAAGTAAAAGAAAGCCAAAATTACAGGCTACATTTTGACGTTTAAAGGAACCTTCTAGCTGTCATAGTAACCAAGTTATGAGCTGTCAAATTGTGACACCTATTATCTAAATGACAGTTTGGGGATTTTCTTATTTCGACTGGGGAAATCCACGTGGCAACCCTGCCACTGCAGTCATTTCACGTCTAGAAATAAGCGAAGCATAAAAAGCATGACAGATCAGTTTCCCTCCCCATACAAAGTGAAATATTCGCAAAGTTTTCGTTCCGGATAAGACTCCGGCACCGGGAGACTCATATTTCCGGACTTCCGGACCTTTGATGCAATAAAGGGGAGAGAGGGGAGAGTCAGTTATTATTTCCCAAAAAGAACATCAGTACATAGAGTAGGTGCGGCGGTCACGTGCCGCGAAAACAATCAAAAACGATCAAGGCACGTGACTTTAATTGATATTACTGGTGCGGCCACAAAGTCAATTAGCGTGCAAGGGTTGGAATAAATTTACTTGGGGATGCGGTACAATTCGGGTAAAGGAAGCGGTTTAAAAATGTCGTTACCGTAACGTTGCAACTGAAATTCCTTGTTTCCCGCAATCCAACCGTACTCGTGATTGACGGTTTCAGGGAAATCACTTAATTTTCTCGGGTCTTCTTTACGTTCCTCCAGAATTTCATTCAAAAATTTTGATTGTTTGCTTTTTTCTTTTAACGTTTTCTCCAAATCACTGCATCAGTGGTTAGTTTTTTAGGGAATTAGTGCAAAAACCCACTTACCGATACTCTTCCATGATCCAGCCCCAGTCGTGTTGCCAGATTTTGCTGGAAGCATCTTCTGAGCGCACGTGACACTTCCACATTTCGTCCGCCTTCATTTGGTCCAGGACCTTTTTCTCTGATTTAGCTATTGCCATTTTAAACCCCACACAATTCCTCTGCTGATAGATTCAAAAAGCGAGACAAAATGTCACTGTCAAAGTCCATTCAAACCTAAAAAAAACGACAGTGACAGTTAAAAAAAAAAGACAGAAAAAAACATTGAGCTGCAGTGTAACTAGACGTGGCATGGCTAACTGATTCTTATCTAAGACACTAGAAGTAGTTTTGTCTAATAATTTGTTTTCAAACATTTTTAGCTGACAATCTAGATTGTAAAGCCGTCAAATGTGACGCAGAAAAGTCTAAAAGTATCGAGCTAACCCATAGAAGATTCTAGAATAGATTATACAGGCAGAACAATCAATCTAACCTAGAATCTTTAATTTTTCACTAACCAGTTGTTTTTCAACACTTTTAAACATTTCTAGCTGATGAAATTTGACAGCTGTCAATTGTATGACAGATGTTGCTTGTGGTGCAACTCCTTCATTCAATTCTAAATAGCTTGCTTATTTGGGACACACTGTATATACTTTTATATGTCAATGGATAGCTGTTGAAATGGGCTTTCCAAAAATATCCCTCCTTGGGTTAATAGGTTAGACGGTTTGGTCGCTAGAGGGCTTCAAAGTTGACCAAACATATTTTGAACATTTTTAGTGCAATCTTTCATACAATCCTAAATTACTTCCTTATTTGGTGTATTCTTGTAAGACTTTTATATGTCTATGGATAGCTGTTGAAATGAGCTTTCTAAAGATACCCCCGCTTGGTTTGATAGGTTGGACGGTTTGGCCGGTAGAGGGCTACAAACTTGGCCAAAGTTTTCTTCCCAATTTTTGTGCACTATTACGTTTAAACTTGAAAAACTGCCTTATTTGACTGACATGGTATGGACTTTTATATGTCTATGGATAGCTGTGGAAATAAGCTTTCCAAAGATACCCCCCCTTGATTTGATAGGTTGGACGGTTTGGCCGGTAGAGGGCTACAAACTTGACCAAAGTTTTCTGCCCAATTTTTATGCACTACTTTGTTTAAACCTAAAAAACTGCCTTATTTGACTGACATGGTATGGACTTTTATATGTCTATGGATAGCTGTTGAAATGGGCTTTCCAAAACTGCTCTCCCTTGCCCAACAGCTCATCAAATTGGCATATAGTCTTACCAGAAAGAAATCAATTTCCATATCCGGTCTTTTTATTGCCACAGCAGGATAAAGTTACCAAAACAAAAGAAAAAGTCCCCTTCGTGCCTCATAACATCTAAACGAGCACAAAAACCTACACGAAACCTTGTCGACTCCATGATTTATCGAACTAATAAAATAGAACATTTTACCCCCCTTTCCCCTCTTGCCCAGATCAATACGAATATTATTAAATCGACCCGGGGAAATTATGATAAAAGACGCATTTAACCACCGTCTGATTTCGACATTTTTGAGGTTATGTAAAAATCTCCGGCCCAATTTCGACGAGAGAAACTGGGTCGCCATTTCACAGTATTGGCCAATGCCACTCTATAGCGACTATTCGGGTCAACAAGTCTATTTTCTGCCACTGTCTTTTATGTTGTTCTCCTGGAAGAAAACAACATCGAGACACGTGACCGGGTCACGTGCACGATGGGAAACCACCCCCTTTGGTCTCGTTTACACGGGATTGTTTGCCGACAATTACACGAGGTGGCGAAACGTCAATTTATGTGTGTTTTTCCCATGTTATTCATTTGTTTAGCACTGTCAAATGTTTCCAGGCAACTGCAACCCTATTTCTTTTTTTTTTTAATAAAATTTAAGTTACTAAATAACATTTGACGTAATTTACTACAACGGCGCAGACTATGCCAAAAAACTATTTTTATCATCGCCTGGGATTTTTTGCTTTCAGCTGGAATTTCACTATTTACATAATATAATAATGTACACCGTATAAAATACTAGCAAAATGCTGGTACACGTCAAATAAATTAATGGATTTTATAGGTTAACTTGTAGATGACAGATTTTCGTGTCATTAAAGCTCATTTTTGCCTGAAAGTCGCTAATACTTATAGAAAATACCATTGACGAAATGCTCTAGTCCAACTAATGACGTCACTACAATCTAACCCTGTGCAGTGGTGGAAATTGTATACTAATCCCACTAATTGCGGTTTTAACTGCGACAGCTTTATAGTCCAACAAATGACGTCACTACAATCTAACCATGTGCAGTGGTTGAAATGGTGAACTATAATGACACTAATGTGGTTTTGACTGTGACAGTTCTATAGTCCAACTAATGACGTAACTACAGTCTAAGTGAACAATTTTCGGCCATATTGAAATTGTGAACTTGCAGTGATTTTGACAATGACAGTTCTAGTCCAACTAGTGACGTCACTACAGTCTAATCGTGTGCTGTAAGCTAATTTGGATCAAAATAGCAAATGCACTATATTTCCGATTAACAGCCAATTTAAATATACACAGTGTCAAATGTAACACAACATTTTCTGTCTAGAGTATACAAGACAATTTTTTAGTTTTTTGAGTTTTTTCTTGACAATTGTACCGATAAATTTGAAAATTCTGTATCTCGGTTATTTTTCACATTTCAGCAACCAGAAAAAACTGAAAATATTCACCTTAAAATGCTCTTTAATTTTGATGTCTTGCAAAAATTCCGTAACTCTAACCGTTTCTGAGATATGCGACTTTTTTTAGTTTTTTGAGTTTTTTCTTGACAATTGTACCCATAATTTTGAAAATTGCGAATCTCGGTTATTTTTGGGTTTTTAGCGACCAAAAAAAACTCAAAATGTTTGTCTTAAAATCCTCTTTATTGTTGTTGCCCTGCAAAATGTTTGTAACTCTAACCGTTTACGAGATTTTTTGAAAATTGCGTACAAATTTTGAAAATTCCATATCTCGGTTATTTTTCACATTTCAGCAACCAGAAAAAACTGAAAATATTCACCTTAAAATGCTCTTTAATTTTGATGTCTTGCAAAAATTCCGTAACTCTAACCGTTTCTGAGATATGCGACTTTTTTTACTTTTTTTAGTTTTTTCTTGACAATTGTACCCATAAATTTGAAAATTGCGAATCTCGGTTATTTTTGGGTTTTTAGCGACCAAAAAAAACTCAAATTGTTTGTCTTAAAATCCTTTTGTTTTGGTATCAAACAAAATTTCTGTAACTCTAACCGTTTACGAGATTTTTTGAAAATTGCATACACATTTTTAAAATTCCGTATCTTGGTTATTTCTCACATTTCAGCAACCAGAAAAAACTGAAAATATTCACCTTAAAATGCTCTTTAATTTTGATGTCTTGCAAAAATTCCGTAACTCTAACCGTTTCTGAGATATGCGACTTTTTTTAGTTTTTTTAGTTTTTTCTTGACAATTGTACCCATAATTTTGAAAATTGCGAATCTCGGTTATTTTTGGGTTTTTAGCGACCAAAAAAAACTCAAAATGTTTGTCTTAAAATCCTCTTTATTTTTGTTGCCCTGCAAAATGTTTGTAACTCTAATCGTTTACGAGATTTTTTGAAAATTGCGTACAAATTTTGAAAATTCCATATTTCGGTTATTTTTCACATTTCAGCAACCAGAAAAAACCGAAAATATTCACCTTAAAATGCTCTTTAATTTTGATGTCTTGCAAAAATTCCGTAACTCTAACCGTTTCTGAGATATGCGACTTTTTTTACTTTTTTTAGTTTTTTCTTGACAATTGTACCCATAAATTTGAAAATTGCGAATCTCGGTTATTTTTGGGTTTTTAGCGACCAAAAAAAACTCAAAATGTTTGTCTTAAAATCCTCTTTATTTTTGTTGCCCTGCAAAATGTTTGTAACTCTAATCGTTTACGAGATTTTTTGAAAACTGCGTACAAATTTTGAAAATTCCGTATCTCGGTTATTTTTCACATTTCAGCAACCAGAAAAAACTCAAAATATTCACCTTGAAATGATCTTTAATTTTAATCTCTTGTAAAAATTCCGTAACTCTAACCGTTTCTGAGATATGCGACTTTTTTTAGTTTTTTGAGTTTTTTCTTGACAATCGTACCCATAAATTTCAAAAATTGCGAATCTCGGTTATTTTTGGGTTTTTAGCGACCAAAAAAAACTCAAAATGTTTGTCTTAAAATCCTCTTTATTTTTGTTACCCTGCAAAATGTTTGTAACTCTAATCGTTTACGAGATTTTTTGAAAATTGCGTACAAATTTTGAAAATTCCATATCTCGGTTATTTTTCACATTTCAGCAACGAGAAAAAACTCAAAATAATCACCTTGAAATGCTCTTTAATTTTGATATCTTGCAAAAATTTAGTTTCTGAGATAAACACTTTTTTTAACATAACCGAGCTGATGTCATTAGGGTCGAAATTAGCGCAAAACAAATGACTTAAACAATGGGATTTGCCGTAAGTTTAAGGAGTGATGGCAAGCAAAAATAGGCCATAACGACCCTATTCGGTATTGTAATCGAAACGAGCAAACTTTGGCAGACTGTCGGGGTGTAACATTGTTAAACTGGGATTTATGGGTTTGTTTATACGATAAAAGTTGCCTTTTAAACCATTAAATTGTCGTCGAAAGGTCTAAAAATACCGGAGCGTTTCATTCAATTTGGTTCGTCTCGAAACACTGGAAAAATCGGCGTTTTACTTAAATTTCAGTCAAATATTGGCAAGGAATTCGTGGATTTTAAATTTAGAATCGATCCGTGACGTAGTATAACCTCTACAACGGTACGCAGTTTAAGTGATATTTTGTCCGGCAATTTTATGGTTTAATTTGAATTTGATCCACTCTGTATGTGCGACGTTTCGTCTTTTACTGGGAAATATTTTGAATAAACATATTTTCGATTTTTTTTTTGTTAAAAACACTGAAAATGGCGTGGGTGGAGCAAAAATAAGTGACGCGTTTACGGTGAAAACTTGGCTCATATTCTTTTTTAAAACCTATTACTGATTGGAAAAGCTTTTAGAGTCAGTTGCATACGGTATAGTTAAACACTAACCTGAAGTTTAAATTATATAGAAAAATTAACATTACAATCAAAATTGGTTGCTGTGACAGACGAATGTAAGTTTTGCTGACAAAATTTTTTTGGTCAACTTTGAAGCCCTCTAGCGGCCAAACCATCAAACCCACCAACCCAAGTGGGGGTATATTTGGAAAGCCCATTTCAATACCTATCCATAGACATATAAAAGTCTTACAAGAATACACCAAATAAGGAAGTAATTTAGGATTGTATGAAAGATTGCACTAAAAATGTTCAAAATATGTTTGGTCAACTTTGAAGCCCTCTAGCGACCAAACCGTCAAACCTATTAACCCAAGGAGGGATATTTTTGGAAAGCCCATTTCAACAGCTATCCATAGACATATAAAAGTTCATACCATGTCAGTCAAATAAGGCAGTTTTTCAGGTTTAAACAAAGTGGTGCATAAAAATTGGGCAGAAAACTTTGGCCAAGTTTGTAGCCCTCTACCGGCCAAACCGTCCAACCTATCAAACCAAGGGGGGGTATCTTTGGAAAGCTTAATTCAACAGCTATCCATAGACATATAAAAGTCTATACCATGTCAGTCAAATAAGGCAGTTTTTTTAGGTTTAAACGAAATAGTGCATAAATATTAAGCAGAAAACTTTGGCCAAGTTTGAAGCCCTCTAGCGGCCAAACCATCAAACCCACCAACCCATGTGGGGGTATATTTGGAAAGCCCATTTCAATACCTATCCATAGGCATATAAAAGTCATACAAAAGCACCCCAAATAAGCAAGGTATTCAGGATTGAGTGAAGGAGTGCACCAAAAGTTCCACTCAATGTTATTAACGGTAGTTTTGACTGTAATTATCTTAAAAACGTAGGGAGTTATTTGTGTCATGTGTGAGTCGAACGACCCTAAAATATACAGGGTGTTTCATTTAAAGTAAATTGATTTTTGTGGCTCAGAAGGCAACGACTTTTGATGTTAAAGGTTTGGTTAAAAAAATCACCCTGTATACAGATGGAAGCGGCATTCAGTTTCAACAGATTTTGACAGTTGACAGTCGACGTTTCAAACCTATGAGGTATGCGTTCACCGCCACACCTACTTTAGTCTGTCATAAATGCGGCAACACTGTCAAAATCCATTCCATCGACCTATAAAACTATAGAAAACCCTCTTGAAGACTATAAATAAGTAGAAATGAAATGTGGCAACGCTGCCTAAACCTATCCCATTGAGATATATAAAAGTTTTGCAACTTCATGAGTAGAATTGTGACGTTTCTCGAGTCAAAGTTGATTAAAGAGTAAATTAGCTTTAACGGTATATAGTCAGCATTGAGTGAAAAAGTGACAGCTGTCAAATTTGACACAGCTATTATTTAAGTTAGGTTAGGTTAGGTTAGGGTAGGTAAGTGTAAACCTAAGTTAACTACACAAAACAAGGTGGTTTGATGGGTAAACTTAAAATTCTACTTTTAGAAAGGTGGATGCTTCAATAATGTTATTGACATAGTTGCAGGCAGATAAGTGACAGCTGTCAAATTTGGCACAGTCAAGCTACTAAATTAGAGTATTTGACAGCTGTCACATATGTGCCTTCTATTTCTGATTTCTGAAAAAAAAGCCAATTTTTAACCAATCACCGTGCAGAGATTTTTGAAAATCTCACAGAATGTTAGATCTGAAAAGGAATTTGACCTCGCAGTGGACCAATGCCAAAAACAACCTTATTCACTCAATTACGAAGGTCGATGTTTACATTGTAAAACAAGGACAAAGGAGGTGAAAAATTTCAGCGTATTAGGGCGTGTTTTTGCAATGAAAACTGGCAAAAAGCCTGCGAAACCGTATGGCAAAAAAACCTGAGGAGGGTAATTTCGCGCGCTAAACACTCAGAGACGCCCCCGCGTCGTGACGTCATCGTCGTCTCTCGAAAACGACGCGGAGCGTCCCGACGCAGTCAGTGCCGAACAGCAGTCGCAGATCACGACTCGTTATACCGCCAACTTAGTAGGTTAGTATTTAGAATATTACAGAAAAAAAGTGTTTTTTGTGTTAGTTTTAATCCTTATTAAAGTGTCTTATAAGGTCGTAAGTATATAGGAAGAAACGTTACAGTTCTGCATGTAGGTACAGGGTTGTCAAAAAAAGGGGTTTTGCAACCCCCTGCTAAGCAGGCGGTTGCTAAACTCTCCAAGCTACTTTCTTAAATATTTCAGTATGTTTGTTCCGTTTAAAGCAACCAGTTTAATAAATTAGAAACCAATTCGCCATTTTGGCAATAGTTGACTGGATATTTTTCAAGATGATGATATTATATCAGTGTCTATTTTCGAATACGCTGGCCGCCACTACAAAAATAGCCAGGCTCTGGCCGTGGCCGGGCCGTTATGTAAATTTGTTATGTTAGCGAAATTTTATACGTTTTGTTTTCCGTTTCTAAAAACCGTAAATTTTTGGCAAACCTTTGCCTTGAATGGACGCCTTGTACGGGTTGTCCAGGTGATTTACAACGACAAACGAGGTGTCGTCAACAAACCGTTTTACTCATCAGTGTTAACGTAAACTTTTTCGGCAAATTTTGACTCTTGAACCTTCAAAATGGCTGGCTATAAATAGCCGCATGGCTAAATTAGACTCTCTAGCCGGACGTTCGTGGGCACTTGTTTGTTTTACATTGAAACACTTAATTTAAGGTGTCCATCAAAAAATACAAATTGATTTTCTATACTTACTAAAAATAAACCAAAAAGTTATTTTAATCCATTCATCCACGGTCTGTGTGTGTTTTAACCTTCCAGACGAACGACCAAGTAAACCAAGTAGCCAAAGCGAAAATGTCTTTCAAGGACCATCTGGAAATGATCAGTCTCAATGAGAGCCCCACCAAAAAGGCCAAATTCTGGCAATCTTTTGTACGATCCCTTAAAGGTAAGTTCACTCTGTAGGTTAAAAGTTTTAGAAAAGTTACAAACTTACCAGTCATTGCACAGAGGGTGGTTAAACCAAAACCCTTTCTAGGGTGTGTAATACGTTAAGTTTATGACTGTTAATCATTGGGGAAGGCACTGTAGGACTCAGCAGGCTTTATTTAATCACTATTCACTACAAAACTAGTTAAAACAAAATTCAAAATAAACAACTTACTACAGACAGTTTAAAGTAGGGTTAAGTGTTCTCTTCCTCTTCTTCTGTCCTAACCTAATATAGCGGGGTTTTTTTTCGAGGTAATTTTCACATACTTTTGCCTGAAACACTTGGAAAAGGAGCCCTAGGGCTCCAGGGTTAATCCTAAGTGGAAAACTAACACTCTAGTTCAGGACATAACAGGATTTTGAACTGAAAATAGCCACTGTCACGGAGTGTCACATTTTTTGACGTTTAACAGAATTTTGATTTTTGACATGCACAAACAGCAAGCTGCGTTGCCAGACTAGGCAAGGTTGCCAGATTAGACATTTTGTTTTATTTAGGTTTTGTTCTTCCTGGGGGGAAAATATTTACCAGAAAACCCTTTTTGGGATAGTAAGTTTCAAAATATGTGGAAAACAGTGGACTAAAGTTTTTCCTTTAACTTTGGCGTGCACAACAGTGTTCTACAAAGCCAGTTTTCTCACTTATTAGTGTTTTTTCCTAAAAACTTGACAAAAGAAAGCGGAAGCTTTGGGCGATATTTTGTCACGGGGACCAAGTTAGGTGCTGTCAAACTGTCAAACACTTTCTAGTACAGTGACACAGTTGTATTTCATGCGAAATATCTCAGTTATTTGTAATTTTTGAATAAAAATCGTGTTTAGGTAAAATTACAAGCTACATTGTGACGTTTGAACACAAGTGACAAGTGACAGTTTGGGTATTTTTTTTAATTTGACTGGACGAATCAACCGTGGCACAAAGTTTGACAAACACTTGACATTTGACGTTTCGTTTTTTTCAGGTTCGGACGATTTGAGGGCATCCGACTCGTACTCATCGCGACCCAGAGGTATTTTCCGACCATTGAGCGACATCCCCGAACTGTCAACCGGATGGCCTTACGGCAAATCGATCTACGACGAACCTAGCGCAGCCTCAGAACGCATCCACGTGCCCGGTTATCGGTACGACCCTCTCCATCGCGACACTTACGGTTACTCTCCCAGACCAATTTTCCCCCACAACTTTGGCCATTTGGACAGATACAGGCCCGGTAAGTACCCGTCTTCCCGGTACTAATTTGGGTCGAACTTTGACGTTGCCGCGGTTGCGTAACTGAGCTGTCACGTGGTCACGTCCCCGAGGCTGTACACAACTGGCAACGTGGCGCTCCGCTGCGCAACCGCTAAAATCGGACGAATTTGAAAAAATAACGGTTTTTTGCTTGTGTCGTTCGCTACGTTATATTTATATACGATTATTGTATAATACACTATTGTTTAAAATTGTATCTAGACTGTTTGTACTACTACTGTTGTTGTATGGTGTTGTACCCTTGACATACACATAATAATATATTTGATAGTAATGATTGTACAGCCTCAAACAAAAATAAAATATTGTAAAAAAAAACCAAACGGACAAAGCACAGCGCGCCCCCGCAAACGCTTGAGCCCTCAGGGGACCATAGAACTAGCAATCTAAGGCCCTTTCGTGCTTAAAAACCTTTTTTGTATATTTGTGTCGAAGCAATAACGACTAACTAAGAAGGCTTTTTAACATTCCATCTGCTCCAGCATTTGCCAGGGCGATCCGCAACTGTTTTATCTTATTTTTGTTCAAATCCCCTCCTTTTCAGTCAATTTTTTTTCATGGTAAAAAAGGTTTGTCGGAAGGGCAACAGTGTTTTTGCAGAGGAATCGCCTTGGAGGTAAGCATAGACACTCTAATAAATGCTAACCGTTGCCTAGCTTTTTTCGTAATAACTGCGTAAATGCGTGACGTTTAAAGCACTTTCTGTGTCATTTCACAGTTTGTCACGTGATACCGATAGCAGTTTGTAAACGAAAACGTCATTGTAAAGTCAACATTTACAAATATTTCAAGTTATAGCCACCTTAGCTTTGTTAAAAGAGCTGAGGAAATGTCATGCCTGTTACTAGACGGTCACGTGACTGTCAGATGACGTCATATGTTTCCTCTGTTGGCTAAGTTTACGTGTGCGTAAATGGTAGGTAAGTTGTGATTGGTCAAAAAAAGCAGCTTTCAGCTGGCTGGTTTTTCTTGACCAATGGCAAACTATCCACCAGAGACGGACTTGTTTTAAAACCAGGGCCGTACTAATAAAATTTTTAGAAAAAATCCGGGTTTCACTTAAACCAAACAGAAAATGACTTAAAACACACTCAACTAACATCAAACACAATTTGGCTTGTAATTTGGGTAATTAGGCAATTACGGGCCTGAAATTCTCACTGGAACCAGTAAATTGAACCTAAAAACCAGGGCCGTACTGGAAAAAAAATCCTGGTTTCAGTTAAACTGAGATAATCAAACAGAAAGTGATTGAACTGACATATCAAACACAATTTGGCTTGTAATTTGGGCAGTTACGGACCTGTAATTTTCACTGAGGTCAGTGAATTAAATGTAAAAACCAGGGCGGTACTGGAAAATTGTTAAAAAAATTCCTGGTTTCAGAAAGTGCCTGAAAACACACTCATTTAGCATGACACACAATTTAGCTCGTAATTTGGGTATTTGGGCAGTTACGGTACTGAAATTTGAACGTAAAAACCAGGGCGGTACTAGAAAATTTTTAGAAAATTTCCCGGATTCAGTTAAACTGAGTTAACCACACGAAACGTGACCAAAAACACATTCAACACACAAAAAACGCATTTTTGGGTATTTGAGCAAATACGGACCTGAATTTGTGCAAAACTAGTTAAAGTACAACCCTGTACTTCTTCTGTTTTCTGATTGTGCGCTAATTTACACATTACCAGGATCCAATCCAAAATTGACCACAACTAACACGTAATAAGAGTTTTGTCACGTGACTGTGTTAATTACATGCCATGTAAGGTCACGTGATATTAATTTTTTTTGTTTTTGAAAAAAACTACCGGAAATTACATTAAATTTGCGCAATTAGTCAGTGGCCGTGTCAACGGTCACTTTGATTGCTTTAAATCCAATATGGCTACGGTTTAGCTGGACTGTCAAGAATTCTAGTCTAGACGAAATTTGTGTGCACTTTACCATTAAACCGTCCGTAACTCGGATATTTGAAACATTCTGTATACGACATATTGAATATCGTAAATAGCTAAGAAAAGGAGCTATCACGTGACGTTGAGCTGACACGGCTTAGTTGCACCGTTCGGCCGCTAGAGGGCGTCAAAGTTGTTCCTTGCTTTATTACAAATATCTCAGGTTACGAGGCTTTCCCCTAGTATGGAATGAAATTTGATAAGTGACGGGCTGTCATTGTGCCTAGAACGCTGACGTCATTCGACTTGGTCACATGACCTTAAATTTGAATTTATACATAGTTGCCATAACAATTTTTTTTAGTGCTTTTAACACAAACGAGGAATGCGCTGGTGCTAAGTTTAGCAGCTTGAAATTTTCATTAAAACCCGAGCAAATTGCGTAACCAAAACCTTGAAACAAAAACGAATAAACAAACTTGATGTTTTCGTGATGAGTGTGGGTACAGAAAAAAAAAATGGTGTAATCAGCGACGTATGCCAAAATGGCATACGTACGCGATTAATCACTGACCGTTAGCAATAAATGGCGGGAGCCCCCCCCTCCCCCCTTTATTGAGGGGGAAAAAACGGTATTTTTAACTAAAATTGGTCGTGACGTCACCGGGAAAAGTCGTGGTGGGAGTCGAAAAGTTTCACGTTTTCGCAAAAGCTTAATCAGAACGAGGCTCAGTTGCGTATCGTGCGGGTCGGGTGGTGTTAATTTTTCTGTTCATTTAATTGCATTATGGGTAAGCCAGTCATTTTCTTTTGTTTTTTTTTTCTCTGTGTTTGTGTGTGCGATTGAATTTTAACTGAAATATCGCGCAGCTCCAAATATACAAACTCGTTCAAGGTGATCCGAAAATATTTTCGTAACTCGGGAATCTTGGTTTGGCAATGACGGCTGCTGGTATTTTTAGAAAAAGAGCACAATTTCGGGAACAAAATCCAATTTCCATTAACTTATTTAGAGTAGCGTTGACGTAACGTTATTTATTACACAATACTGCAACTCCCTAATATTATAAATGTTTTAATGACGTCAGACGCAGAATTTTGCAAAAACTGGAAGTTCAAGATCAGTACCTAAAAATATCCAAGCCAACATATACAATCCATAAAAGTCTTAATTATAAACATGATAGTATCAACAACAGTGCTTTAATATAATTTCAAGGGTAAACTAATTATTTCAAACGCGAGACACCCGGTATATTATTAGGTCTATTCACTGACCTAAATAGTGCATTACAAAATGTTGACTTTAAAACTCATTTAACAATTTGTAATAAAGCGTCTACAGACTGTTCAAAACAACATAACTCGGTTAGTTCAAACGGGACACCCTGTGTATGTTATTACGTCATTTAATTCAACCTACTTGATTGTGAATTGAGTATTTATAGTGTTCATATCGTTTGTCATAATTTACCAAACCATGACACACACATTTATTTATAATTATACAGAGTGATGCATCTGAACTTCTTTCCGACGTTGACGGATTTATTTGCTATTTTTTTTTTTAATAATTTAATTGACATTTTTGGGTGTAGTGTACCACGTGACCAAACCGCGCCCCTTTGACGCCGACGGTGCTTGGAGAGACCACGTCGAGCGCGTGCGCGGACGCGAGCCCAGCCAATGGCCCAGCAACATCTTCCACACCACGTACCCGTTCTCCAGGTACCCGCTCTATTTGGTTTACAGCAAGAGACCCGCACCATCCACCGACAAATTCGACCGCCCTTGGCTTAGCCATTTGGACCGTTTGGCTGAGCTGGACAAGCTCTATCCCACTTTGTGGCCGCTTACCGGCAGCAAGCTGAGCCCCACCCCATCCAAGGTAGTCCCCCTCCAGGTGGTGGTAAAACCAAGCCAATTTGTGTTTTTGTTTTGTAGGTTGGCGGTTTCAATTACGCAGGACAACCAATCTGGAACAGACCAAGTAAGACCCTGTTCAACGACCTTTTGAACCCGTCTCCCTCCTTGCCCATTTCCGCGGTGACGCGGGATCCTTTCTGGTGGGACTCCCCCCTCAGACCCGCTTCCGTTCATACCCCATGGGGCAAGTCACCCTTCTACCTGCGTGACTCGTACCTGTCACCTGTTAAAAGGACTTTCTTGTGGGACAAGCACCCCATCAGGCCGTTCGGTAAGTCGACGACTGAAGCCGACTGTTGCCGATCATGCTTGGTTTTTTTGCTGCTTAGTGATTGGTCGGTGACTTAACGGAGTCGCTTTAACCCCCAAAACAAAAACTAAAATGTCAGAATCACTTGGTGTTTGGTCAAGCAAGCTGCTTTTTTTGACTATTTACGTTGAAATTTGCCATTAGGATGAAATTTACTATATTTGACGTCACAGCAACTTATTTTGTAACCGACTATATGAAACGCCGGTCTGACAAGTGACAGTTAAAAAACTAGTCAGGTCAGGCTTCGTCTTTGTCTACCGCAAGCCACTAGACAGAAACAGCAACAGTTTTAATAAATGTCATATATCTACAAATCAAGCAGGCTTTGACTAAATGGCGTCAACATATACAATTAAGAATTTTTATGCACATTTTTAATTTTTACCGTAAAACTACGAGTAATATATATATTTTTTAAGTTGACGTGGGCATTTTAGTGTCTACAACTGCTTTATAACTCATAACTCAAAGCTCTAAATGAGTTAAAAACACTCACCGATTACTGGATCTGCTGGCAGACTCTTGATTATGACAAATTCATAATTTTGTGGAGTGGAAACGGTCAATTTTGATGCGTGGTTACTCACTAACAGTAAAACGACACTTGTCTACACTAAATAAAGGGGAAAACACTACATTTTTCACAAAATCCGGACAAACTCGCACGATATTACACATAAACTGACGTTTTGCTTTGAAGCGCGGGTCATGGCCAACTTGATTACTAGATGTATGACTGGTTGCCTGTTGTTTCAGGTTACAGGGTGGTTTAATACTTGGGTTTGTCAACCACTCTATATGGGGGGGTTTCACTAACAATGCGACTTTTGTTAAATCACTGCTTACCACTAAAAGGCAAAGGGGTTGCGCTTAAAAAAAAATGCCGCCCTTAAACTGCTACGCATCCACCTCCTCCTCCGTGTCCCAGCAAGTCTTGGTGCAATCAAACCTTTATTTAACTAATTTGCTAAGTTGTGATCGAGTATGTCACGTGACTGTTTCCATCTTTTTCCAGCTGCCGTCTACTAAGTGCGATACGAAGTGATCACGGATGAAAAAAACCAGGAAAAAGCGACTGATGCACTCGTTACTCGCATTTCTCTCGAACCAGTATCTCTTCAAGTCACGTGTTCATTTAAATCAAGGCTTAAACTCTATACATGTTTTTTTAAGTGCCTTATATAATATACTACATTATATACCTGTTTTTTTTGGACGGTTTGCCCCTTTAACGAGTACTGGACGGGCGTCAAGTACAACAAAAACGTGTCTCTCCATTCCATCTTGTACTGGACGGTTCGTCGCAGTGCTCAGAACGGGCAAATCACTTTTTTCCTTAAGTTTTCTTAGTTGTTATGTTATATTTTTGTTTTAAAGTCTATTATAATATCTATTATTGTAATGTTAATGCAATAAACGACCGAACAACCAAACAGACACTTATATGAGTATTATTACCTATTATAAAGTTTGACGTAATTAGACAATCACAGCAACTCCCTGGCACTGTATTTTATTAAGTAACACAGTACAGGGTGACAAAAAGTATCCACCTTAACGAATTCCTAGGTCAGCTTTACTATGTGCTGTGTGTATACACAAAAAATACGAAGAAGCATGTCATTACAATTCAGTGCATCATGTGACCCTGAATTTGCCTGTAATGTTTAGGTCACGTGTTTAACTGTTTTTAGTTAGTAAAAAAATTTTTAATAGAAAATGGATTATGAAAACTTGTTCAAACTTTCAGCTGCGGACTAAATTTGAAAACTTGAAAAGGGGGGAACGGGGGAGTTTTGTATCCGCCCCGTTGCTATAACGACAACGTAGGCATTGGTTAAAAGCCGGAAGGAAGGAACGGATTCCTCCCCCTTCCTGCGGGGGCTTCCGGGAAGGGGGGAACGGTTAATAAACGTTCCCCCAGGGGGGATCGTTTTCACTAACAAGCTTTATATAGGTGAGCTTTTATTGCCTTTCGCGTTATGTACAGTGAATGGTTTTTCTTGTACCGTGTTTCCGGATGGGAAGAATGAAGATTACACGGTATTTCTAATAGGTTTTGGACTGGCCGAGGCTAAAAACGACTTCCGTTTACCTTTCAAAAAAGGGGCTCCGCCCCAAACTAACGCGGTTTTCTAGTTTGTTATTGATCGGCCGCCGTTAAGATTGCACAAAAGACGTTCTGGGTCCGAAATTAAATATTTAGCCACCTGGGGGTGAGAACACGTGTAAACACGGCAGTCTTTTGTTAATATGTTCGTTTCTTCCTGGCCGGATTCAATAACGTTAGCAGCCAGTAATCCCGAAAAACTAATAAAAACCCTCGCTCGATCACTTAAAACCATATCAGAGCTTAGGGCTCTAATAAACCCCGGATCAACCCTTCAAGGGGGTGGTTTTGACGACGACTTAATTAAACGCGTCATAATTTATTTATAGGGCCTTAAAGACGCCAATAACACGCCGTCGCTGACGTAATAAATCGCGAGACAAAGAAGCGTCGGCGTGAAACCAGGCCTCCGACCCCTCCCGAGCCCTGGCAATCTGTTTAAAGGCGAATCGGGACAACCGTAATGAAAATAAACGAGCCCGGGGGACTTTTACAAAGCACCCTAATGGCTTAATGACTGTTGTATATGGGAGACGGATTGATTTTTCCCCGTTTAATGTTATGATGTAGTCGTTTTCGGGACATATTGAACGCTTACCCGAATAGTAACGGCCTCATTACAACTTTGTTGGGTCAGCGTAAGGGTTTTCACCAACTTGGGATCAGTTAGGCACGTGACAGTTGCTGTCACTTGTGTACAACCGTCACGTGATCTAATTACAAGTCTGCGCATCTGTCAAATTGAACAAGGTGATGTGATTCGTTTCAAAACAATTGAAATGGGTATGGGTAGTGATACAAAATGGTCCTTAATAACATCAACTTTTGCTTCACAAAGACTTTGAAAGCCTAAATCTCAGTACAGTAGAGTAGTTTGTCATTCAATCGCAAACTACAAATAACAGTGTGAGAACTACGCAAATTTAAGAATTAGAGCTTAAAAATTGCCTAAAAGAGTCAATTCTGGCATTTCTACAGAAATTATCTTAAGAATAAATTTATCCGGAGGTAAAAGTGGCCTTAAAGTTAAAACATGTCGTGTCCTATCCAGTTATACCTCAGTCAGTTCATTGATTCGTTTACATACTTTTGAAAGTGGACATCTGGACATAACCTAATTTTTATTAGAAATGTCATTCTATGTTTACAGTTTACAAGTAATTTCGGTTTTTTCCGTGGAAAAAATAGAAAATTACCAAAAAAGTGTTGTTTTTCGGGTCGGTGTGTTCATTTTGGTGTCAGTTCAGTGTTTTGTTGGGTTAAAGCAGCTCCCAAGTGCTTTTTTTTGAGATTTTAAAGGTGGATGACTGGGTTAACCTCTTCAAACACAAATAACAAACAAATTCAGGTAGGAAAATGCATTTTTTCCACTTTTACCACGCTTTATTAGTGTAAACTTGGCTATGCAACGCAAATATCACAATTAGGGCAGTTTTTAACCTTTCGTAGACTTTTCTTGTTTTTAGCGTGAAATTGCGTCGTTTCAGGGAACAATTTGACTTGAGTGTTACAGGGTGGGTAAAAAAGGATTGAGCAGAGTGTAATTTGATCAAAACTGTAACTTTCTAACTGTCAAAATAACGAAGAAACGAGTTGTCAAAGTAGATTAGTCTAGTTTAGTACAGTGTGGTTTTTAGCGTCAAATTGTGACGTTTCAGGTGACAGTTTGGCTTGAGTGTTACAGGGTGGGTAAAAATGGATTGAGCAGAGTGTAATTTGATCAAAACTGGAACCTTCTAACTGTCAAAATAACGAAGAAACGAGCTGTCAAAGTGGACTAGTCCAGATTGACTAATTCTAGTGCAGTGTTGACTAATTCTAATACATTGTGACGTTTCAGGTGACAGTTTGGTTTGAGTGTTACAGGGTGGGTAAAAAAGGATTAATCAAGCTGTGATTGGGTCAAAACTGGAACCTTGCAACTGTCAAAATAACGAAGAAACGAGCTGTCAAAATGGACTAGTCCAGATTGACTTGATTTACTGTCTGTGAAAAAAGTGATTGACAAAACAGGACAATTGGAAAAATATGAATGGAAGACTGTTTGAAAATCTTACGCGACATAAACTAAACCGCAACCATCCACCCATCAGAAATCCCTCACACGGTTTTAAGGTTATAAAAGTCGACACAATACCGGGTGTATACCGTAAACACGGATGTGTGAAAAGCCATTGTGCCGCCCTAATAAGGTTATTTATGTTGTATCGCCTCACAAAAGAGACGAAAAATTGCCCCCGTACAAAAGCCTTAAACTGTTCTTTGTCGAAACCAGGGGGGCTTAAGTCCGGAATAGTTTCGTATATGGAATTAGTTTACCTATTAGGGCTGGAGAATATGTCTTTATACCGGTTGTACGTAAACATTAGCCTCGGATTTAGTTTGGTTCGTTTGATCGATTCGGTGCGCTCCAACGATCAAATTGGCGTTTAAACTAAAAAAAAACTGTCACTTCAAGACACATCATTAAGTGTTTCGGACAGTAGAATGTGAGCAGCTGTCTGGAACGCAGCAGGGAAGCACTAATTTCTTATCACCTCTTCCTTCTGTGTGTACCCTTCGGGCGTAATAAAGTAGTAAAGTGGGGGTCACGTGGACAGAAAAGTCAATCGTATCAGGGGCGGCGATAAGGGGGCCTCTCGGCCAAATGGCCTGGACATGACGCAGCAGGGCCATTCATCATAAAAGCGGACCAAGTCGAGTCGAAAACCCGATAAGGCCCCAAAGTTATGATTTTTTGGTATAATAGAGAAAACGTGTCATCTCCTCCATTATCTCTGGCTCTTGTTAATGCTTCGTTTAGTGGCCAGATGTGACAGTTGCTCTAATTGTCAAATGACGTCACATCAAACTGTCACTTTCAATTACGTTTGCTAGAGTGGAAAACCTCCCTTAATTCAAGAGGTATATTAATAATTCTGTTATTATTATATAAAATCAAATATCTTGCTCCAATTAAGTATTGGACATTTAATTATCAATAATCGATAACAGTTAAATTGTTTACTCAACCTTCAAGGTTCCTTCAATCGAATGTATATTTTTTCAATCGGAGCAAAGATAAACAATTGCATAACAGTCGATGTGACAACATGGCTTATTGTACTTTATATTCAGTTGGGCAATCTGTTATTTACTGTTTATTCTACCGTTTGAGATTTTACTTTTTCTTGTGTTCGCTAATTCCTAATATGTCAGTAATGCCTAATAAATAATACCCACTAACTTCCTGAATTACCACAACTGGAGAGTCTAAAAAAATCACTATTTAAATTGATACATTGAACCACCCATGTAACTGTCAAAATAACCGAATTAATGAAGGTTAAAGTAGTAGTTGTCAAAAAGTATGGCCGCCTGTTTATAGATTGCTTCATTTGGCCGCCAGAGGGCTTCAAAGCTAACTAATGTTTTCTTTGACTGTTACCGCTCTAATATATTTAAAGGATTTTTTTTTAAATCGAGCAGATACGGATATTTGGCACAATTATTGCCAAATCTAGAATAGTAGCAAAACTGTAGAAATACAATCCATAAGGTCGATTTTCGCTTGCACTAACTGGCCAACATAACGCGCAAAACCCATTAGAATAGTGGCGGTGTTTCAGGCAAATTTGACCCTAACGAAAATTGTCATTTGCCAAAACAGTTTTTCAACAAATTTCCAAGCATTACGTCGTGGTAGATCTGGTAAGTCACGTGACCGTGTTTTCCTAATTTTCTGTAGTCAAATTAGTCTTTAACCAGTCAAAAAAATTTTTTACCACTTTTTTGGGGCATCCTCTTGTTAATCCTCAAAAACTCCCTTAATTGCACTATTTTTGTTAAAGTTTTTATAGTCAATGGATAGCTAATGAAATGAGCTTTCTAAAAATACCCAAAGGGGGTTAATAGGTTGGACGGTTTGGCCACTAGAGGGCGTTAAAGTTGACTCATTTTTTCATGACTTTTTTGGTGAATTTTTTTGTTCAATCATCGATAACTAGCTTATTTGCTACACTTTGTATAAGTTTTTATATGTCAATGGATAGCTAATGAAATGAGAATTCCGAAAATGTGCTTAAAACAGTTATTTTCTTACTCCAAGTGGGTTTTTCAGCCGATTTTGTCTCCGACTGTCCTTTCAAGCTGTGTTTCTGTCAGTTCAAACTTTGACACCCCATTTCTCTCTAACTGTACCAAATCTCATAGTTTTTTTTTATGTCATTGGATATGAAATTTAATGAAAATTCCGAAAATGTGCTTAAAACAATCATTTTCTTACTCCAAGTGGGTTTTTCAGCCGATTTTGTCCTTGACTGTCCTTTCAAACTGTGTTTCTGTCAGTTCAAACTTTGACACCGCTTTTCTCCCTGACTGTACTAAATTTTGTACTGTTTTTTTAGGTTATTGGATAGGAAATTTAATGAGAATTCCGAAAATGTACTTAAAACAGTCTTTTTCTTACTCCAAGTGGATTTTACAGCCGATTTTGTCTCCGACTGTCCTTTCAAACTGTGTTTCTGTCAGTTCAAACTTTGACACCCTATTTCTCTCTAACTGTACCAAATCTTGTAGTTTTTTTTATGTCATTGGTTAGGAAATTTAATGAGAATTCCGAAAATGTGCTTAAAAGAGTCATTTTCTTACTCCAAGTGGGTTTTTCAGCCGATTTTGTCCTTGACTGTCCTTTCAAACTGTGTTTCTGTCAGTTCAAACTTTGACACCCCATTTCTCTCTAACTGTACCAAATCTCATAGTTTTTTTTATGTCATTGGATAGGAAATTTAATGAGAATTCCGAAAATGTGCTTAAAACAGTCATTTTCTTACTCCAAGTGGGTTTTTCAGCCGATTTTGTCCTCGGATATTTGCAAAAAAACTCGATAAAATAGAGTCAACTTTGACGCCCTCTAGCGACGAAACGGTAACACTTAGCAATGTCAGTTCAACGTCTCGTTATAGCCCCTTTAATTAGCTATCTTTTGTCATTTGGTGTGTTTATACATAATGTATCAAATAAGCGAGTTACAGACAAAATTTCATCCAAATGAGGAATTTTAGGGCCTTATTGAATTTAAAGCAGTCAAAGTGACTGTTTTTGTACTAATTTCCTGGTGAACACGAATCTAGTGGTCCAAGTCACGTGGTTATAATAACCTTGAAAATGTTGACAGTTATAATTACGCCTCTTTGTGTGGTCATGTGATTGCATTGACAAACTGGAGCAGGTGTCACGTGACCCTGGTTTAGCGTACAATTAACGTATAAATACGGATAAGGGTTGTAAAACCATCTGTTCGTTCGCATTGTTTCTAACTCAGTTCGGTCACGGCAGTTTATTCGATTAAACAGTTTTTTTTTTCGGTAAACTCATCCTCGTTTGATTTGTTTAATGGGGCCCACCTGCCCGTTTTCCCAAAGGGGGCGCACGCCCACTTGAAATTTCGTAAACTTTCGAATAAATAAACAAAGTAGGTTTTGCACGCCCTCTTGACCGTACAAATGCATTATTTCGATCGACTTTTGTTCACGGTTCAGATGTTTTGACGTGTACAATAGCCACCCACGTCACGGCGAGTGTCAAACCAACCCCCAGGACGATTCGATTGTTCCCAAATAACTGAATGGACAGTCTGAAGAGAAAAAGAGCAGGAAAACGGGGAGAATCTCTCTCGGAATTCTTATTTTATTTTTTCCGTTTCCGCTCGCCTAATCCGGCTTAATTTCCATCCGGATGAGTTTTTTTAGGGCGTGAAATGGACCAGCGGGACGTCCAGTTTGTCAATTTTATTACGTTTTTTTTTCTGATGCTGAAGGGGGTCAAATCGAGTTGCCACGTCTCTCATCAGTCACTATACCACCCTGTTTTGTTCTTAATCACTTTTACAGCTTTCACCACCAATTTCTGTTACTTTCAGAGCATTTTTTGGTACAACTACAATCTAGCTAGAAGTCACAGCAATTTGGTATTGCTTGCACTGGCAACACTGCTCTTCTACAAGGGTCACTTCTCCGGATTGCGCATTATACAGTCTAGACAATCTGTTCGGGAATAAAAAGGGATAAATCACCGACAAATAGATGCGTGGACGTTTTTTACGTTACATTTGTCCCGTTGCTACCAAATCAGGAAACTAATTCAATTTAGATAATTTGATTGATTTTTGTGCTGGGGGGGCTAAAGTCCACTACGCACCATTATACCAAAGAAAAACGATTAAGGTGCTTTAAAATCCCTGATGATGGTGTGATTAAGTATTCAAGGTTCGTTTCGGAGGCATTCTTTGCTATGTGGGAGATAAATGGGTTCTTTAAGCCGGTAGCACAGGCATCAATCAACATTTTTGGCTCCGCTAATGATAATGGTGGCCTCTTAATGATTTTCCATGACCATCGAGGATTCATATGTAAAATACAGGGTGTTTCATTAATATTTAACTTCACACGTTAGCATAAATCACACCCAATGATCACATGACTGTCAGATGTCAGAAGAGGGCATCAAAATCGATCAAATGAGTGAGGTTTACTCATTTTTACTTTAAGCCTTAATAACTCGCTTAATTGGAAATTGACGGGCAAAAGTTACTGAAAGTAAAATATAGCCCAGAATCTGGGCTTTTTAAAAATATGACTGCATAAGGTTATAGTTGTTACCGTTTGGCCGCTAGAGGGCGTCAAAGTCTTTGCAGACAAACAAAATGAGTGTGACTGCTTTTGTTTTGACATTAAATTACTCAGTTACTTAAATAGTTAGGACCCAAAGTCGCTGAAGGTAAAATATAGTTCAGACTTAAGGCTTTCCAACAGTAGCGGCAAAAAATGTCATTGTTGTGATCGTTTGGCCGCTAGAGGGCGTGTCAGTCAAGCTTTACAAATTCAGCCACTTTTGCTTTGATCTTAAATAACTCAGTTATATTAATAGCTACGAATAAAAGTTGCAGAAAGTAAATAATACTCCACACTCAAGGCTTTTCAAAAGTGTAATTAATAAAGGTTATTCCTATGACAGTTTGGCCGCTAGAGGGAGTCAAAGTCAAGAAACAGTGATTTTGACCATTTTTTGCTTTGACAGTTTTTGGAAACAAAAATTGAAAATTTTTCACGGTTTTTGAAACACCCTGTACTCACTCGTTAATTTGAGACAACCCAATATACGGTATACAGTATGGTTAATTAGGGCCATTGCGGTCATGTTAAACTATTTTGACACCTCTCACTTTAACCTTGAATAACTCGCTTATTTGACAGTTGACGACAAAAAGTTATTGACGTGAAAAGATAGTCTAGATTGTAAGCTTTCCGAAAATATGCTTTCTTAAGTTACTCGATTGCACCGTTTGGCCGCTAGAGGGCGTCAAAGTCAAGTTTCACAAACCTTCAAAGTAAAAATACAAAGTTGAAAATCTGTAATTGTAAAGCACCCTGTATATTTTCTAATTAATAATTGATAGATCGTTTTCCGTTACCAAATTTTGTAATTTCATTGATTTGCCCTGATCACGTCACTGTATTGTTTTTGTAAATTACGTCATCGTGACGTCAAATTTGCTCGGTACTCAAGCCAATTTCGACTGTATGCTTTTAAATATTCTGATTGAAATTTTTCAAAATTCACTACTCCGGGCCTGATTACCCTGAACAACCTTTAATGCAACACCCGTTGGAAATTCCTAAAAAGAAAAAAATTAATTGTTTTGTCAGGAAATTGTGGCTTACAAATTAAGCGTTATTAATAAGATAATACGTGCAATAATTACTTTTGATCACTGTTAGCTTAGTTAAATGTGGTCGAACCCATTTAAGACAGTACGGGCCTGACCAAAATTGCATCAAATCGTAATCACGTGACCGCTGATTTGATAACACTCGCAGTACCACGTGACTGGTGATCTTGTGGTAACCAAGGGTGCAAACGATACAGTATTTAAGCAAGTTTAATGCAAGCCTAGTGTTTTTGTGTTTATTGAAGCAGTTTTTAGATAGTTTACGGCAAAATTTTGAGGTTTGTGGTAGAAACTGAAAGATTATCGGGTAAATGACAAAGAAGAAACTTACCAGGATTAGTTTCGAAATTTACACTGCAATTTTGTAGTTTTGGGGTGTGGAGGTTAACAATTTTCGTACGTGACTAGTTTGTACACTAATTTAAGGTGAAAACACTCAATTTTAACCGGAATAATCACGAAAATCACCTATTTTGACATTTCGATTTGATTCGCGTCGGTCATGGCCTACTTGATTGCTTCATACGGCTGTCAATTCGCGTCGGTCATGGCCTACTTAATTGTTTCAATTCAATATTAGCCGTCTCCGTCTATTTAGCACGTGAGTGAGAGAGAGAAAATTATTGTATGGTTTAGTGTATCGTTGGTTGCTGACCTCACGGTTCTTATTGAGCTAAGGGAGGTGGTTGCAACGCAATAAATTAGTGAAAAACCGTACAGTTATGAGAGTTTTACCATTTTATAATTCTGTAAATAATCTGACAACACTGGTTAACCTTTTATTGCGGCTGAAAAGACCCTTAAATCGCGGCCAGCTGATTTTCCGCCCTGATTACGTGATGATCGCCCTTTAATTCGCTTCGAGCCACACCACCTGCTGCGATAGCGGGCCGCTAATTTGAATGTCGAAATTGACGAGTGAATCATCCAAAAAAAAACGCATCATCGTCGATCGAGACCCATGAAGGATCACTTAAGCGGGTTTAAGTGGGCGCACCATAAAACTAATCGAGAGTTAATCGGTCGTCAAACGAAACTAAATCCTAAATAGGCCGGAACGCGTGTCACAAACGTTTCGATTGAACATCATCGGTGCCTCTTGAAACGAGTATCATTCAGGCCACTCGATTCTGAAGTTGGACTTAATCCAAACTGAGCTTGTTTTGGTTAGAAACGAAAAATCTGATCCGCATTAACGCGAGTGGGCCATAAAATACTATTAAGCAAATCCACTGGTACCACACGAGTGGGATTTGCGCTACCAGGTCGTAAATTAGGTATAGATAAATGTTGACAGTCAATTGACTTGAAAAAACTATAAAAGCATCACCTGAATTGGAGAATATTCGAGTGAAACGAGAGAGATAAGTCATAAATAAAATCAGGTTTGGTAAACCAAACGTTTTATCATCGAACTGATGTTTGCTTTCTTTATCGCCTACCTGTATGTGTGATGTAGATATTCATAATAAAATATAATAGGTGATCATTCTTATTGATTTTAGTTAATCACTGGCGAGATAAAGCCTTAAATAAACGCCAAACGCTTTAATATTACGTTTATCTAAATATTTTTCTGTTTCGGATTACATATTAAGGCCCCCGGATCAAAAGATCCACTTGTATGCATGAGTTATAACAACAAACCGGTCAAATTGAGTTGTAACCACTTTTTCTATTAATCTAGTACAGTGATTGGTCAAAACAAGCTTGCTGCTGGTTTTTTGACCAATCACAAGCAACCCCTAGAGAAGAATTAGGGCCCTGAGGCCTAATTTTGTCTCTCTCACTCACGTGCTGAATAGACGGAGATGGCTAATATTGAATTGAAACAATCAAGTAGGCCATGACCGACGCGAATTGACAGCCGTACGCAGCAATCAAGTAGGCCATGACCGACGCGAATCAAATCGAAATGTCAAAATAGGTGTTTTTTTGTGATTATTCCGGTTAAAATTGAGTGTTTTCACCTTAAATTAGTGTACAAACGAAAATTGATAACTTCCACACCCCAAAACTATAAAATTGCAGTGTACATTTCGAAACTAATCCTGGTAAGTTTCTTCTTTGTCATTTACACGAGATTTTTTCAGTTACTAGCACAAACCTCAAAATTTTGCCGTAAACTCAGGAGAAGTGTTGATAGAATGTGACAGAAGAAGCTGCCAATAACGGGTTCCTGTCACATTCTACAGGTCTGTCTCTTGATAACTTCCTTCCCTCGTTTCAAGAATACGCACCCAGGACGGTAACAAAATGTCAAAATTGACAGCACATCCTGCTTGGTGACAGCGCTAGGGATGTTTTGCTCGACAACTTTTTAAATGATTGTAATTGAAAGTTTTGGTGCAAACCGACCCTCAAACCAAAACCGTAATAACCGTCATCCAGAGTGGAAATTGCGGTGCAGGGTAAAACGAACGGGCGTGGTCGAATCGATCCAGGAAATCGGGGGGGCAGGCATGCAGGAAAATGCATTTACAAACCAGCAAACCCGACACCGCAATTAGGACGATTTCCATCGTGATTAATTGCGTTTTACCGAAGCTTTTTCGGTTGGTGAACAATAAAACAACATTATTCACTGACGTGTATAATATAATTATTATTCATTTTAAAATAAATATCACCTAAATGTCCTTACAAATTAGGAAAACAAAACCGGTGCCAGTCATTTTTTTTTTTAACAATAATTATAATATTAACAAATATCGAATGTACTACTAATTATATTATTATGACAGCGCCTATAATAATCTACTTTTTTGTTCACGGTTTTTTTGGTTCTACCATTCACCCTGTATACAGGTGTGGTAAATCCAAAAGCGACCATAGGAAAACCGTGTAACGGACAGAGAAACGTAGGTAATTGCATGCGCGGGAGAAAGACAGAAAACGCAAAAAGTATCAAGTAGGCCATATTTTTAGCGCGCTGTTGCCAAACGCCGTAAGTAAGTTTGTCGAGGGTATTGAATATGCGCAACAGCGCGCTAAAAATATGGCCTACTTGATATTTTTTTCGTTTTCTGTCTTTCTCCCGCGCATGCAATTACCTACGTTTCTCTGTCCGTTACACGGTTTTCCCATGGTCGCTTTTGGATTTACCACACCTGTATAGTAAGTAGGCAGTGAAAAACTGAATCGAATTACTGTAAAATGTACAGGGTGTTTCATTTAAAGTAATGCACTTTTTCTTGAACTCACCGACAATTCGTTTGGGGCCTGTTGAAACTTTCACCCTGTATAACAGGAGACTGCAAAGTAGGCCTCGAAAAGCTGAATTGAATGACAGTAAAATATACATGGTGTACCATTTGAAGTGATACAAGCTGACAACATGGGTGGGTCCAAAAAAATTGTGAACAAACTTTACAGGCAAAATTACTTTTAATTTGTATTTACATTATTGTACAGGGTGGTTTATAGTGAAGGAACGCTTTAATATTGGCCTTTACCAATCTATAACAACCATGTGGTCTCTATAGAAAATCATTCTTCAATATACAAAATAACACTTAGTCCAGTCGATTTGAATTTTTGTTTTTCCCTTAAAAATTACCATTGGAGGTCAAAATCGAGTGAACTAACCATCAAACCCACTAGAGAATAAAACATATAAGATGACTAGATTTTTTGGGAGGTAAACTGGCCAGATTTGTGACGTAACAGTCTACATGGTTTTTGACCAATCAGAATGCATTCAAAGATGGCTGCTTTTTTTGACTAATCACAAACTACTAGATTACGTAAATACTAAACGTGTGGACTTGACACAATCTCGAATTTTCACTAAATTAAGTTGTCATGTTCGTTTGGAACAAAACAAACATGGATGGAGAAAAAATGGCGTCCGACGTCATTCCGATCAAACAAAAATTATTATTTGTTTTATCGGTTTCAAGTGTCAACCATTCAATTTGAAACTTATCTTCGTTATTTTTTTCCCAGTTTTAATTTAATTAGAAAATATCTCTCGATTGATAACCCGTTTGTTTGTTTAAACTCAATCACGCGCAAAACTAAACTAACGTCACTCACCTTATAGCAACAATTTTCCGGAACTAAACTGTCAACTGTCTTACAAATACACACACGCACATTTATCACCAAAATTCACCAATGCCATCGGTGCGGTTGACCGTACAGCGCCGGATGGTGGGTCATCAGGGAACCCAAATGTCCAGGACCGCCCATTTGGGCGGAATCTTGCGGTTTTGGACCGCCAATGCACGGTTTACCGTCGCGTACCAGCACCGGTACCGCCACCCGTCTCGGTGACGGCATCGGATTGTTCGATTGCTGGTCGTGCAATCCTTTTTCGTGTTGGGCCCGTTTGGTTTTGTATCTGGAAACGAACAGAAAAGAAAATTTAACAGATTTTCCCCCGAAAAATATCGTGGTTAATTAAACCCCGGCCTTTTGACAGTGACAGTGACAATCTTGATCAAAGCCTACTTGATCTGTCAACTGTCAAATTTAGTAGTAAGGGGTAACCGAGTGACATTTAAAACGAGGTGTTCGTTTTAATTTGATAGTTGCTCCCCAAACTGTTTTCAGCTAATTATCGTTCACAACGTAAATAAATAATCGATCAAATAATTTGGAAAACAGTCTAAAGTCCAATTTTGTGGCATTTGCTCTGTTCTATCAATTTAAACAATAATCCGCAAAAAAAGTGATTAATAATCACATACAGCAGCTTTCCAATGATCAATTATACAGGGTGTCGGCTTTCTTTTCGGAATTACTGGCTAAAACTGTGATGTTGCGAAAATATGCAGTACGTTCCTGGATTTTAGGTTCAATTTACTACTTACAAAGTAAATTTCAGGGCCGTAACCCCTAGATTTCACCAGTACTGACTGAAATTGTGCTTCATTGCATTTTCACCCACTTTCCTTACATTTTAATGTGATTTAGGGGCAATCTGATTGAAGTTAGGGTTGTTTAAGGACAATATGCAGTACGTCCCTGGACTTTAAAGTTAATTAGGTGTCTGCACAGCAGATTTCAGGTCCGTAATCCCTGAATTGCAGAAAAACTGACTGAAATTGTGTCACTGCATTTCCAGCCTTCTTCCTTACATTTTAATGTGGTTTATTGCAGTCTGAGTGAGGTTAGGGTTGTTTAAGACAAAAGGGGCAGTACGTTCCTGGATTTTAGGTTCAATTTACTAGTTAGAAAGTAAATTTCAGGGCCTTAACCCCTATTTTTCAGAAATACTGACTAAAATTGGTTGCATTTTAACTTTATCACTCTTCAGATAACCGTGTAAGGTCAAACCATTTGAAAAACGTTAATAAATCTCAACATAACCTCTACTACTAGAAAATATAATTTTGACAGTTGACAGTCGCTGTGACGTAATTTGACAGTACTTACCTATGATTTTGGAACCAAATTTTCACTTGTGTGGGCGTCAGCCTGATAATCGAAGCCAAATGTTCCCGTTCGGGTGCCGACAGGTACTTTTGCTGTCTGAACCGTCGCTCCAATTCGAAAGTTTGCGCCTTGGAGAACAACACTCGTCTTTTCCGTTTTTTGTGACCACCCTGCGTTTGCTGGTCGTCGTCCTTGTCACCGCTCCCGTCGTCCTGGTCGCCGCCATCTTCGTTTTCGCTCAGGCCTCCGTTGCTAGGCGGTGCTGACGACGTGTCACTCCGTTGCAACAGTGTCAGAGGTGGCGCCCCCATCGTGGCTGACGGATCCGTCAAACTGGTCGGTTCCACGCTCGATCTGTCAGAAATGGGCGGACTGGTACTGTCCGGGGACATTTTGGGCGGGTGGTGCAGCGGGGGTAGGAGATGGTGTTGTTGCTGGTGAGCCCCGTGGATTGGTGGTAATGGTCCTGAAATTTAAAAAAAAACTGTCATTCATAACTCTCCATGAACGTATAAAACCTAAGCATCTCTTCAGTAAACGTTTTATAATAATAAAATAATGCACTGTTTGGTTTAAACCTGGAAAACTGCTTTATTTAACAGACAAGGTATGAACTTTTATAGCTCTATGGATAGCCAATGAAATGGGCTTTCCACCAATATGCAACATGAGTTGATTGGTTAAATAGTTTGGCCGCTAGAGGGCTTCAAACTTGGCCAAAACTGTTTGAAATGATGCCACCAGGAAAACTTTACCATCCTGTTCCAGTCTGTCATTTGTCAAAGATGTGTCACAAGAACAGAGGGGAATTGAATTCCTTGCAACAAAACTAGAAGAAGATTTCTGGAAAGTTGTTATATAAGTCAAAATGACAGGAAAACAACGATGCGTTCATTAATAATAATTAAAAAGCAATTAGTATTAAGGTTGCGTAAAAGTATATTAAAACTCAAACAAAATTGCGGTAAAAACAACTGAGTGGAAAGTGACAAGTCGACGTCATCCCAATTTAGTTTAACTTTCACTGTATCTGCAATACTGCAGAGCAAAAAAAACCGGTAAAACTGACAAATTCCGGCTAGATGGAGCAATTAATAGCTCGTTTAAAGGTGATTTAGGGTAGAAAGAGCGTCTCCATTTAAAAAAATGGCCTCCGAAACCGGCATCTGCCCCTAAAAGACAATCATGGGAGCAGCTGGTGTACCGGTGTCACGCCTTTTATCCCTCTGCCCTTTCGGTGACATCGTTTTGCGGCCAAACCCCTCGACCCCACCCCTCTAAATCGTAATTTTTCATTGTCGCCCTTTTCCGTGCTTGTTTCATCACTTTTTTTTCTTGTTTTCTGTTCCCGTTTTTAAACTTACCGTGATCGATTTGGGGCCAATGCCTGGGCATGTAAGACAGATCGGTGGTGGTGTAGAGAGCCTCCGTCATTCCCGGATCTAGATCGGTGTGATGGGGGTTGTTTTGACGGTCCAGTTCCAGAATGTCACTGATTGCAAAACTGGCCGGTTGGTGGCGCTGATTGCCGATCGAGCTTGTCATTTTAATGCTATCCAACAATCTGGAAAAAATTATTTGTATGTTAGTCAAAATGTCAAGCAGTATACTAGTATATAGATAGTAGTGCCCATCTCTATCTAACTGACAGACGTTTGAAAAAAATTGACAACTTGGGCATCAAATTTGTCTAAATGTCAGCACAGTGAAACCAAGTTTGTGATTGGTCAAAAAAGCAGCTTTCAGATGGCTGTTTTTTTTTTGACCAATCACACAGCAACAACGTAAATAATCATTAATTTTCAAACTTGTTTACGTGCAAAATTGCTTTTTCCTCATCGCGGTGGCTTTACTTTGACGTCATCGATAATGTAATTTTTCTTAAGATAAGCCAATTATCGCGGACACAAAAATACTGAGATTTCTTAATGGGAACGATCCGATTCGATAACGACAACTCACCTTGAAACCTGGAAAAATTTCAGCCATTTTACTGTTGTTGTATAGGGTGTCCAAATAAATTTCTTGGTTTCTTTAACACACTGTATATCTGTTTAAAATTATTGTTTATTTTTGTGCACAGATGCCGCTTTTTACAGTATTAAGACAGTCTAGTAGGCGTGTGTAAATTGACACATATTATAACGTCAACGTGACAGTTAAATGACAATTTGATTTTCTTTTAGAAGAAAATTAGAAACTTGCAATTTTGTCTACCTGATGATCAAATTTTGTTTCCTTTTTTTGTGAGTAACCGGTGTACCTACAAAGTATTAATGACCGACCAATTGCGAATACGTGACTTTTTGGGGTTTCAAAGACTTGTAGTGTAATAAAAGAGAAAAGATCTCAAAAGTGCCGCTTTACAAGCCAATAATAGCCCACACTTTGGCTAGGCAAACTGCTTTTCCAAACCCTTAACATAACCAAAAACAGCTTGTCTGTCTGTAATTTGTTGTATATAGCAAAAAAAATGGTTCTTAATACAGTAGAGTAGTTTGACATTCAATCACGGTTATTAGACACTGTAATTATATAATAATGTATCTAATGTAATGTTAAATAACAAACATAATTTCTATAGAAACTCAGGTAAAAGTAGCCTTAAAGTTAAAACATGTCGTATCCTATCCATTTATTCCTCATTCATTTCATTGATTCGTTGAAACAATTCAAATACGTTTGAAAGTTAACCTAACCTCACTTTTATTAGAAATGTCATTCTGTGTTTACAGTTTACAAGTAAATTATCAGTGCTGTGAATACCTCAGTGGTGGGTGGATCAGCGTTTGGCTATTGACGAGAAGCGGGCTAGAAATCGTATAGTACTAACCTGTTTGTTGTTCTTTTGGCTATTGTAGGTGAGTGGGCTATTGTTGGGAGTATAGTAGTGTAATTGGGTTTTTGGATTTTGTGCATTTGGCTTTATATTGAGAAATTGATACTATAACAACCACACTGCTGTGTGGTTGATTGAAGATCATGGAAGTAAACAGCGGGGGGCCGCCCCCCCCGCAAGACAAAAGTGGTGGTTTAAATTTAAATACGGAAAATATTGCTACTGGTTACGTTAGGAATGAAGTTTTGTATGATGAGGGAGATAAGGGTCCTTTTATTGTCTACATAGAATCAAAAAATTCAAATTCTAATATTGGAAGATTTTCTCATATGAAAATTGCTAAGGATATATTTGACCTTCATCTTTCTGACATTAAAAATATCAAAAATAAAGGTCTTAACAGAATAGCAGTGGAATTTGTTAGTTTCAAAGCAGTAAACCAGTTTATTAAAAGTAAAAAATTATCAGACAAAGGATATGAAGTCTTTATTCCTTATAATTTTGTGACTTGCAAAGCTTTGGTTAGAGAAGTAGATTTGGATTTATCTGAGGATATTTTGAAAACATTTTTTGTGGCTAATACTGAAATCTTGTCTATTAAGCGTATGAATAGGAAATGTCTTAAAGATAATAAAATTGAATACATTCCAACAGGTACTTGTCTTTTCACATTTAAAGGTACAGTTATTCCGAGGGAGGTACGGTATTGCGGTATGGGGATGAGAACTGCCATTTATGTTTCGCCTGTCACACAATGTTTTTCCTGTTTACGATTTGGACATACAAAAAAAAATTGCAAGGGCAAGGAGCGATGTTTTAATTGTGGTCAGGAGAAGCACATGCCTGAACAGGAGAAAGGGGAGGATCAGATTTTGTATACCTGTGAGGCCAAATGTCTTTTTTGTAAGGGTGATCATAGATCAACTAATAAAAAATGCCCTGAATATCAACGGCAAATTAACATTAAAAAACTTATGTCCTTTGAAAATCTGACTTATCAAGATGCTAATGAACTTTGCAAAAAAACCTATGAAGTAAGCGGAGAATATTATTTTAATCCGAGTGAATTTCCAAACCTTAAGAAAAAGAATCAGAACCCTTCCCAAGAAGACATAAGCACAGCCCAAAGAAGAACAGAACATTTTAATGGCAATAAAATTAAAAGATCTTATCAACAGGCTGCTTTGAATGAACCTGCAAAAAAACGTATCATTCAACAAAAGGGGTATAATAAGGAAAAACACAATGAATGCTTGTATTTTCCAAACTCTAGACCAGATTCGGAGGACTTGCGTCCTGTATCACAATTATCCAATCGCAGCGATGACAAAGTCATGGAAGAAGAATACTCCCAACCTTTGACCAGAACGAATCAGAATTCAATAGAGCCCTGTGGTGCCACTTACCAAAGTTGTTCGTACTCTTATAGACAAACTGAGGATTCATCTAATATAGATGAATTTCTTGCAAAATTTTTAAACTCTTATGACGGAAAGTCACTCATATTTAAACTTATAAAGAAACATTTTGAAGCCCAAGAAGACAATTTTTACTAGAAACAGACATCAATAACATTCAAACAATTTAAAATCATACAATGGAATATAAGAAGCGTAAAAGCAAACAGAGAAAATTTAATTAATATGATAAGGGATCAAAAGCCAGATATTGTATTGCTAAATGAAACGTGGTTAAAAAGTAAAGAAATATTTAAAATTAAAAATTTTGTTATTCTAAGGCAAAACAGGGAAGATGGTTATGGAGGAGTTGCCACAATGATCAAAGACAACATTGTTTTTCGCGAGCTAAAAAATTTCAATTCGGAGACCATCCAATTTATTACAATCAAAATAGACAACCTTTTGTTGACAAACATTTATTGTAATTCGGGTAATAATTTAAGCATTGATGTAATGTCAGAAGTAATGGACGGGGATGAAACAAAAATCATAATGGGAGACTTGAATAGTCATCATCCCATATGGGACAATATGCCAGTCAATAGGGGTGGAAGAATAATAAGTGAAAAGTTGATGGAACAGGATTTGATTATTATGAACGATGGTACCGCCACTTTGTTCAGAAATGGAGAAAGAAGTAGTGCAGTGGACCTAACGATGGCTAGTGCATCTTTAGCCCCAATGATTAAGTGGCAAGTTTTGCTGGACAATGGTAATAGTGATCATTTTCCCACGTTGATTACTCTACAAGAAAATGGAAAGCTGGACTTGAAGAGCACAAGAATGACCACATTTTATTCTAGAAATTTCGCCAAGGCGGATTGGGATAAATATCAAGAGAATATTTATTTACAGGACTTTTCGGACCCTAACTTAACTTTTCAGGAATTTTTGTCAAGAATTAACGAGGCTGCAAAGGAGTCTATACCACAAAAAAGATGTAACTGTTCAGGATTCCCATCAAACCCTTGGTGGGACGATGAATGTAGCGAAGCCCTCAGAAATAGAAGAAACGCTTTGGCGGAGTTTAAAAATGCACCAAGTTTAGAAAATTTTATTAACGCAAAAAAAACAATTGCTCAAGCAAAGAGAAAATTCAAGGATAAGAAACGAACCGCTTTTGTACATTTCTGTGAGTCATTGAATCGTAACTCAAATAGTAAGTACATCTGGGGAAAGGTTAACCAGTTTAGTAGCAGAAAAATAAAACAAAGGGTTAATATTGAGGACAATATGAAACTAGAGTTGCTGAATGAATTGGCCGTCTGTGATATTTTACCAGAATTTGATTTTGTTGATAGTGCGAGTCCTGTAAATGTAGAACACTTTTCCATGAGTGAAATGTTAAACAGTTTGTCAAATAAAAAATTATCGGCTCCGGGACTAGACGATGTTACTTACTTAATGATCAAAAAGTTACCAGTTCATGCAAGACAAACTCTATTAAACATATACAATTACTGTTTAGAGACGGGTTCGATTCCAAAAGAATGGAAACAATATAATATAATTCCGATTTTAAAAGCAGGTAAAAAAGCTGATAATATTAATAATCTCAGACCAATTATACTTTCCTCCTGTTTCGTCAAAACTTTGGAGATAATGATTAAAAATCGCATTGAATGGGAACTGGAAAATAAGAAGTTCTTTTCGCATTGGCAAACAGGATTTAGGAAGGGTATGGGAATTACCAATAATGTTGCGGCACTGACGTCACATATTTACCATGCTTTTGATATGAATGAGTCTGTTGTGGCGGTGTTTCTAGACATTAAATCGGCATATAACCATGTTAATATTTTTAAGTTATACCACATTTTAATGTCAACTAATATTCCGAGTCTATTAGGTAAACTAATACTGTCAATTTTAAAAGATAGAGAAATGTATATTAGAAAGAATAACGGTACGTTGGCTGGGCCAAAAATCACATCAAAAGGCATCCCACAGGGATCTCCATTAAGTACAATTCTGTTTAACATTTATATAAGGGATCTGTTTGAGAATAAGGATGGCATCATTATGTCAGGTTATGCAGATGATTTGGTGGTGTTTATTAAAGGCAATAATTATAATGAAATGGTTCAAAGAATGAACAACTACATAGCGGCATTGGAGGAGAAATTGGAAGACAAGGAGTTGTCTTTATCACCGCAAAAATGTGAAGCAATGTGGTTTGTAAAAGGTAGAAGAAGGGAACAACCAATCAAAATTAAAATTGGAGGACAGGAGATTGACTACAGAGAAAATGTACAGTATTTGGGAATATCTTTACAGCTAAATTTAAAGTGGGATTTACATATTAATAGTATGGTTAATAAAGCTTTGACGGCGTTGAACACTCTCAAAATCTTTACCAGAATATGGTGGGGCGCTGACCCCAAAAGTATGTTGGTGGTCTATAAAGCTTTGATAAGATCGCACTTGGATTTTGGTTCTATCTTGTATAACAAGCTGCCAAAACGTTTGGTGGAGAAAATGGATAGAGTTCAATTTGGAGCGCTAAGGCTCTGCTTAGGATGTATGAAATCTACACCGATCTGTGCTCTAATGGCGGAGAGTGGGGAAATCTCACTAAAATATAGGAGACAAATTTTGGCTTCAAAATTTGTATCAAAAATCTTCTCTTTAAAACAAAATCCATTGATGGAAATTATTTGTAAATTAAGAGATCGTTTCTTACAACGTCCTAACATGTTGAATAAGTCACCCTTGTTTGTACAGGCTTTGGAGCCTTTTTTACCATTTCGCCAGAAAGTATTTTATAATGAGACACTACCTTGCTTTAATATTGATTATTATAAACAATTAGATCAGGTGAAAATAATTGATTTGAATATAAATAAAAAAGATTCGGATGTTAAACAACACTTTTTATTAGTAACAGATAGATTCAATGATACACACCACTTTGTTTACACAGATGCATCGAGAAAGGATGGGCAAGTAGGTTTTGGAGTATATATTCCAAAAGTTAAAGTTAAATTCTCTTCTAAACTACCGAAGGAATTAACGATATGTAATGCGGAAATAGCAGCAATTCACGAAGCGGTTATCATAATATTAAAAAGGAAAATCAAAAAGACAATAATATTTTCAGACTCCTGGAGTGCGGTTCAGAAAATTGGTAAATCTCGAATTAGTGCTAGTTCTGACATCATGACGCTCAGAACAAGAAGGCTTTTATTGTTGGCCTGTGAAATGGGATATGATATTTCTTTGGCATGGACACCGGGACATGCCGGGATCCAGGGTAACGAAATAGCGGATACTCTGGCAAACATTGGGAGGGGTTTTAACATTCCAAAGAAGGTGTTTGTAAGCTCAAACGATATATTTAATATTGTGAAAAATAATATCATAGAGCAGCATAAAAAAGAATGGTTACAGATTATAGGGAATAAAGGATCGTTTTACAGAGGTATTCAGAATCATTTCTCTCAAATTCGTTGGTTCGATAAAATTCCGTACAAAAACCGAAGGCAAATTACCACGATTATTCGTATGCGCACTGGTCATTGTTGTACAAAACTTCATTTATTTAAAATTAAAGTTAAGGATGATCCTTTTTGTGATTGTGGACAGATTGAAGATTTAAACCATATCTTTTTTGAGTGTCCCATTAATCAAATAGATGATTTCAATGTTTATAGTCAGTTAATCAAAGTGGGTGTTACTGCACCTTTAAATATTGAAGTTGTTTTAGGAAAGCCAAATGCAGAGATCATTGATATTATCAATAAATTTCTCAATATCAATAAAATTAAATTGTGACGTGTGTTGTTGGGAAAATTTGTGTTTTCGTTTTGTTGTAGATAAAAACTTTTTCCGGTACCTGGACTTTTAATAGAGATGTCTCTATGTGTTTAGAGTAGTTGTGAAGTCCTTCCTGTGTGGTTTTTTGGGATAATACCATTAGCCAAGAAGTGAAAGAAGAAAGTAAGCCAAGAACCACCTGAAGAACACCACAGAAACGCAGAAAATTCACAGCACTAGAAGCTACTAATCAGAAAGCTCTAGAGAACCAGGAGCTTTGAGCTCGACTATCTGGCTCTCTTTTCGTATTGAGCTGGCAAATACCCTAGTTGGTAACGCCATTAAACGGAGCAAAAAAAAAAAAAAAAAAAGTAAATTATGGTTTTTCCGCGGAAACGACAGAAAATGAACAAAAAAAGTGTTGTTTTCCAGTTCGGAGTGTTCATTTTAGTGACCGCTCAGTGTTTTGTTGGGTTAAAGCAGCCCCCTTATCCTTTTTTTGATTTTAGAGGTAAATGATTGGCTTAACCTCTTCAAGCACCAACAACAAACAAATTCAGGTAGGAGAATGTACTTTTTAACTTTTCCTGTAGACTTTTACCTTTATTAGTGTAAACTTGGCTAGGCAACGCAAATATCACAATTAGGACAGTTTCTGGGGACAATTTGACTTGAGTGATACAGAGTGGTCAAAAGAGCATAAATTAGGCTATAATTTGGTTAAAACTAGAACCCTGTAACTGTCAAAATAACGAAATTACCAGCGTTTTTAGCGTGGAGTACAGGGTGGCCAAAATTCATTCAGTAACCACAAATTCAACAATCTAATACAGGGTGTTTAATGACGTCACACGGTCCGTACTTGAATGGAACATTTTTACGTGCGATTCGAAGGTTTTTGCTCCATGAAGATTATACCTGCTGTGAGTAAACTGTCCTTTTCCGGTGTAAATGTCAAACCGTTTCCGACTCTATTCGATTTCTCTCACAGGTGGGTTGATTGTGATTGTGTGGACAAAAGGGCCCGATTCCGCCTAAAAACGTGAAGTGCGTATTTTTACGGTTGTTTAAGGGCTTCGAGGTGACCCATTCAATATTGTTCGGAAGTGTACAGATTCCGTTCGAATGTCGTCAAAATGACCGCTAGACGAGACTGTTTAGTGGTTTTTACTGTCTTTGAGCTGTACACGTGAGATAATAAGGCTTTTTCTGCACGGGCTAGTTATTAAAGCCTGGTTTACACAGCAAATAAAAGCATTTTAAATTAACTTTTATAGTAAAATAAACTAATATAAAAAGTAACTATTTTGCATGTTACTAACTGTACAACTATTAATTAATTTACCGTGTAAACCAGCTAGTTTATGGCAGGAACATAACCACATTTGTTGGTTTGACATTGACATGTGGTTGTAACAATAATTTGACATATTACAGTTTTAAAAACTGACTAACGTGTTTTACAGTTTTTTTGGATCTACTCTACCTATGGAATTTTGACAGTTCAAATGAGACGTCATTCGATTCAACTTATCACGGCCTACTTTATAGTCTACGAAGAGCTGTACAAAGAGCGTCCACATATACCGAGTGAAAGTTTGCACTAAACTGGTTGTCAAAGGTCAAAAAATTCACTATTTTAAATGGGACACCCTGTATATTTTACAGTCATTCGATTCAAGCTGGTCGTGGCCTACTTTATAGGCGTAAGGGGATAGTATCAAAAATTCTACGCACTATTGTTAGTGGAACTGCTAGATTCAGATAAAAGAGGTAAAAAACGTGCAAAAAAACATACATACCCTGGAAAAGCATTCCTAAGGGCGGTAGAACACCAAGCCCCGGGCAGTAGGGGGGCCCATGGAAAAAGCAGGGGCGGCCACGCCAACAAAGGGGGCAACCCCGCAATCGTGGGTTTATCGACGTTATTAGGGGCCATTTTAGGGGACTCGGTTTTCTCCGCTTCGGCCGTACGGGGCGATTCATTTGTTTCACTGTTGGCCGCCACTTTTTTTTCTATCACCCACGCAAAACTCCTCAAAAAAATCGCGCGTTTTTCGGAAAAATCAAGAGGACAGACACGCGAACACTTTGGCCGTAGTCGAGAGCCACTGAAGAGCCCCTTCTCGATTGAAGGGCTCTTTGCCAAGGCCTCTCGATACGACCAATAGCAAGACTCGTTTTGAGGGCGGTACCTTGCTCCACCAATCACAAGCCGTTCCACTCGTAAATAGTCGTGTATGGCGCACCCTTGTGAATAAGTGGTAGTTTCTCGAACGAGAACAAAAGACGATTTTAGTAGTACAAGGGGGTGAGAGAGGGTTTTTGTCTGTTTGCATTGTGTAAGGGGGTAATAATGTAAAATATCCTCGATTGACGTGTAATAATAATGTTACAAGGGGTGGTTTTTTCGTTAAAAGCCTCAGCTGCCTTTATTGTTGCGGGGGGCATTATCATGTTAATAAAAACTCAGCTAATATGTTGTGGATTCTGGAATGTAAAGCCCTTTTCACACAAATGGAAACCACTAAAATGTTAAGTGCAGGACTGGCCGGAAAGGGCTTAAGGTTCTATACCCTATGCGGTGGGTCTTTTTTAAGTGACCGGAAGTAAACAATTAGCTTTTTAAATGTAAATAGACACCTAAAACAGTTGATTAGTTTGAATTTTAATAATGCACTTCCAATACACCCTTCCAGGAAAATCTACATATCAGTGTAAAATTGTCTCTCTTTCTGACCGCCGGAACTAGAAAAAGACAGGCACAGATTACTATAATTGCGGCTGTCATTTAAATGTCACTGTCACCAGACAAGATTCAGGTTAGTTTTGTTTGTTATGACATTTAGCATGTAAAATACCGTTTAAAGTGATTTTTGTGGGGTAAAATATCAAAACCTTGATTTATTAACATCCTGCGGTCATTGCCAATGATAACTATATGGATTAAGAACAGTTTTGAGTAAGTTTATAGACCAGTACATTTTAGCAGTGCCAACCGAAGCCTTCTAGGCCTTTAGTCTGCATAAAATACGGTTACAATCAATTTTTTAAGGAAAAGTGACCCTCTATAAGTCGAAAGTTGCTTTATTTCCTAAAAAACGTGCAAACAAGACATTAAACAGTGAAAATTAGGGTAATTATCTTTCTCTTTCCAGGCGCCAGAAGAAAAAAAAGATAAACATAGTTGAGGCCGTCACTGAAATGTCAAAGTCCAAGCCAACTGCGCAAAATTGAGGTTAGTTGGTTTTGACGTTTACCTTTTAAAATATTGTTTAAAGTGTTTTTTTTAGGTAAAATATCAAATTTTTGACTTATTAACAGCCCGCGGTCATTGCCAGTGATAACTATAAGGACTAAGAAGAGTTTTGAGCGAGTTTATAGACCAGTACATTTTATCAGTAACAACCGAGGTTTCCTAGGCTTTTTCTCTGCATAAGGTACAGTTACAAACGCTTTTTTACTGAAAATGAACCCTGTTTAAGTCTAAAGTTGCTTTATTTCTAAGAAAACGTTTAAACTAGACTTTGAACAGTGAAAATTAGGTTAATTATCTTTCTCTTTCTAGCCACTGGAACAAGAAAAAGATGAACATAGTTGAGGCCGTCATTTAAATGTCAAAGTCCAGGCCAACTGCGAAAAACTGTTAGAATTGCAAAATTGAGGTTAGTTTTGTTTGTTTTGACGTTTACCTTGTTTTTAAAAGTGTTTTTGTTCGTTAAAATAGCTCAATGTTTAACTCAAAAACATCCCGCGGTCATTGAAGCATAGTTTGAGTGATTTATCTACCGACGGGGCCCTTCCACTGCATAAGGTACAGTGACAAATGATTTTTCTAGTTAAATTTCACCCTGTTGCCAAACAAACTGGCTTCAGTCAATTTGTATGCGTTGATTTTCCCTAAAACCTGTCCTTAATTGGAAATTATTAAGGTACAAACGGGCCGAACCCTTATTTTTTATAAAGCCCAATAAAACAGCTCAGTTTACATGGGACAATAGAAAGGCGAGAAACCGCTAATTAAAACAACGTAGCGTACAATAAACGAAGAGGTGCGAAAAGGGGCCGGTTAATAATTAAACAAAACAGGACAAGCGTTTCTCAATGAAATCCACAGGTGCTTGTGTACACGTTTTTTTTTCTGGTATATTTTGGAAAAAATGTCGCACCCCCTGAAATAAGTTTAAGTCTTCCCAGAACCCTTTACACTATACAAAAGACTTGGTCAGGTAGAAGTGAAACGGACCAGACTGTATGTCGCCAAGTTCATGAATGAAATTGTCTCGGACCACACCCGATGTTTAAATGTAAATCCAGCTTAAGTGGATTACTTTTTGAGTGTTGGTTGTAAAAATTTAAAATAGTAAAAATTCTAGGGGGAAATATTAATCATCCAATCAATGGGATATTTAAGCAATTTTTGGCTTTATTGTCACTATTTGATCGGAAGTGAAAACGAGCCGACAAAGGCCCCAAAAAGTCCTTTCATAGACAGGTATACGACCGGAAGTGCGTTGATTCCCATTTTATGCAATTTCCCTTCAATAGGGCCATAAATCACAGATTAGTGTACAGTGAACCTATAAAACAATATACGAGGTATTGCGGGGATATGTTTGTTATTAATGGTTGCTTAAAACGGATTAATCGGCCCCTAATCCAGATTGAAATTAATCTCCCGACTCAATACGGTTTTGTGTAATAAAGGGATTATTTTGAAACAGAGGGCGCTGACATTTAACAACCAATAAATTATTGCGTCAAATTTTAATGACGTTTGTTGACAGTTGGTGTTAATTCTCTATCAGAAGTTTTCACAGTTTTGACACTTTTATTTAATTAAATCGAATTTTTCTGAACTTTGACAGTGTCAATAATAATTGTCCAATCAGCTTGCAAGCCACGTGATGTCTGTACTAATTTTTCGTTTGATTGTTTCAGGCCTCCCCTGCGTTATCCGCCGGTTTTCAGGTAAGTTTTAATTGGTGTTTTTACTGTTTTTGGTGTCAAATTGTTTTTGATATTCAAATTTAATTTTAAAAGTGTTTTAAAGCGCTTACGATATTGTAAATGGATTTTTTTTACCTCGTACCGTTCCAGAGATATCATTCATAAAATGGAATTCACTTAATTTAAAAGCATTTTTCTTAACAGTTCTATTCTAACCGCAAATATCTTGGAAACGGTACATATTTTTGGGTCACTGTGTAGCCTTGAATGTGCGCAATCGACTGACGTAAAAATATACAGGGTGCCCCATTTGACTTTAGGCACTGTGAACGCAGTAATGTCACTTTCTGGACATTTCTGCACTTAAGCTTAAGGCTAAGTTTGACCTCAATTATTTCGAAAACGGGACATTTTTTTACAGTACTTTTTGGGTCATTGTGTAGCCCTGAGTGTGTGTAATCCACTGACGTAAAAATATACAGGGTGTCCCAAGAAGCAATTTCTTCGTTAAGCAAAACTGCTTGATCTACCATTTAATTAAGAAAATACTTACGAGTATCTGTATTCATCCTCCATATGTACATAATCAGGTGGTATAATATGCCAGGAAGTTTCGTAGGGTGGACAGTCTTCGTATCCTTGACCGGTGGTTGCCGATAAGTCCGCCATTTCGCCCGTTTTCAGCCACTTTCAATAAAAAATTACGAAAAAAACCGTAATTCGAACAACCGAAATGTATTTTACAGACGAATAGGACACTCTTATCGTGAACGGTACAGTCTGTGTGACATACGAGGGGCCTCCGTACCGCATTTATATAAATGTTATCGATAAGATAACATTTTTGTTGCGATATCGATACATGTGCTCACATTGACAGGTGTTTTGTTAGGTACATTTCCCAAAAGATAACCCAGGCTGTAAGGTCAAAAAAATTGAGTAAAACCTCCCAAACAAGCTTAAGCTAACTTTATTTTATATTAATAATAATAATAATAGAATAAAATACTGACAACATTGAGCTTGAGCTTAGCAACTATAAATAAATAAAGAGAGGTAGCATAAGGCAGGTACAATACTGAGAGAGACAAGGAAACTTAGACTAGAATCAGAACTCGTCGTGATGCAGTTTTGGTCCCTTTTTCAGTTTCTTCTTCTTTTTTTTCTTCCTCAACTCTTCAGCTTCCTCCTCCTGACGGAGATGCGCTTCTCGTGCTTTCCTGTACGGATTCACGAAATCTGGATCTCTCGGTATATGGTTCAGTTCTTGACCAGCCAGGGACAACACTTTTACAGTACTACTGTCCAGCAGGTACTTCACTTGGTAGCAGTAGGCGATGCCCCACTGGAGCAACACGTCCCAGTTGTTGTTCGTTTTCAGTACAGTCACTGAAACGTCGGGGAATCTTAGTATAACCTCAGCAAACAATGCGGTGTTTTCAATTATGTTGGACAAAGCGTCCCGCACTGTGTCGTCCAGGGGGAACTCGGACACCCCCGGAATGAAGGGCGACGCCTCGATAACGGCCCGACTGTCTTGAATAATCGTGAACACCTTCTCGGCAATCAAATTAATCATTTGATACTGTTTCTCGTTGTTTTGGATTTTCTGGAAGCTTTTTATGGCGGCTACTTGCTCGGCCCGTTGACGTTTCAGGAGTTTCTTGTCTGAATCCAGTGTTAAGGGTGTCAACAGTGAGTTTCAGTGGGGGTTCAAGTAGTCAAAAAAAGGATACAAAGTTCCTCAGCCAATCCAGGTTCTTCCGGCATTTGACTAGCACGGTTCAAGTGGGTGGTTATTAGTAAAAAGGTTAAAGAGCCTAAAACGGAGCGCCATTTACTCATTTTCGTTTAAAATATCAAAAAGTATTAAAATTTAGTCAAAACAAAATAAAGTAAATATAACCTCAAATTAGTGGGGATCTAAGTTGGGCGCGTTTAATGCTACGGCTCCGTGTCTTTAACGGGAGTGGAATCGATTTTTATTTTCCCAGCTTTTTCGTTAATTAATAGCAGTGTACATTAAAAAAAGCCCTTTTTGTGTTGTAGGGGTTTGCTTCAGTCGTTTTGTCCATTTTTCACTATGAAAGACGTTAATTGACCACACTTTTCAACTTATTTAAGAAAAAACTAAAAAAATTTGGTTAAAATCTTGTAACTAAAGGGATGAATCTTGTTTCAGTAAAAATCAATGCATTACTGTTGCCTTTGTATTAAAAAATAAATACATCAAAACCTCCTATTTTGAGTATTTATATTAACATTAACTCCAACACTATAATCTAAAAACTAAGTACAAAAAAATTCGATATTAAGAGTAAATAAGGTAAAAAAATTAAATACATAAAATAGGGAAATCACCTATTTTAATACATACTATATTCAACTAAGGAATGATATTGTGTATCTAGTGTATTTACTACACTTTTCCTAAACTTACAGACAAAATGTAAATATTAAATACATTTAATTTGAACAAGGCACTAATTGCAGTTAATATCCGAATAATACTATATAACATAGGTCAGAGAGCTTTTTACTGCGAGATCACTTTAGTAAGGTTAGAGAATAACTGAAAATGGTGGGAATGGTTGGTTTTGCCTAACTCAGTCTTGAAATAAAAAAAAAATGACACGAAAAACCTAAATTTTCACCCGATTTAACATGAAAATGTACGTGCTATTGAACTTGTCCATAAACTGATACTTTTTAGAGGCCAAGAATTTTTTAATTATCCCTAAATCAGGATCGTTTTCCTGCAAATGCACTCCAATTACCCCAACAGTCACCCTGTCAAATGGTAACGTCTCCAACACCTGCAGTTCGGTGCCCCCCGTTGCCAAACTTAAATAATCCACACTAGTGGAATTCATTGCTAACAATAAAGAATAGAGAGGGAAACATTTGACGCGAATCACCAACCAATCAGGATTGTCCATCGAGTTGCTGTGGATATCGTTGATTTTTACGTCATTCTCATTGTGTAGAGTTACCTAAATAAGTACTTTCGCCTTAGTGGGATAAATCATATTAAGTCCCTCCCAGGGCTGGTGGCAGTGACGTAATAATTGTCCTTGTTTTTCTATTACCTGTGAACTGAGCAAGATGGAAGTTTGACGTCATTGACGTATGTTATTTACGAATTTTCAGCTTTCCTACAAGTGTTTTAAATTGCCAGAGGCCTCTAGGACCATTTTGAAAGTTCCATAAACCTCCAAACGCTATTGAGAACCTTCTAAATATTAATAAAGGTAATAAAAAAGAAATGACAACTATTACATCACTGTGACTAGTCTTGGGAGAGACTTTATTTATTAAATGCTTTAAAATACTAGAGAACATTAACTTACCTCTCGTGGATAGGGCATTGGACTTAAACAGGCATGAATGCACTGGCTTTTTGCCCTGTTATGCCTGCGCAAATTAAAGTAATGCCGTGGATCCGGCTGTACTAGCAATCCTTTCCAGTTGAACTTTCTTTCTAGGGCTTCAGTTTTTGAAGTTTTCCCATCACTGTAAGCGCCGGCTTCTACAAAAAGCCCATTTTTCTGCAACAAACAGAAATAACTAGAAAACAAAGACCACAATTTTGATTTTTGGTTACCTTGTAATTTAACAATTTTAAAACATAATCAGTATCAGGTGGAATCACTTCCTGAGATTCTAGTGGTTTGTGATGGGTTTCAATTGCTGGAAACAGTGCCACTTCCTTTAAATACATTATCAACTGTGGGTCGTCCTGAGATATTCCATTTAGTTCCATGTCCTTGTTGAGACTCAAAGTGAACTGTTGATGCTTTAAAGCTGTGTTGCCCATGTACAAAATCAACACGGACATTACAGTGGCAAAAGCAAAAAAAAACAAAGCCACTGGCAATAAACGTTTGGTCAGGATGCGATTGTGTTCATCCATTTCTTCCAGAGACTTTATGGGGCTGGGTATGCTGGTTGGGAGACCGTTTTGTTGCGGTAAAGGCGGTGGGGGGCACGAGGTGTGAAAACTTGGCGAAACTGTCATGTTTTAAAGGGTTTCGAAGCACTGGAACCACATTATTTACAAAAGGGCCAAAACCAATACAAACAATGTTGAACTCACCTGATCAACTTAAAACCACCTGCACTGAACACTTGCCAACTGAAAAAAGGTCCGGGTCTCTTTTAGCTTTAACTTAAAAACCCCTTTTCTTATGCAAATAATGCCATAAAGGCAAAGGAAATGGTAAAGTACGTGAACTAAACAAAAGGTAAAGCGCCCATTATTTTCTAACCCTAAATTTTGTCTGTCATTTCGGAAACCCTCAACTCTCAAGGTGGCGCTGTATGCACTGTGTCTGTCAACTGTCAAACCAAAAATAATGTAAAGTATAACCTCAATTTTGTTTTTACGTCAACCATCAACAAGGGCTTTCTTTTTCCTGTTAAATTTGCACCAAAATGCCGAAAAAAAAGACTGGACAACGTAAAAAAGCCGAGAAACAACGGATGCGGCAAAAAGAAATTCGCACGGCGAAAGAAAACGTACAACTGGCGCAGCACCCCTGCAATTCGACCATGGAGTGTGAAAAGTGCCACAGGTATCACGTTTTCAATTCTTTAAAACCCCACTTTAAACAGTTCGAATCAACAGAAAACAGAAAAGCCGGGCGTTTTGCTACTTTTGTCAGAGCGTGCAACGTTTACCAATTTGCGCGCAGTGCGGCAAAATGAAGTGTATGCTCAAAACTGGGGATTGTGTTATCAGGCACCCTGGAACCTTCACTACAGGCATGAATATGGTCGTAAGTGGGTTTAAGACAGCTGCACACAGCTGAGTACGGTTTTACGGGTTTCAGGGGGCTATTTGTGATTTTTGTGAAGCCTGGGTGTGTCATGGTAGAAAGTGTTTGCAGTCTCACGCTTGCACTTGCCCATTACAGGATGCAGCGTGTTTGGAATGCGAAAGAGGGGTATGGGATCATGGAGGACGCATTTTTAAGTGCTCATTCTGCAATGGGTAGTAGTAAACTCACCTTAATTAATTCTCACCTTTAAAATGTGAGTTTTATTAGATATTTGTGTGAGGATGACCAATTTGAACATCAAGCCTCTTGTCAAGTGCTTGAATCTGAGAACTATAAATGTCAATCATGCAATAAACTGGGACAGTACTCCTGTCTCAGATGCAAGACTTGTTACTGTGAAGACCATGTAAAAAGGAAAGGTTTTAAGTATGAAAAGAACAAGGCAATTCCCTGCCCTAAGTGCAGTTATGAAACGTCCCAAACCAAGGATCTCAGCATGTCAAGTATGCACACAATGCAGTGGTTTAACAGGGGGATTTACTTCTGTATTTGCAGCAAGAAGTCATAAGTTTGGTAGGCAAGGTCAGGCCTCCTATGACAATGATGACTATGATTATGACTATGATGAACCAGCTTATACTGCCACAAACACTTATGGAGAGGATTCTGATGAAGAAGATGATTCGGAAGGTTCTGAAGATGAAGATGACAGTAGGTGCACAGTACAGTAAATTAAATTGGTTTAATTGTGGACTTTTAGGTGAGGAAGATGAAAGCTCTGATGATGCAGGACCAGCTGAAGCTGAAGGGTCGAAATGAATTAGTTTGTAGGTTTTTACGAATTAATAAAATAATTGCATTTTATTCATAAATAGGCTTTAGTTTCAATTGTCCTGCTCTAAAAATGAAAACGCTGTTTCTAACCTAACTTTGTTCTTCTTGACAGTTTGTCTATTTTTCTTAAAACCTGAACACGTGACTGTTTTATTTGTGGAACCCAAGTGGTCACGTGACCCTGTTGCAGAAGACTTTTTATTAGGTTAGGAATTTGTTTACTATTTATTTTGGAAATTTAATTAATTATTGTATTTATAAAAGCAAATCTCCGATAAACATCATTTTCTCCACGTTGGTCGTATATCGTTGTTAACAATGCTGAAATCTTTTATTTCAAACTCGAATAAAGTGTATTTTACTTCAGAACGAGATAGAATAGTCACTTTAACCTTTAGGAATCTAAATAGGGTGAGTACAAACTCCAAATGGGGAGGTTTTACAGTTTTTACTAAGTAAAACAAATTGCAGATCTTGGCTTGTGAATTTGCGACTAAAACTCAGGCGCAAAAACGTAAAATCTACAAGGACATTAAGGAAGCTATTAGGGATATACAGGATGAGTCTAAATTGCTAGTAGGGGGTAAGGGAAACCCTTTAAATCAATAGTTTACTGTGCAAACAATAGTGTTGCAATAGGTTTTGGTTTATGTGGAATACCCGAAAATCTGATAGCCGCCCTAATTAATCACCAGGCCAAAAATTACACAGTGGTCTCGAATAACGCGGGAGTGGACAAATTCGGTCTGGGTCTACTATTGAAACAGAAAAAAATTAAACGCATGATTGCCAGTTATGTGGGCGAAAATGCGGAGTTTGAAAAACAGTTTTTGTCTGGCGAATTGGAGGTTGAGTTAACGCCACAGGTAATTAACACCACCCTGTATAAAAGAGTGTCAAAATTGAGTGAACTTAAAGGGTACTCTGGCGGAACGCATAAGGGCGGGAGGTGCTGGTATACCAGCTTTTTTCACACCTACCGCTTTAGGGACTTTAGTGCACGAGGGCGGAGCCCCGATTAAATACGATGATCAAGGTAAAATAGCCTTGGCTAGCGGTCATAGAGAGTCAAGGCTGTTTGAGGGTAAAGAGTACATTATGGAGGAAGCCATTACTGGAGACTTTGCTCTTATAAAAGCTTGGAAAGCTGATTCTGAAGGAAACTTGATTTTTAAGTTAGTTGCCTTAAAAATGCGTTAACGGGGTTGCCAGAATAGTGTTAACACAGTTTCTGGATCTGGCAACCCTGTGCGTTAAATGTTCTGTGTGAAATTAACTAAAATTTAAATTTAGTAAATCGGCGCGTAACTTTAATCCCACAATGGCCAAAGCAGCTAAAGTGACCATTGCGGAAGTGGAAGAAATTGTAGAATTAGGTAGTATAGCGCCAGATCAAGTGCATTTGCCTGGAATTTACGTTGATCGAATAGTTTTGGGGGAAAAGTATGAAAAACGAATTGAGGTATGACTTATAGAAGTCTGTTAGGGATTTTATTTTTAATGGGGTTTTTCAGAGAGTTACCGTACAAAAACTGTCAGCCAGCGCCGAATCTGTGGTAAAACGAAATCCCGCAGCCGAAAAAACGCGAAAGAATAGTACGCAGAGCGGCTTTAGAGTTCAGAGACGGGATGTATGGTAAATTGCCTGTCAAATGTCATACATACTATACAATTTTTAACACAAAACCAAAAAAAAAACAGCAAATTTAGGTATTGGAATGCCCATGTTAGCCTCCAACTACATTCCCAAAGACATGGAGGTGTTTTTGCAGTCCGAGAACGGTATTTTGGGTTTGGGACCGTTTCCCTTGCCCAATTGTATCGATCCGGACTTAATAAACGCGGGCAAGGAAACGGTAACTGTAGTACCTGGTGCTTCATTCTTCAGCAGTGACGAAAGCTTTGCCATGATTCGGGGGTTAGTAATTTTCGACGAAGCCAGGGGAAAAAACTGTTTTTTTGCACACCCTGTATAGTTACAAACATTTTGCAGAGGATCAAAAAGGTTCAGAATGACTTTCTGCTTCCAGTAGACAAATTCATTGGAAAATCACTTTTTTTGTACTTAAATCGTTATTTTCCCTGGCCCTTTTTTGTTACTTTTTGACTCTAAAATGTTATTTAAAGGGGCCACATTGATTTAACAATTTTGGGAGCAATGGAAGTGTCCCAGTATGGTGATTTGGCAAACTGGATGATTCCTGTAGGTTTTAGGACTGTAACAACCCAACAGCCTGAATAACAGCTGATTTTTCAGGGCAAACTGGTTAAGGGAATGGGCGGCGCCATGGATTTGGTGGCCGCCCCCGGCACTAAAGTGGTGGTGTGCATGGAGCACACCTCCAAAGATGGCGGCAAGAAAATCCTGGAAAATTGCACTTTACCCTTAACCGGGAAGCAGGTGGTTGATTTGATTATAACCGAGAAGGCTGTGTTCACCGTAGACAAGGAAAACGGTTTGACATTGACAGAAGTGGCGGAAGGAGTGGGGGTGGAAGATATTTTAATGAGTACGGGGTGCAATTTCCAGGTGGCCGAAGATCTGAAACCGATGGGGCAAATTGACCTGTAAATTAAAATTTACCCTTACTCACTGTTTTGATTTAATTAAGTTGAATGGTTTCCCATATTACAGTTGCTAGGAAATTAAAAACAATACTTGTTTTTATTTAAATTGCGTCATATTATGATTGTAAATGCTAGAAAAACAAATTTATCGCTATCGGAGGTCACGTGTGTAATTTAAGGTTTCAACAGAGTTGATATGGTAATAACTCACCTAAATGGGACACCCTGTATTGTTTGATTCCACTTTTATGAGCTAATAAGTGTAAACACAATTGCATTTGTTGTATTCAAAGCAAAATAATTCAATTATTTTAAATGGGACATCCCCTATATTATTACGTCATTTGATTCAGCTTTTCCAGGCCTACTGAATAAGCTAACTAGTGGCTTAATAAAGGAAAAAGCAAAAATAATTCTCAAGAACAAAACTTTTATTAACAACAAACTTTCAAACCATCCCCGGTACTCTATACAAAAAATTCCCATCACTATTGTAGTAACAATCATTCAGTTTATAGGTGCAACCCTTCTTGTATATGTCCGGTGGTATGGTGATTTTGCCTGGATATATTAAGTGTGACACATCTTTAGAGGTTTTCTGTACAAATCCCACTTTATTATCACTTTGCTTATGGCGGGTTTGCACTATTTTAGTCAACTCTTCCTGTGTCAAAGTTATTTCACTCCCAGCCTCAACAGTAATCTTTTCAGGTAAATTTTTCTGAAACCCTTTCAGAGTTACCAGTTGTTTATTAGGTTTCTCATCAGCAATTTCCAGTGTGTCATCCAGGCGTGGCTCAACTTGATTTTTCTTCTCTTTCAGTCTCTGGTAACTTAAAATTATTTCAGAAAAGTCTCCACCTTTTTTAGGTTCAATTCGGTGTTTACTCAGAGACACTGCCGATGATATGGTTGTTTGAGTGTGTCTGTGAGTAAACTTAGCCAAGTGTTCCCTCAAATCAGGGGGTAAATCCTTGTTTTGTTTGAATTTAGCCCAGTTCTCCTGCACTGTTTGATCATGGTTTATGATTTTTTGTTGGGTCATTTTTGACCATTTACCCTTAACAATTTTCTGTTTAAACAATAACTGGGTTTAGTTCAGTACAACTGGCTGTGTAGTACTTACCTGGATCACTTCAGGCAACGCTGGGAAACCTTCAGAAAGCTTTTCAATTGTCCACTCTTCCGGATCAGTTTGGTGCAAATACCGAATCTGTTCTTTGTCCTGCCAGGTTAGGAAGTTGGGCCATTTGTCCTTAAAGTACTTCTCTCTCACTATAAGGTACTTTTCGCGTTCGCGCATCAGTTTAAGCTCCTTTTCGTGGTCCCGGTGGGATTTGTGCGCGTTGGAAAAGTCGGACTCCAGATCGTCAAAATCCTCCATTTCTTCCGGTTCAGTGATATCAGGAAACAGTTTGCGCCGACCGGCAATGCCAGGATCCTTTTTTAGCGGTACTTTTGCGTAAAAACGTCGAAGAATTAACATTTTTTTTTGTTTTGTCTTTTTTTAAAATTTGAGGTTATAGAAAAAAAAGTGAGGTTAAGTACGTCAAGCTTCTGTCATAATTCTGTAGCAGAACAAGTTTGTGATTGGTTAAAAAAAAACAATTTGAATAATGCACGAACTACCCACTGGTATTGAAGATTTACCATTAATAATCCTTGTTATCGTAAAATTATTCAAAAACTGCCAAGCTTACTGAGCTGAATATTTTTTGCAACATTGGTTACCCAGCGGTCTCGTGATAGCGCGAACGTTATCAAATAGGTGGTCACGTGATTTTGATAATTGACAGTTTAGCGCAGTAGCAAAGCATCCTAGTTTTTTTAATTTGTTCTATTAATTTTTGTATCAGAGATGATTTAGGTTTAAACTGTTAATAAATTAACATAAAAAACTGTTATTAATAACATTAAAAAAAATACAGATGACAGTCAGTGAATACGGCCGTTAAAAGACGACGAGCTGTCAAATTTGACTTGACCATAATTTTCAATATGGCGGACGGTGGAGTTGAATTGATTATTTATGTTTCAAATTTATACAGGATTGTTGTATTAAATCCATACAAATACATAAAAAAAACTAATTTTGGGTGTTTTTAGGGTGTGAAGAATGACTACCACCACCACCTACCACTACAGGGCATTGCACAAATTGGGTAAGTGACTTCACTAAAACTATACACCATCACGTAAAACGTGTTAAAGGGGTAAATGGCAGAAAAAAATGCAAAAAAAAGTCGAATCCAATGATCCCAATGTCCCAATGTCGCACACAGGCAGTGCGCGCCGTGTGTGTGTGTATTTTTAAATCACAGAGACAGACAAGAAACATCATGGCGGCCGCGGCGCAGTCCGTCATGACTTTGTACGCGAAAATGTCGTATTTTCGCGTCCAGGAATAATAATGTGAAGTGAAAATTACCGAAAAAAGACTGTTTCACTCGGTAGAACAGTATTTTATATAGTTTAGATAGTTAATTTAGTTTTATTAGTGGTTATTTCACTTGGTTCGGCCCCGTTTGGGTGGATTCATCTCTCGCCTACTTATTTATAGTTTCACGGTAAGTTCCCCCTGTTGCTTATCGGACAAATCTGCTTGCACCAAGGTTTTTATCATTTTATCAGTAAACTCGAGGGATAAACCACACAAAAAGTACTGGGGAAATTAATTATTAGGTTATGTCAACAACAGGAATTATTTTTCACTTTTAAAGTGCACTGGTGTCATAAATAGCAGTTTAGCAGGCCATGACCATTACTCACACAGCCGGTAAACGTCACCATTTACCCATTTATCCTACCTGGTCCCAGCATAAAGGGTACTTTTGCCTGCTTTTGCTCTAGTTTTAGAATGAGAGAAAAAATAGGACTCCACCCACGCTCACCTTCGGCACGTGGGCTGTAAACTGTTTAATTAGTTCGTGGGTATTGACTCCACCGTGTGCTTTGTTAGCCTTTTTACTGGGGCGTGTATAAAAACCATTTAAGGAAACTGGTCAGGTGTATGTGTAAAAATGGTTGGGTAATTGAAAAATGAAAGTCAAGTTGTGCAAGGTTTTGTTGGTTGGGCTGATTCTTCTTCAGTTTGAACATTTAAATCCAGTGAAAGCCATTAAAAACCTTCCTTACTGAAGGATGGATTGCTGAGGCAATTCTGGACAATCTGAGGCAGTTAACACCTTTTGAGATATGGGTGGACATTTGTGAAGAAGCAGAAGATTGAGGGTATTGATTCTGGCATATTTGGATTTTTTTTGTGGTTGCCAGAAGCCTCTGGTATATTTGGAAGTGTTTGGGGTTATTTAATAGAAGTTCTAGAGGCTTCTGGCAAATCCAAGTTGGCTGCGAGCGGCCTCTGGCAATCTCAAGCCTCTCTAGAGGCTTCTGGCAATTTCAAACCGTTCAAATTTGGGGCCCTACTATAGAAGCAACAAGTGGATAGTTTGTAATTAAAATCAGCTTAAAGATTCTTTTTTTGACTAAACACTGGGGTGATTTCACTTATAAATTAACAAATTACATAACCACAATGTTTAGCATTATTGCTATTTCCTTGTGGGTTGCTAGGAATTGGCCATAATTTCCTTTACCCACAGTAGGAACAATAAAATCGTATGTGGCATCAGCAAATCGAGCGATAAAGCAATCTTTAATTTTAATCTAGTGTCAAATAAAAATAACTTAAGTATTCTAAAGTACGAGAACGCGGTTGGCTAAAAATAACCAGGACTGATAGTTTGGGTCTGACATTAGCCTTTGAAATGTATTTTTTTCCGAATGGCAACACCATTAGAAAACGGTGGGAAGGTCGGAAAAACTACTTCAAGTCCTTATTACAGTGTTGCCAACCCTTAAACTATTTATTTTTTTTTATTAATTTTGACATAGCTCCAAAGAAAACAGTCACAAATCCTGCTCAAAAAACTTAAACATTGTCACCCTGTAGAGCACCATAAATCGAGTTTTTTCATACAACAAATCCAACGTTGCCGTTGTTAATTTTGTGTTGTATGCAAAGAAATGTTTTCTTTTGTTGGGGGTGGGGAACTTTCTCCAGATCTGGCAATGCTGCCCTTTTATGCATTTTTTAATTCCTTCCCCAAAAATACAATTTTTTTTTTGGTTTTTCAGATAAACCATCGAAATGGGGGTGGAAGAAGCGGCGGTGAACAGTATAATGAGCGGCATAGAAAATACGGGAGGAGTAAAACAGCACAACCACAAAAAAAAGCTCAGACAAAGGTAAAATAAGTTTGGCAATTGTATTTTTGATTTCTGGCTTTAGTCCAGAACGATATCAATCTTTGGGTGCATCAAATTGTTATTATTGTCAATATAGCAGTTGGGTCATCCAACTTATAAAAAAAAACTGAAAATAGTCAAGGGAGTCTATTTAAAACTGACATAGTCACACATTATATTTGACAGTTGTGACAGCTGCTTCGTATTTCGGCTTCGCCCTCTAAACTGACACTTGACACGTCAAATTTATCTCTAATCACAACTTTTTTTAGGTTTGATATAATTAAGAAGTTGGGTCAAGGAACTTTCGGCAAAGTGCAGCTAGGTATTAACAAAGAGACTGGTCAAGAGGTAGTTTTATTTGGCTGTTCTACCTTTTTCTTGAAACGTGTATAACCTTACTTTTAGGTAGCTATTAAGACAATAAAAAAATCAAAAATCGAATCGGACGCCGACTTGATTCGAATCAGAAGGGAGATTCAAATCATGTCTTCGGTGCAACATCCCAATATCATTCACATTTACGAAGGTAAACGTCAATTTACCGATCTTGGGAATCTGTTTTACCGTGCTCTGTGTGTATTGCAGTTTTCGAGAATAGAGAAAAAATGGTGCTGGTGATGGAGTACGCCGCTGGCGGTGAACTCTACGACTATTTGTCCGAACGGAAAGTCTTACCGGAAGACGAGGCTCGACGGATTTTCAGGCAGATTGCCACCGCTTGTTACTACTGTCACAAGCACAAAATCTGTCATCGCGACTTAAAGCTCGAGAATATCCTTCTCGACGAGAATAACAACGCCAAAATCGCCGATTTTGGCCTCTCCAACGTCTTCGACGATCAACGTTTGCTCAACACCTTTTGTGGATCACCGCTCTACGCTTCTCCTGAAATTGTTAAAGGTTTGTATTTTTTTTGGTTTTTGGATTGGTCAGAAAAAGCAGCTTCTTTTTGACCAATCACAAACTAGAAACAAACACACATACTTTTAAAACATTTTATTCCAGAGTGACGTCATTGCATTTTAATTTGAATTGTATTGTATGTTCTATATTGACTACTCGGTGGTAGGCAACCACAATTACACACACAACAAAGATGTGTTGCCTATCTATCACAAATACTAACATTTTGGTTTTCTCTCATTCATATTTTTGGTTTTAACTAATTTTCGGAATTTTAACTTTGTTTATAATGAATTCTGTATTGGGTGCCCATTAGTAGGCAACCACAAAAGTGTTATTTCATACATTTTTCCAGGCACTCCTTACCATGGACCAGAGGTGGACTGCTGGTCATTAGGAGTGTTACTCTACACTTTAGTTTACGGCGCTATGCCCTTCGACGGTAGCAACTTTAAGAGACTGGTTAAGCAAATTTCTCAAGGCGATTACTACGAACCGTCTAAACCGAGTCGTGAGTACTCTCCCCTGCGGTAGTAAACCCGCTTGAACCGTTTTTTCTTAAATAAGCCGCGTCTCCACTGATTCGAGACATGCTGACTGTGAATCCCAAGAAACGGGCCGATATCGAGAAGATCTGCTCCCATTGGTGGGTCAATGAGACTTACAATCTCAATTGTTTGGAGGTTAGCGAGGAATTGGCCAATCAGACGCCGGTAAGTTTTTTGCATTCAGTGTTGCCAGGTCTGGGGAATTTCAATCTGTCATAAACGTGGAAACTGTCAAATACCACTCTATGAAGCTTTTAAACTACAAACCTGGTTTAAAAGCAACACTATTTGGATAAATCATACTTTATAGTTTCGTGAGTTGTTTTTTGGCACTTTTGACGTTAACTGTATTGTGGATTATCTGTCAAATACCACTCGATAAAGCACAAAACCTGCTTGAAAGCACTGTTACAGTTAATACACTTGTAAATCATATTAAATGCTTGTTTATAGGTCCACGAGTAGAAATTGGACAGTCGTAACGTGTATCTGTTTATTTTGCGCATGTCATAAACTTGGGAACTATCAAAATTGACAAAACTTTCTTAAATCAGTTAAAATACACAAGAAATGTTTGTTAGAGCTTTATAAACAGGATTTTTGACATGCAAAGCTGTTTGGACCTAGTTCCATATGTCAATATGCTTCAAACTGTCAAACCACTCTATGAAATCATGTTAAGTGAATTTTTTGGGTTCGTGAGTTTAATAGGGAAATCTGGCAACTTTTGGGAAAATTATATGATATGTCAGGGTTGGCAACACCGCTTTACTGTACTAAATTGTCACGTTAGGTACGTTTGGACGTTCTGCTGTCCTTAGCCCCGCCCGCACCGCAGCTCGAAAGCGAAAAACTCGTAGTAACCGAAGACGTGACCGAAGAAGGAAAATCCGACTCTGGAGCACCAGTTCGCTCACAAAGCGTGGGTAGTTTAATGGATTTAACCACCCCGGAACGACGTATAATGAACATGATCAATGACGAAAAATTCGCACCAAAACGAAAGCTCGAGAGCACCGTCAGCACGGACAGATTAAACAGCACGGACAAACGAAAAGAGAAAATAATAAAAGAGAACACAGTGGCTGATATAACGGTTCACGGTACTATACAGGAAGATCAGATGAACGAAGCGGCACCTTTAGTAAAGTCCCTAACGCAAACCATTACCAAACCGATGGAGGTGGAACCTGAAGGAGCCGCTTGCCAGGAGTTACTCCAGGAGGCGAAACGATCAGCGTCCCAGTCTAAACTCAAACGCAACCAGTCCAGTGTGGGCAGTAAAACTTTGGAAGGAATCAACGAAATCCCCAGTCAGGAAAATTTGACTGATAAAGAAAATAAAACGCAAGTGGAGTGCAAGGAAGAACCGGTGAAGAAGGAAGAGAAACCTGCCAAGAAAAAGCCTCAAAAGAAGAAGGTTTTAGGGGACAAAAACGAGAACGATAAAGGTGATGAACCAGTTGCAGAAAAACCAGAATCTACAGTAGTAAGTTAATGACTAAATTATCGCTTTAACAGGGAGTTAAATCATTATTTCAGTCACAAGTGAAGGAAAATGGAGTCCAGGAAAAACGAGGCACCAAAAAAGTGGAGGAAGGCACCACTAAAGCCCCGACAGAACGTAGAAAATCCAGGATATTTGAGGCTGCGGAGAAGTTCCAAAATTTGATCAGTCCAACCGAAACCAAACCGGCTCCAATGGAAAAACCCAAGAAAATCCTCTTGCCAGGTTAGTAGCGCAGCTAGTTTAACGAAAATTGGCTTTTTAATTTGCTTTCCTACACCGGAAATCAGTTTTCTTAACTAAAATTTTATCGATTTGGTACTTATTGGTAATTTTCCTTTTTTATAGACAGCATGGTTACGCAGCAAGGTACGTGACACTTATGTCGTGTTTTTTTTTTTTCGGCTTCACGCACCTCATTTGCGCTTGTATTCAAATAATTCAAATTTAAACAACTAATTTTCTTGCAGCTGATTGGTAGTAGTACATAATTCAAAATCTATGGCGAAAATCAAACTAAAATTTGGACATTCCTTTTTAACTTAATTTTTGCCGTAAAATTGTAGTTTTTTTCTGTAACAAAATCTATCGTTTATTCTAATCATTAACAACTCGTTATTAGGAACTGTTTTTTTCCAGATTATACCTTGTTTTGTCAAGGTATTGTGTAAGGGGGGGGTCAGTAATCATCATTACGTCATTGGCATTTTAATTTGAATTGTACTATATGCTGTCCGGGGCGTTCGTTGGTAGGCAACCACAAGTACACAAACAGGAAATGTGTGTTGCCTATCCACCTTAAATGATTCCCAATCGTTTTCCTTTGTTACATTTACAAGAAAATAATTAAACTAATCTTGCAGCTGATTGGTGGTAGTTTGAGTTGACTTACCAAAGTGTGGGGTAATTATCTTCTATGGGGGTGTAAAAAAACCTAAATTCTACTCATTTGTTATTGTTAACCGTTTTTAATTTGATTTTTGCCATAAAACAGCAATTAGTAGTGTAAAACTTTGATTAACCATAAAACTTACTGGAATTCGTAAAAAAAACGTTGGGAATAAATTATTGTTTCAGTTTGGTCCAGGTATTGTGTGTGTGGTGGTCAGTGAATTTGATTTTCTTCACACCTTCAAAATTTTTACCGTTTCTATTGCATCGTTACGTCATTACATATTAGTTTGAATTGTGGTATATACGTTGTGTTCGGTAGGCAACCACAATTACACAAACAACAAAACTGTCTGCGTTGCATTGTTCAGCTTAGTTATTCTAATTTTCAAGGAAAGTAACTTCTTAAAGACGTACAATAATCACATTTCTACAGTGTTTTTCTGAATGTTGCCAAACTGACAATTCTTCCTAATTTTAGTACACAATAGTATAGTGATTTTAACGTAACTAATCTTGGGGTTGGAAAAGAAATCATCAATTTGTTTACCGCGTGCGGTTTTTTAGGGGTGTCAGTAGACGGTTTCAAAAAAGAGTTTGAACGTAAATCCAGCTTGACCTCGTCTACTCCGGTGAAGCCCAAGATCAGTTCGGTGCCCAAACGAACGTTGATTGACAAGCAAAAGTCCGAGGAGGACAAAACGTCAGACGGTGCTGCCACACCGCAGGAAACTAAACCGAAAGTGACTACGAAACTGTCAAATAACGGTAAGTGTTGTCACAACAGATTAGTGGGTGGTTATGATAGGAAACTCCCTGGCAGAAGCAAAAGCTCCGGAAGAAGAGGGTGAACAGCGTCCAGAAAAAGTGAAAAACGCCGTTAATATCATTTCAAACGCGTTGGACAAGGAAGGTACTAGAAAGTCGAAATCCAGGCCGACGATGATGCGTAAACCGCCGGTACCGTTTGGGGTATGGTTCAGTTTGGTTCTGTTAAATGAATTCGAGTTGAGTGGCAAATTAATAGGCAAGCGGTCGTTCTGCTTCGGGTAACATCGGAACGATAGCTCCTCTCAGTCCTCCGATCCAAACCATGGGACCGAAACCTTTCGTTAGGCCTTGTTATGAAAATAAAGTCGCCGTAGCCGAGGTGAAACAAGTGGTTGACACTCCAACTGTCACTCCCGACGAAACGCAAACTAGTAACGCGGAAATTACCCTGAAAAGCGCTACTTTACCTAGAAGGTTGGTAGAGTGACGTATTCATGCGTATTAGGTGGTTTTGTTCATTGAAATTGTAGAAAAACAACGAAAGCTCAAATCCAGCTCAATTATCCCACACCAAAACCAGCTCAAATGGAATTCAGAACGGAGGCGGCGCATAACGTGGAGGCGGCAGCGCCCCCACCCCAAGTACGCAGTGAAGTCGTGGTACCCGTGGGTTCACCCACTTCAGATGGCAGGTCAGTCGCTTATTTTGTGTTTTTCATTGAAAGGTTACTTTTCTGCGAAATATACAGGTATACAGTTTCAGGGCATTAGAAAATAGCTCAAGTTTGCTGTTTGCAAAACGGTCATTTGTCACATTATAAACGTTTACTGTTTTTTATTACATCGTGACGTCATTGCATTTTACTTTGACTTTTGCTGTATGTGCTGGCTGACCTGGGTAGGCAACCACAGTTACACCAACAACAAAGATGTGTTTCCTACTGCTTCTCTATTTTTTTTTTTTTTTTAATTTCGACAGTTTTTGGTTGTTCAGTAAGTTCATTGCAGTTGTCGTCAAAAATGTAAAGCAAACAACTAAATATCCACCAACTGCGAAAATATTCAGTTGATTTTTATTAATTTCCTAAAAGTTGGAAGTAGAGTACTTTGCTCGAGTTTTATAGCTTAATGGAACGGATTTGGAGAGTCGTCACGTTCAAATGTCACAACTGTCAAAGTAAGACTCGTGACGTATAAAATATAAAACAGTTGATTGTTTTCTCATTTCCAAGCTTTTAGTTGGGTTTATAGGTATTTACAGGGTTATGGGGCATATTTAGACAGTTAAAGCATTCACGATAGTTCAAAATACGTATAAAGCAAACAGCCAACTGTCACAACCATGAAAATGCCACTCAATGACCTAGAAAATGCAATTTAGTTGACTTTTAATCATTTTCAATCTTTCTAGTACGTTTTTGTAGTTTTACAGCTTCATGGGGTATATTTGGACCCCAAAAGCATTCACGACAGTTCAAAATACGTGTAAAGTAAACAGCCAACTGTCACAACCATGAAAATGCCACTCAATGACCTATAAAATGCAATTTAGTTGACTTTTAATCATTTTCAATCTTTCTAGTATGTTTTTGTAGTTTTACAGCTTCATGGGGTATATTTGGACCCCAAAAGCATCAAAATACGTGTAAAGTAAACAGCCAAATGTCACAACAATCAAAATATTACTCATGAACCTATAAAATGCAATTCAGTTGATTTTCACTCTTTTCCAACATTTTAAGTACGTTTTTGTAGTTTTACAGTTTTATGGGGCATGTTTGAACAGTTTAAGTGTTCCCTACAGTCAAAATTCGTTCTGACCTGGCTGCTCGTTGGTAGGCAACCACAGTTGCACTAACAACAATGATGGGTTGCCTATGCACTTTGCACCAATAAAAGTTTTGTTCCAGAAATCCAAATTATCTTTATTTAGTTCTGTGGAAACGTTTGTAATTAATTAATTAATAATGAGCGGCAAAAAGTAAACTAAAAGGTTTTTCTGTCATCTAGTTTTTTTTAAATATAAACTTTTCTTCACCAGAGGGAACGACGATCGTTCCTCTAAAGAACGAATCATCCCGATTGCCATGGAAAAGAAGACGGAGAACGGTAAACTGGACGTCCAATCACCACCGGCTAAACCACCAGTGGCTCGGCCTTTCCAAACTCAGAAATCCAATATTTCCCAAGGGTACTTAGTTAATAAAAATGTTTTTAAATTTCAGTATTTTTTAATACTAAAATACACAGGTCCAACAGCCTTTCGAGGCAATCAACTCAGGATTCCGACTCGGAGACCACGTCGACGGGCGAACCAATCAAAAAGTCCGCCAGAGAGTACATAATTCCTATTGCAGTGGAAGGGGGAGGTACCAGACAATCTATTTTTTTTTGTCTCTGTCTAACTAGGTTTCTTACAGGTTACGTCACTCCTCGGGCAGGCAGCGTGGAACCTAGCGAAAGTAACGCCAGCACCATGACTAATCGAAGCAAATCGAAGTTTGGACGAGGGGCTCGAAGACTCAAGTACTCTTCCACTAATAACCGTTAATTTTAAAACAAAAAAAAATTTTTTTAGCTCGTTATTGAGTGACAGAGACTCGGAGGACGAGTCGCCTTTCGCCAGTTTACACCGACACAGTTCGTTCGGCAAGGACAGCGATAACGAGGACTCGAACAAGGGCAATTTCCATCATATGCATCGCTTACGGTTTGTAGATTATTAAAACCCTCCAACGGTAGCAGTAATAAGTTAATGCAGGAGGATACGACCGAAAAAGGCTGCGCTCGAACACAACGACTCGGTCAGCTCGGGAGAGGAGGACGACGACGACGGTTTTGAAATTTTAACCGCCGAAAACCTATTTTCTACGTTATTATCTAGGGTAAGTCACGTGGTTTGTATACACGGTATATTATAACTTTTCCAGGACTTTCTAATGATATATTGAACTGTCAAAATTAGTGGACCAAGTGGAAACTGTGAAATTTAAATTAACCTGTCTTAATAGCTCAGTTATTTGAAAATTGATTTTCCAGAGAACTATTAGAGATACAGAAAAAGTGCAAAAGTTAAAAATTGCGTAAACGAGGTCAAAAAATCGTAATCCTAACTTTGAACCGACAAATTCCCACTGGAACGACATACAGGGTGACCAAAGCTAGCAAGACCTTAAACATTTAATTCCTAATCAGTAACAACTGAAATCAAATTTGGCAGATTTGTCACCACTTTAAAGTGGCAAATTTGGCAATTTTTAAATATTCTGGACAGGAGCAAGTTTAGTGTTGTTGTCAAGAGTGTTTAAAAATTGCGATATCCGAAAAAGTATGGAAAATAAAAAGAAATATCGAGACAAACTTTTCTTAGGAAAAAGTACGGGCTGTCACATCAGAATGCCCTAAAATTACAGCTTAAACATAATTGAAGCTGTAAAAACATAAAAAAAAATTTTCCGTTAAAAATTTTGTTTTTAACACCCTGTATACAGTGTGTCCCTAAAGTTGCGCATAAATTTTATTAAAAATCAGAGATTTGTTTTCTGGGAAAAAACGTCAATATTTATTTTTTATTGCGATTTTTTTGATAATAAATTCCCATATACAGGGTGACCCAAAAACAAGTTACGACTATCAGCTTTATTTTTTTCACATGGAAATCTCTATTTTTTATTTCATTTTTCGATTCTGCATCGAAATCCAAGTATAACCTAACCTAACCCAACTTAGTTTAAATATTAATTGAGAGTTATTTGAACTTATTTTTGGGTCACCCACAATTTGATGATTTAAAATAGTCACGTGACAGTTTTTACCTTAAAAGTGATCATTCAAACAATATTTAGACATTTAAACCAGTCACGTAACCATTTTCACTATAAAACCAGTCACGAGACCTTTAGGATTCCGTTTTAATGTTAAAAAGACTCGCTAGACCTTTAAAAATACATTTTGAAGATTAAAATAGTCACGTGATGTTCAGGATCCGTTTTGATTGATTGAAAATAGTCAGGTGACAGTTGTTGTATTAAAAGGAGTCGCGCGTCTTTAAAAAATTTCAATTTCAACTGAAAACAAGTTTAAACTTGAGAAACGGTTACGGTGATTGTTCAAATAATATTAGTTGACATTTAAACTAGTCACGTGACCTTTTGGATCCGTTTTTAATCGAATTTGTGCGTGACTTTACGGACATGTTCTTCTGAATTTTAGGTGCGCGATTTGACGCAAAAACTGAACGTGGACGAGGGAGTGCGACCAGGCTTTCCCAGTTCCCGTTTGTTGAGTCAATTCGATCGCGGAACGAATTTCTGGAACCGATTGGACAGTCCTTTGTCCAGGTAAATATTTCAGTAAATTATTTAGCAAACAAACCAGTGCCGGACTTGACTGCTTACTTAAATTTCAATTTAATCCATCCATCCCCCTAAATCCGGCACTGAAACCAACCTAAAAATGTCTTAATAACTAATTTGCGTGTATTTATGAGATTTTACTTAATTATTGCAAGCACTCAGTGTAAAATCGTGTACAAACGACGGGTACAGAACGCGACGTAAGTTTGCTGTAGTTAATCCAGTAGTTTTCTTGGTAGGTGTATTAATAAAATCAAAAATATCAACAAAAATCTCCATGATTAAACTGTGTTATAGCTTCATGGATAGCCAATGAAATGGGCTATCTACCCGTGTGCAACATTGGTTGATTGGTTAACTAGTTTGGCCGCTAGAGGGCTTCAAAGTTGATCCAAGAGACTTTAAACATTTTTGATGTTTAATCCTAAATACTTGTAAGACTTTTATATGTCGATGGAGAGCGAATGAAATGAGCTGACTTGCAACATTTTTATTTGGGACGTAGTCTGGTCTGTCATTAAAGTAAAAACAGTGAAAAATAGCTCCATAGAGATGTAAAAGTACAAAACATTCTTTAAAACAATTTAAACCTGTTTGAGGGACATTTATTAAGTTTTACACCTCTATGAGTAGCGTTTTGATAGTTGTCATGCATCACTGTGTATTTGGGACGTGGTCTGGTCTGTCATTAAAGTAAAAACAGTGAAAAATAGCTCCATAGAGATGTAAAAGTACAAAATACTCTTTAAAACAATTTCAACCAGTTTCAGGTACATTCATTGTGCTTTACACCTTTATGAGTGGCATTTTGACAGTTGTCATGCATCACTGTGTATTTGGGACGTAATCTGGACTGTCATTAAAGCAAAAACAGTCAAAAAAAGCCCCATAGAGATATAAAAGTACGAAACACTTTTTAAAACAATTTCAACCAGTTTCTACACCTCTATGAGTAGGGTTCTGACAGTTCTCTTTTGTTCAATCCTAAATAACATGCTTATTTGGTATATAATTGTAAGACTTTTTTTATGTGTCCAATAAAATGGGCTTTCCACCAAATTGTAAAACAAACAATTTCTGAGATATGGTAAACTATGACACAGTTTTACCCTGGTTTTAGGGAAAATACTGAAATTAGGGCTATTTTTTAGGCACTCGTCGCTGGGCAGGACGTTTGGAATACCATCGAGCTCTCAATCGAACTTTAACGTTCCCTGGCGCAGAAGCGCGAGCAAAGACCTGGCTTCCGACATCGAAACGGTTTTCAACGATCAAAATAGCGGAACGCTAACCGCCCGCATACCACGAGGAGGTAAGCAGGCCTTGCTGATTTGTACCGTTTTCTTTTTAAGGGGCCATTTTTTTGCATTTTACGAAACGAAAATGGCGCCGAGCAGTTTTCTGTCTCACTCTTGATTACTATCCGCCCTATTAATAATTTTCTCGTTCAGTAGATAGTAGTGTTTTGTGTTGTGAATGGGATCGATGATGTTGATGTTCATTGTGTTGCGTAACCCACACTGATTTTTTGGTGTGTTCACCCCAAAAAAAAAATTGACAGTCTACGGTTTTTGAGTAGTTAGTGGCGCCACCTCTACCGGAATTGTGATTTTTTGGGTCATTTTTAAAACACACATTTTTGACTTCTGTTAACAATTTTAATAACATAATAAGTCAGTCCAAACCTCCTCAAAACCATGTTGCCAAGTCTACTGTTTTTTGTTTTTTTTTTTGTATATAATCTACTGTTTTTAATTACATTGCAATTATGTAGGTTATAAAACACATATTTTATTTTGTAGTGTTTTTTCAAGTTATTGAATAGCAAATTTAATGAGAATTTCAAAAATGTGCTTAAAACAGTCATTTTTTTACTCCAAGTGGGTTTTACAGCTGATTTTGTCCCTGACTGTTCTTTCAAACTGTGTTTCTGGCAGTTCAAACTTTGAGACCACTTTTCTCCCTGACTGTACCAAATTTTGTACTGTTTTTTTAGGTTATTGGATAGGAAATTTAATGAGAATTTCAAAAATGTGCTTAAAACAGTCATTTGTTTACTCCAAGTGGGTTTTACAGCTGATTTTGTCCCTGACTGTTCTTTCAAACTGTGTTTCTGGCAGTTCAAACCTTGACACCGCTTTTCTCCCTGGCTGTACCAAATTTTGTACTGTTTTTTTAGGTTATTGGATAGGAAATTTAATGAGAATTTCAAAAATGTGCTTAAAACAGTCATTTGTTTACTCCAAGTGGGTTTTACAGCTGATTTTGTCCCTGACTGTTCTTTCAAACTGTGTTTCTGGCAGTTCAAACCTTGACACCGCTTTTCTCCCTGGCTGTACCAAATTTTGTACTGTTTTTTTAGGTTATTGGATAGGAAATTTAATGAGGAATCCAAAAATGTGCTTAAAACAGTCATTTTCTGACTTCAAGTGGGTTTTACAGCTGATTTTGTCCCTGACTGTTCTTTCAAACTGTGTTTCTGGCAGTTCAAACCTTGACACCGCTTTTCTCCCTGGCTGTACCAAATTTTGTACTGTTTTTTTAGGTTATTGGATAGGAAATTTAATGAGAATTTCAAAAATGTGCTTAAAACAGTCATTTGTTTACTCCAAGTGGGTTTTACAGCTGATTTTGTCCCTGACTGTTCTTTCAAACTGTGTTTCTGGCAGTTCAAACCTTGACACCGCTTTTCTCCCTGGCTGTACCAAATTTTGTACTGTTTTTTTAGGTTATTGGATAGGAAATTTAATGAGGAATCCAAAAATGTGCTTAAAACAGTCATTTTCTGACTTCAAGTGGGTTTTACAGCTGATTTTGTCCCTGACTGTTCTTTCAAACTGTGTTTCTGGCAGTTCAAACCTTGACACCGCTTTTCTCCCTGGCTGTACCAAATTTTGTACTGTTTTTTTAGGTTATTGGATAGGAAATTTAATGAGGATTCCAAAAATGTGCTTAAAACAGTCATTTGTTTACTCCAAGTGGGTTTTACAGCTGATTTTGTCCCTGACTGTTCTTTCAAACTGTGTTTCTGGCAGTTCAAACCTTGACACCGCTTTTCTCCCTGGCTGTACCAAATTTTGTACTGTTTTTTTAGGTTATTGGATAGGAAATTTAATGAGGATTCCAAAAATGTGCTTAAAACAGTCATTTGTTTACTCCAAGTGGGTTTTACAGCTGATTTTGTCCCTGACTGTTCTTTCAAACTGTGTTTCTGGCAGTTCAAACCTTGACACCGCTTTTCTCCCTGGCTGTACCAAATTTTGTACTGTTTTTTTAGGTTATTGGATAGGAAATTTAATGAGGAATCCAAAAATGTGCTTAAAACAGTCATTTTCTGACTTCAAGTGGGTTTTACAGCTGATTTTGTCCCTGACTGTTCTTTCAATGTATTTCTGACAGTTCAAACTTTGAGATCACTTTTCTCCCTGACTGTACCAAATTTTGTACTGTTTTTTTAGGTTATTGGATAGGAAATTTAATGAGGATTCCAAAAATGTGCTTAAAACAGTCATTTGTTTACTCCAAGTGGGTTTTACAGCTGATTTTGTGCCTGACTGTTCTTTCAAACTGTATTTCTGTCAATTCAAACTTTGACACCGCTTTTCTCCCTGGCTGTACTAAATTTTGTATCCACCGTTTTTTGACCGATTATTCTACCGCCATTAAATATTTTGACTTGGCAACACTGCGTCAAAATCTCTTGAGTAGTTTTTAAAATGACAGATTTTAAAAATTTTCCAAAAAATCACACAGGTTTAGTTCTCAAAAAGGTGAGGTTAATCCAAAAAAAAAAAAACAGACGATCTGTACTATACAAACAATACGGATCGTCTGTTGAGTGAGAGTTTCATGGATGTAACGCAGAATCGAGCCTGTTTATCGCCGTATACGTCATTAGTGACGTCACGAGACCAACACCAACCGTTTTGATTGGCCGAAAAAAAAAAAAAAAAAAGAACAAAACGATAGACGACAGTATGGTTGACGTTGGTGTTGCGTGTGTTGCAGCGCGCGTGCGCGTGACGGTGCATGTGCCCTGCGGACCGCCGCCCCCGGCTCCCGCTGCCGACCAGCAGCGGAACTAACACACAAAGTGCCCTCCCGCCTCCGCTACGGCTGCCGCCCGCCACGCAACCGCCGACACTCAAAAAACAAGACCAAATTCGGTAGGCCGAGACTGTGGTTCTGATGATCATCATCTATTCTGTGCATGCGCTCTGCCTACGTCATCCATATTATACACGTGTGTGGGTTTTTTTTTTCTGGTTTTTCGATTACGTGATAGGCAACGCCAATTTGATTATGCCAAAATTACTAGCAATGTCCTAAATTCGTTATAAAATTCCCATCAAAACAAATGAAGGGGTTTTTCACTCAAGTACATAATATCCAGAATCAATAATAATAAATCTAGACAATTGACTGCTTGACAAGTGGATTTTTCCTTGTTTAGTTAATAAAAGAGTGACATTTGACAGCTGTTCCATTAAAAAATACAGTCAGATGACCACAAAGGAAGGCAACAACAATTAAATAAAAAATACGTACAGAGGGGCAGAAACGTTAGTTTGGTTGCCTACCCGCACCGCTGATGACTTAAATATTCATTCACCATTTGTCAAGAAAAGTTGACTTAGGTTAAAACCTGTTTTCAACATTTTAGTAATATATTAGAAGGATTATTCGAACATTAAAAAACGACCGAATTGGTCACGTGACTTATTGCAGAGGGAGGAGTGGGTCAAAAAGAATTTTTTTTGAAATTTTTCAAAAACTGGTTTAGAGTGGGGGGGGAGGGGTTTAAAAGCATTTTCTCTCATAATTTCTATTATACGTAAAACTTCATCGCCAGCCTTGCTAACATGCTATACACTGTTTTTGACTCCAGTTTTGATTTTTCCCTTGTTTGTGCATCAGTAACTGATTTTGTTTTTATTTTTTTTGTTTTTATTTTCCATGCAGCCGCCGAAGTATTGTGCCAAAAATTTACCCACTAACCCAGCAGTTTTAAGGTAGGTGTGCGTTTAGTTTTTGTATTTTTTTTTTTGCAGTTTTCCAAAAAATTAACGCATGCGCCATTTTTTTTTTTGGTCGAGTGATGACGTCCTTAACACGAGTCCTTCATTTCAGACGCGGAAAACCTTAATTTAGCCGAACTGGACCTGAAAAAACTAAATTTGAGCGAAGAGGACCGACTGGCACTGTCTGCACTCACTCCGGGCCTGTCGAGGCGCATCGAAAAACAATTGCTAGCGCAGCTCACTCCCGCTGAAGTACGCAAACTCCAGCGCACCCTCAGTGCGAAAAGCAGCGAGGAGAAGCCTAGAAGAAGTCCTGCAGGTGTCTCCAAATCGTTTCTACCGCAACCTAGTGATTTCAGTGTGAGATCGTCCAGTAGTGGGGCGCAGCCCCGCAGTATTAAACCACCTAGCAGCAGTCGAATTGGCAGGATTTTAAGCCCGGAAAGTAGCGTATCGGACACATCCAGAAAAGATTCGAGTACCTCAGAACCACTGGAAAAACGCACTTCAGCGAGAAGAATCTCCAGGTTCCTCAGACCGGACTTTTACGAACCAGAGAGAGAAAACGGCTACATTAAGGAGAAAAAAGAGAGGGAACGTGAAACTCAACAAGTGTTGAAAGAAATCAGGGATAAACGTAAAAGCAGGCTGAGGTCTTTGTCGCGCAGTCGCGGCGAGGAAAAGAAGGAAGAGGCAACACTGGACGCACCCACCGAAGTAATCCACGACTATGTTAACGTGAAAACCCCGAAAATTTCCAAACTGGTACGACCGAAAAGCTACCCGAGTGAACAAACCCCACCTCCGGACGCTACAAAAGCAAAGAAAACCACCAAAAAAACCAAAGAAGACAAGAACGAGGCGAACAAACAGTTAAACAAAAACAAACTGCTACAAACGTTGGAAAAGAAACTGGAAAAATTTAGAGGGAAGGAAGTGGAGGAGAGCAAAAAATCGGTGGTGGACAGCGCCATTAAACGACTGAGAGAACAAAGCTTGCCAAGAAACCCACCACCGTGCACTGAGGGTGGTTTAATCAAACGAGCAGTGTCTGTGGAGGATTTACCTGGAGGTGCCAAACCCTTACCAGCAAGCAGGAAAAGTGTAACCAAAATCCTGGGTTTGTTCAATAAAAAAAGCGAAAAATCCCCGGAAAAAACGGTGAAAAAGGAACGCCCCAAGTCACTACTGTTAACCAAAGAAACACCCAAATCATCCACCACTCCTGAAGTTAGTGCCAAATCCAAGTTACCTGTGATAAGTTTCCGGAGAAGTTTGAATTTAGACTCCAAACCAGACACAGCAAAAGACAATCTTCACTTGGATTTACCAAGCATCGAAGTGGAATCGCCAGGTCCTAGTGGAACTAACACGGAGCATCGTAACTCCCTGGCTACGACAGATGACAGTTCTACCCTACTCTCCCCTACTGACGACTATCTGTCATGTGACTCCTGGTCTGTCTGCTCGGATTTTCACCATCTAAACGATCTACACTCGCCTCAGTCGCATAACGGCCATTTATATTCGGGCGATGAGGGGGAATCGGTGATTGATCGCATCCGTAGGAAAAGCTTCTACACCAGGTTCAACGAGAAAAAACGGACGCGCAAACCAAGTTTGACGTACAAAAGCGACCTGTATCGGAGCGATTTTGGTGGCAGGGAGTTGAACAAACCCGATTACAACTCGTTGGATCGGTACCGCAGTCCTAGCGTTAGCAGACGGTAAGTTGTTTAATGTACACTATACATTGTGACGTCATGGCAATTTTGCTTTGATTTTGTCATACTTATAACCATGCGCCATTTGACAGCCGCTTAAACGAGTAAGCAGTCATAGTAGGCCGTGCTCAGTCTTCAGTGTTGCCAGATTTAATTCCATTGTACATTGTAACGTTATACATTTTTGAATAGCTTTGTTATTTGAAGAACTGCAGAAAAGTGTAAATAAGGTGTAGGATATTTACGGTCGGTTGAAGCTGTGGCAACCTGTTAAAATTTGAGATTTTTACTAAAAATGTACGAGCAACTTTGACGTCCTCTAGTGCCGTTATTTGTACCTCTACCATCAATCATTTTTGGACCACCCTGTATAATTGACAACCGTATGCTCCAGCGGTCATTTTGAAGGTTTATCGTAAGTTTAAAAATACGGCCGGTTAATGGTTTAGAAAATTATAGAAATTCGATTTAAATTTATTGTATGTTCCCCACACGTAACGGAAGTGTCACGAACCGACAACACTGCACCCAGTTGACGTTGACGCTGTCAATTTTTCAAATTTGACATTTCAACCTAACCACAACAAACAATTTCGTTGTGTTTTGTGATGTTTGTGAATGTTTTTCGGTTATTTTGTGTCTAAAAAGTGGAAATTGTGACGCAAATTGGCTTAATAGGCATTCTTTTGGTGCCAGGATCGTTAATTTACGGTATGTTGTTGTGTTAAATGTAATTAATCAAGCCCAAGCTTTAAAGTATGTCAGTGCATGGTACATTTGTCTTTTTTATACCATTTATGGAGCTTAATGTACATTTTTCTGCTAAATTGGGTATAAGTGTAGTTCACCAGTCATTTTGAAGGTTTCACACTGTGATTTACTTTATAGGGCTTACCATTGAACCTACACAGTCTAAACTTAAGCGAATGGTGTTACATACGGGTAAACTGTGATATTTTGCATCTAATCTGTTCAACATTCAAATATCACTGCACTAAGACAATTATTAAAAAAAAAGGAGTGCATCACGTGACCCTTAGGTCACACCCTTGGGTCACGTGATGCAGGAGTTGCGGTTGTAAAATCACACTAGCCACGGTCACACAAACAAAATAGGGCTGTCATTTGTGAGAGTTATGCGACGTTGCCATATCTCCGCTATTTTAAATACTTTTTTTGGTTGAAACGGTTTAGAAGAAAATCAAAGAATCTGCTCAAATAACGGAGCCCAGTCGAAATGGAGTTAGTTTTAAAAAAACAACAGTTTGGTGCACTTTGCCGTGCAACTCCTTACGGAATTAAATCTGGCAACACTGAATACGAAACAATGACATTGACGGTTGTTTATAATATAGTATAAATCAAAGTAAATTGCGATGACATTGATTTTTGGTTTAGAACGAGTTTTACGTCGTATTTGCCTGAAGCGGGTACGTCCACGAGGAGCAGTAGTACCAAAGAGTATCGACCGTATACACGCAGTGCATCCGCCATGTTGAACGATTACGTCAACGTACCGGGGGGCAGTCAAACGTTAAGCCACACGTACCAGAATGTACCGGGGTCGCATCATAATTTGATCGGTTCTTACCAGAACATTCCCGGCTCTTACCAGACTTACAGTAGCCGAATCGCACGTCCCGCCAAAGGTTTGTACACAGACCCAGAGGATTTATCACTCTCCCGACGGTAAGTTTCAGTGTTTTTTCATTAAAAAAAAAATAAAAAGAAAAAAATCTGGTCAGTCCGTACACCAGTCACCGATCTATATCACCAGCCAGTGAATATTACACCGACAGGACGCCATCTTCCTCTTCGTTCCTATTGCAATCACCGACCAGTTCGGAGCCAATTTAGTTTCAAATTCTCTGCTCAGTTACGGTTTTCTGGAGCGCCCAGAGAGGCCATTTTAGTGGTGCTAGTTATTTTAACGGCCTCCAGATGGCGCTCTTTGTTGATTTTTTTTTTTACGTCTGGTAAACGTTACGTAAATTTGGCAACTTAATATTTACCAGACTTTTTTTGCAATTTAGCCGCGTTACTACTTTAAGTAAGTTTATACTTAAAATAACGGTTTTTTTTTGCATTCGGTTACCGTTTTGTAGAAAAAATATAGCGGCAGCCTATGTTGAGAACGAACCGTTTAATTGTTATTTAAGTCACCCAACTCAAAGATATTTATTTATTTATATATTACAATTTTTAAGGTTATAAAATAGAGAGTAATAAATCAAAAAAACAAAAACAAAACTATTTTTGAGTTTGCCGTGTGAATTTGTTATCTCTATAGTTAACGTTTGTGATTTTATAAAAATAATAATAATAAAATCTTAATACACTAAAAAAAAATTTATTAGTTGACAGTTTTGGTGACTGACACTGTCCCGCCTACCCCTCCCGCTATATTTCCCACCAAATTACTGACAGCGCCTAATGTAGCAATAGGAATCTAAAAAAAAACACAAAAATAGTTTTAGCAGTGACATCTGTGTGATTATCTGTCAACTAACATTAAAAATGTCCCGGATAAGGTCTCCGTTGTACTGTTTTCGTACGGTGGCGCTGTAAGTAGCAGCGGGAGGGTAGTCAACTGCCACAACCCCACCATAGTACGGAACATCCCCGTTGTTGTTGACGTTTCTATAAAAAAGTATACAACAACACATAAAAACTAAAATAAATTAGAATCACCCAACAATATAAAAAAGAGCATTTTTAATGTGACGTCATGCTATTCTACTTTGGTTTTTACTATATGTAGGTAATAGGACTTGCGCCCAAAGTAGGCAACCATAGTTGCACAAACCACAAGAAAATTTTATTAGAGTTTTTTTATACTTTGTCAGAGTGTGTGTTAGATAAAAGTGAGTTTATTTGCGATAAATATTAATTTTGTTGATGGCTTTAAAAAGTGTAGAGGGCGCATTCACCATGTGTCAAGATTGTTTTTTAATTAACATGATTTTTTACGTACATGCGCTTTCTGACCCACCAAGGTACCCGGCGGATTTTCGTGCGCGTTTTCACCACAGTGGCTCCATCTGGTTGGTCAACTACGACGTTTTTCCTGATAAATTTCAGGGGTACAGTTTACGCCAAATAGACTGAAGGTTACGTCATCGTTTTAAACTTACGTTTTCGTTACCGTTTTTACTGGTTGTGGTAGTTCCACTTCCTGTTCGATCACCGTAGGTGGCGCTGGCACTTTGACAGTCTTCTCCACCACGGTGGGCACTCTGATCGTTTTTTCTACGAACGAAGGCACCTAAAGACCAATTTTTTGGTGATTTTCAGAGGAAGATGCACAAGGAAAACAACTTGAAAAAAATCCACCATTTTCTGCAGATTTTAAAAAAAAGTCATTTTTGACACCACAGCAGGGTTGCCATTTTAATGTTTTATGAAGAAAATTGTGGTTTTTTTTTGCAAATTTGCAGTGCACTCACCTGAATGGTTTTTTCAATGTAATTCGGTATAACAGTTCGTTCTACGTAGGTTTTTCTGACGTTTGGTTTTACGTCAGTCGCTTCTTTGACCACACTAATGTCAATTGTAGATTTGACAGCTGACGGTTCCTTCACCACTTCAACAGTCCGAGCAGGCGTTGGAATTTTCTGAATATTTATCGCGACCTCTAAAAAATGATTTTTCAAAGAGTCAGTTTCAACGTCACGATGACGTAATTTTGACTTGTGTGGGGATAATTCAAATATTTAAGTGACAACCCAACGAACAGTATGACATTTTTTTATTTTTCAAACAAACAGTACAGCGCCCTCCTTAGCAGTTGTTACTAACTAAGAGGCAATCGTAATAGGAAGAATATCTACCTCCAGGGCTGACGCGTTCCTTAAGAACGGTTTTAGTGACAGCTCCATTGGACGAGCTGGCAAAAGCCCCGCCCACCGAACCGCTGTCGTCTGTCATTCCGCCAATACCGGCGGCGGCGCCGACGCCACCCCCGGCCGTGGCACCTGCGTAAAGCCCACCAATCGAACGGCCTAAAATTCAAACTTTCAGTAACCAATCAGAGATTACTCGTACAAGAAAGTAACCTTGACCAGTCACGTGACCACCCAAACCGGCGCCAGCTTTCTGGCCGAACGGTGTTTCTGCTTCGGCGTGCAAACCACCCTGACTGGCATCCCCCGTTAAAAGTCCCCCAAGTCCTGCGGAAGCCTTAAAACCCAGGAAATTCACTCCAACATTGCCATCTTTCAGAGTTATTAAAGGCGGTATCTGCAACCGAACAATAAGGAGAACCATCGACGTATAAAGATAGGAGGTAAGTGCAATCTTTTACACGTCAATAGTACTTACCCCAACAGTTGCAGTGCCGCTGACTTGATCCGGTTTTGGAGCTGACCAAGCTTGACCAATCAAGCCGATCAATATAACTTCAATCCATCCCATAATGCCTAAAAAATGCGATTTTTCCTTCAGCAAACCTACACTGAACGACATCAAGTGAAGGTAAATTTAATTATGCACTGATATGACAAAGCATTTTAATATTGTTATTTCCTTATACATCTCAATTACGCAAACCAAGGTCCGTTGGGGAAAAAAAATGTTATTTTTTTGTATATCAACCAACATTTATTACTCATAATCGTTTTTTTTTTCCTGTATGGACTTCTGGACTTAATAGACAGTTTTCGCAGCCGTTTTCATTTAACACATTCAGTGGGAAAACAGTGCTAAACTAGTCTACTGCGGGACTGGTTTTAAAATGTAAATTTATTGATTTGTTTTTTTCGAGTAAAACCTGGCTGGATTGGACGTTGGCCCAAATTAATGGGAAAACACTTTATGACGCGTTTTTTAGTTAGACAACCATGCATACAGCACGTGGCACATCTATTCTAGTGTTTCAGTTCTCGGGTCCGATTTTTTGTAGGTTAGGTTTTGTGTCACTGTCAGTGCTCAAAGGAGAGTTAAGTAAATTTGAAAATTTTTAGTGCAAACTTTCAATCTTGAATAACTCGTTTATTTGCAACACTTTGTATAAACTTTATACGTCAATGGATAGCCAATAAAATAAGCTTTCCATTGACGTATTAAAGTTGATTGGTTAGTGGCACGATTTGTCCGTTAGAGGGCGTCAAAGTTGCACTACTAATTTTCGGTGCACCATCTCACTTAACCTCAAATAACTCGCTTATTTGCAACACTTTCTAACAACTTTTATACGTCACTGGATAGCCAATGAAATAAGCTTTCCTTTGACGTATTAAAGTTGATTGGTTAGTGGCACGATTTGTTCGTTAGAGGGCGTCAAAGTTGCACTACTAATTTTCAGTGCACCATCTCACTTAACCTCAAATAACTCGCTTATTTGCAACACTTTGTATACACTTTTATACGTCAATAGATAGCCAGTGAAATAAGCTTCCCATTGACGTATTAAAGTTGATTGGTTAGTGGCACGATTTGTCCGTTAGAGGGCGTCAAAATTGACCTTCAAAATTCAGATTTTTTTTTAGCGCATTTTGTCATTTAATCCTTGTATCTAGCTGTTATTCTTATAATCATCTTCTATCGACTTTTATACATCTATGGACAATCAATAAAATAATCGTTTTTAAGAGTAAATATAAAAAATGTAATTTTGTCCAATTTACGCACAACTAATTCACCAATTGTCAAGAAAAAAAATCATCGTAAAACTGGAGGAAAAAAGTATTAATTAACACTGCAAATTAAACAAAAAAAGCAAAACTTACTCGTTACCCCACACCAATCAGTTGGAAACTAAATAATTCGCGTGTTTTCAGTCCAGTAACTCAAAAAAAAAGTCAATGAACGCTTCCGTTTCCACTCTTTGTTTCACTCTTATAACTACTCGAGCATATATGGTAATTAAATCAATATAACAATAATTATTCCCATTTATGTTACATCAAGGTTGAGCGCTTTTCCTTTTCAGGGTGAGAAAAAAACAGGTTTAAATGCCCCCGGAGTAATACAAGGTGCTAAGTGAACACACCCTGAATTTGCCATTAACTCAAAAAACCACCACAACCAGTCAGAAAAACTTTAAATTTACACTTACCACAACTGAAACCATAAACAAACTGAAACGTACCATATGGGCGAGTACCATTAGGGAAGTTAATGGTACCACTTCCCAGACCGAACCAACCGGCCATTCCACCAAGGTTAAGGTTGTAAACTCCATTTTAAACGTTTATTTATGGTAATTTTATGGTGTACGTTCTTGTAATTAGCAAGTGGCTAGTAAGCTCTAGCATCTCCAAGAGAAATTACGTAAAAAAAAAACACCCTGTATATATTATGTGCGTTCAAATATTTGAGTAATAATGTCACCGCTTGCGTAATCGGTTTTCTCTGCGCGGTAATTAGGCCTGAAATCATTAATTTTAAGAGCGATGCAACGCATAGATATAACTTGTTTGTATTGTTTTGTACCCACTTTCACTTTTAAACGTTTTATACAGGGTGGAACGTGGAAAAACTGTCAGAAGAAAATATTCTGACATTTTTCCAAGATGGTGGTTTGTGATTATTACTGGTAGTAAGTAGGCTGTGCTTGCATACCGTTTTGACTCTGCATCAAGGGTGCCGGGCGAATTTGACGTCACGATGACGTAACTTGACAGTTGATCAGTGTATTGCTTAGTTCAAGTACGTCATCCTGACGTCACGTTTGCAGCCTTGTCAAACGCAGGCACCGCCTACTTTAGTGATATTAAAGAAAGTACATTTAATATTCTTGACAATTGGTGAATGCGTCAAGTAATTTACCTATTTACTATGTTAAAATGCAAATTAAAATAAAATGCGGCTTTTGTCATGTCCACCCTGTATTACCCGGGTCAATACAGGGTGGAACGTGGAAAAACTGTAAGGAGAAAAATTCTGTGCATGCATACCATTTTGACTCTCCATCAAGGGTGCCGGGAGAATTTGACGTCACGATGACGTAACTTGACAGTTGGTCAGTGTATTGCTTAGTTCTATTACGTCATCCTGACGTTACGTTTGCTGCCTTGTCAAACGCAAGCACCGCCTACTTTGGTGCTATTCAAAGAAGGTACATTTAATATTCTTGACAATTGGTGAATGCGTCAAGTAATTTACCTATTTACTATGTTAAAATGCAAATTAAAATAAAATGCGGCTTTTGTCATGTCCACCCTGTATTACCCGGGTCAATACAGGGTGGAACGTGGAAAAATTGTGAGGAGAAAAATTCTGTGCATGCATACCATTTTGACTCTCCATCAAGGGTGCCGGGAGAATTTGACGTCACGATGACGTAACTTGACAGTTGGTCAGTGTATTGCTTAGTTCTATTACGTCATCCTGACGTTACGTTTGCTGCCTTGTCAAATGCAAGCACCGCCTACTTTGGTGCTAAAGAAGGTAAATTTAATATTCTTGACAATTGGTGAATGCGTCAAGTAATTTACCTATTTACTATGTTAAATTGCAAAATAAAATGCGGTTTTTTGTCAGGTCAACCCTGTATCACCCGGGTCAGTACAGGGTGGAACGTGGAAAAACTGTAAGGAGAAAAATTCTGACATTTTTCCAAGATGGCGTTTTGTGATTATTACTGGTAGTAAGTAGGCTGTGCTTGCATACCGTTTTGACTCTGCATCAAGTGTGCCGGGAGAATTTGACGTCACGATGACGTAACTTGACAGTTGGTCAGTGTATTGCTTAGTTCTATTACGTCATCCTGACGTTACGTTTGCTGCCTTGTCAAACGCAAGCACCGCCTACTTTGGTGCTAAAGAAGGTAAATTCAATATTCTTGACAATTGGTGAATGCGTCAAGTAATTTACCTATTTACTATGTTAAAATGCGGTTTTTGTCAGGTCCACCCTGTATCACCCGGGTCAATACAGGGTGGAGCAACTTAACCTGTGCAGCAGTGGACCTAATTAAGGAGAAAAGGCAATAAACTGTGTAGCAATGAAGAAATACACTTATCACCGACCCCGATTACAGTTATTAACCAAACAATTCTTTATATTTGCCCTCTGAACCTTTCGTGATATTGAGCCAAGAAAAATTAGTTTATAACGTTCTCGGTCCGAATGAGGCGTTCCTAGGCTGGTTTTACAAAAAAAAAATGAAACTCAAGATTTTGAGTTTACTGTTAATGTGCGCGTGCGTTCGAGGCATACCTCCAGGACTCCTCTACGAGTTTGATGCGTCTGGGGCCGAGTACCTGCCCGCTGAAGATGACGTTTCCAGCAAGGAAATCCAGCTGCGAGTGCCTGTGGTGTTTTACGGTACCACTTACCACAGTATTTTTGTATGTGTTCTGTTATTTACCCTTTTGGTACTACCAGCAGTAATTTCTTTTTAAAACAACCAGGTTAATTCAAACGGTTTTCTGTCTTTCCAAACCGAAATTCCTCAATTCATTAACATGGAATTTCCCTTGGATTATCCGATAATAGCGCCGTTTTACTCAAACGTTGACACGTCAGCGGCGGGTACCATCACCTACTACGAAACGCAGGATCCCGCCCTTTTGCACCGCGCCACCGAAAATATCCACGACAATTTCCTCGAAGAGGACAATTTTAAGGCTAAAAGCCTGTTTATAGCCACTTGGAACGGTATTGGCGTTGTTTTTCTAGTGCACGGACCTAAGCTGTAACTTTACAGGCGTTGGGTACTACAATCGAAAGAGTGATAAGGTGAACACGTACCAGGTGGCGCTGATCACCAACGGTAAAGACAGCTACGCTGAATTTCTCTATCCCGAGAATGGTCTTCAATGGATTCAAGTAAGTTTTCAGTTAATTTCAATTCAAAATAAGTACAAAGATATTGAGTGTAGTTTGGCGGCCTCTAGCGGCCTAACGGTGCAACTTAGCCGTGACAGCTCAACGTCACGTGATAGCCCCATTAACTAGCTTTCTTTTGTTTTCTGGTGTGTTTTACCAGACTGTTTCAAATAAGCGAGTTATTAGCGATTTTATAGCAAAGTGTACCAAAACTACTGTTTTTTGTTGCTCTAGATTAAGGTACCTTGTAAAGTACCATCATCTTGGTACTATCTCGATGAAATTCCTGTTATAAACTAATTTGGACCTCAGAAACTCAAATCCGGCCTTAAAATGATGATGTTAATTGTAATAAGTGTAGATAAAGTAAAAGTTGCACCACATTTAGGTGCATACGTTGGTAAAAATTTCAGACTTCTAACTAGAACCGTTTCTGAGATATTTAGCAAAAATCATAAATCAACTTTGACCCACTCTGGCGGCCAAACGGTTAAACTTAGTCATCTTGGTTTGACGACGTTACAAAATTATATTTGTTGCTCGAAAATAACATTTTTTGCGTGTCCTCCAGCAACCATAAATAATCTCCTGGAGGACAACCCAACTGACAGTTTATCAGGTTAAATTCCACCTTAAACGAAAATAAATCACAAACTGTTTTGCTAATTTAGTACCAAGTTGTTGCCACGTTGCCAAATCGTCCGTTTTCCTTTAAACACTTTTCGTAGGGTTCAGGTGACCAATCAGGGTTGCCAGACGCTCGAGCCCAAGTCGGTTTCCTGTCACAGGACGGTAAGCAACATACTTTGCCTGGAAGCGCCACGGAACAAGTGCGCAACCTGGAAAAGTAAGTTTCCAGCTTAAATTTCCCGATTTCGTCTGATTTGGGTGATTTGTGCAGGTGGACCAACATGAACCTGCCGGGACAGTTTATTTTTAAAATTAGCGGCAGTGAAATTGTCCAACCTGATCCGTTCCAATACAGTAAGCGCTATACTGACAGTTATCACGTGACAAAAATTGTCAAACATAACTTTTTAGGGTCAGAACAGCTGTTCCAGCCTACTTGCGCTGAAGTACCGACGGCTTGCCACAGTGATGGCACTTGCGTAGACTATAAAGATGGTTTCTGTTGCCGGTGCAACGACAATTTCCTAGGAAACGGGAAATTTTGCATTGCTAGCGGTTGGTTGGATGCGGTGTCATTTCAGCAGCGGTACTTTACGGTAAATTGCAGGGTTGCCGCTTCGCGTCAGCGGGAAAGTAAACGGAAAAATCAACGGGGAAAAATTGGAAAATTTGGATTTGCAATCCTACGTGGTGACGTCAGATGGCAGGGCTTACACGGCAATATCGAAAGTACCCGAGTCGATCGGTGAGGACATTCAAACCTTACAGATTTTAGGTAGCGTGATCGGGTACTTGTTCGCCCAGCCAGTGCGCAAGGCCGTAAACGGGTCGGTACCACCACCAACTAATCCAGCCTAACCTAACCTCAAAAACGCTTAAAAATGTAGATTTTCCAAAACTGGAGGACAACTCAATCACACCTCGACCATCAATTTTTTGAATACCAGTCAAGTGGTGCACGTGACCCAGAAATTCACCGGATTGGACGTTTTTGACCATTTAAAAGTTGACATTGATGTACAGGGTGAAATACCCACCTTACCACCGGATTCTAGGGTGAGTGATTTTTTTTTTGATCCACCCTATACATGGAATTTTTTCTGTCCCCAAAAAGTGCATTATTTCAATTGGAACACCCTGTATATTTTACAGAGTTATTCGATTCAGCTTTACATATGTCAATGGAGGTGTAAAATGCATTTTGTTACTTTTCAAGTATATGTTTCGTTGTTTTGTATCTCGATGGGAGGGGGTTTGACAGTTTTCAGGTATAGAACAGAACAAAAGAGCTATAAGTGACGATCAAATGTCATAACTGTCAAAATTCCACTCATCAAGCTATAAAATACGTTTGGTACTGCTTATACTGATTTTGCGGGATTTTAAGACTATTTTGTGGTTTTATTTCATGGAGAGGATTTTGACGGTTGTCACATTAAAAAATAGACTGAAAGTAAGTCAGAAACTGACAGCCAAATGTCAAAAATACACTGATAGAGGTATAAAATGCATTCAACCCAAGTCACACTGATTAGCTAACTTTTCAAGTATGTTTCGTTGTTTTGTACTTCTAGGGGATTGATTTGACAGTTGACGGACGTCATAACAGTCAAAATTGCACTCATGAAGCCATAAAAATTAATAGTGGACTGTTTGGTTCTCAAAATGTTTCTCCATTTGTGGTAATTGTTACTGATGTCTAAATCCAGTGACACTCAAAGTGTATTTAACTTAATTCCAGTGATTTTCAAAATTTTTTACCTAAAATTGAAAATGAGGCAAAAATTCCAGTGGTTCACAAAATGTCACTATAAAAAAAATCAGTAGTACTCAAAATGATAAACATAAATTGACCATCGAGCTATTTTTTTAGATTATAGTGGATGAGTACCAAGAGCAGTACACTCAAACTGGTGCAGGTTTAGTGCAAATGGAGTCGGAAAGACCGTACATAATAGCAGGACCGGATGGTCAGGAAACGGTCCACGTGTTCAAGGTGGTGCAAAACCTGAAATTTGTCACGTGTCCCCACGAAAACGACACTGAAATCGGCGAAAGTTGGACCTTAAAAGTGGGCCGGAATTTCATTAGTTACGAAGCACGCGAACAAATTATCCGGTTTGGGATTAGCAACAAAATCTCTCCTTTTGGTGGTAAATCCGCGATTATTAACCAAAAATTGGATTTGAAGTGTTTTTTTCTTAGACTACGATCCGTGTATTGAGGGTAGACTAACCTGCGGTGTAAACAGCGCCTGCGTGGTGGAGGGCAGCTCCTTCACCTGCGTCTGCGTGCCCGGTTACCAGAAAATCTTCTTAAACAACAACGAAGCGAGTTGCGTCGACGAAAACGAGTGTCAAATCAATCACGACTGCGACGGCAACGCGCAATGTCGCAACACCGCAGGTGAGTTGGTTTACAACTCGATTCCTTGAATCTCATTGGTGGCAGGAAGTTACGTGTGCACGTGCAATCCTGGTTTCGAAGGCGACGGCAAACGGTGCGTTCCGGTTAGTTCGTGCGTCAATGTCACGTGCAATCCCGACGCTTTTTGCGAGGAAATCGACGGTACCGCCATCTGTAGGTGCCATCAGGGGTTTAGAGGTTGGTAGCGCCAGTGTAAGGTCCCTGGAAGTGGCTAAATTCAGTGCAAATCAGGTGATGGCTTCAATTGTTTACCGGTTACAAGCCAGAGCTGCAACACTCACAATAACTGCTCGCCCTACGGATTTTGCAGTGTTAATCCCACTACTGATCACTACGAGTGTAGTTGTCTGCCTAGTTATGCAGGAGATGGGTACTATTGCACTCCCCTACTTCAAAGTACCACAACGACTGAACTTTCAACCAGTACAACAGGTAAAACATAACCTACGGAGGCGGAAAAGTTGACTGAATATACCAATTTTCAGAAAATCAGGAAAAAATACTGCAAAATTGCGAAAGCGGATTGTGTACCTGCCCTGAAGGTTACCTAATCGATGAAGGAAGTGATTACTGTGTGCCCTACACCCAAAAACCACTGGGTAAGTACGTAAAAACTATGCAACCAGAGTAACACGTATTAGTAAAGCTGGTTGCATACCACAAGAAAACTAGGGCCAGTATAGTAAAATTCAAATTAAATAGGGTGACGTCACATGTTAAAGCATGTTTTAAATCTATTCTGATCCTCTTAAAATAACGAGAGACGGCTAGAATCATTTGGGATTCATTGGGGGGATTTTTGGGAATCATTGGGGATTCTAAAAATTAAGTTGGCTGATATTTTTTATGTGCACCAAATATTGCTTTTTTTATGACGTCCCAGCAAATTCGTTTGAACTAAAGTGTATTATTACGTCGTTTCGGTTGGCTTTTCAAGGCCTACTTACTGCCTTATGTACCACTGCTACAGTTTGTACAGGGTGATTGATTGAATTTTGACCACCCCCTTAACTTTCTTAATTTTGATTTTAGCAAAAAACGTTAAATACAAAACCAGTAGATATTTAGGTCTACTTTATTTTTAGATAAACAGTTATTATACAGGGTGTCCCAAATTTGAGTAATAAACCAAACTTATGTTTTTTTAAATACGATGACCAACTTTTTATCCGATATTTGCATTCCACGTCAAATTCTAGACCTAATTGATGTAAAATGTCTGTATCGATATTCAACTGTTTCCGCAGCAGCGTCCTTGATTGGTTGAATTATGACCACCCCCTTAACTTCTTTAATTTTGATTTTAGCAAAAAACGTTAAATACAAAACCAGTAGATATTTAGGTCTACTTTATTCTTAGATAAACAGTTATTATACAGGGTGTCCCAAATTTGAGTAACGAACCAAACTTATGTTTTTTTTAAACACAATAACCAACTTTTTATCCGATATTTGCATTCTTCGTCAAATTTTAGGCCTAATTGATGTAAAATGTCTGTATCGATATTCAACCATCACATATTTGGTTAAATAGGAAAAATGTCATAGCCTACTTAAATCTCTATCACATTAAACCAGCATGACACGTCAGGGCAATGCTGGTTGCATACCCGGCAGAACAACGGCTGCTATACTAAAAATCAAATAAAGTTGCGGTAACGTCACAATCTATTAAAAACCTTTCCAGATGAAAATAACCTGGAGAAAGCCTTAGAATCATTTTGGAAAGTTTGATGACGTATTTTTTTGCTTGCCAAAACGTTTGAGTTAAACTATAGAAATTTTCAGAGGATTATGCACAACCCGAAGTGCAATGCTACAATGCTACTCTGTGTTTTTGCCCTTGGGGCTACGTTTACTCAAAGCTAACCGAACAGTGCAGTAGCACTAACTTAACCTCACACACCAAAGGTTACAGTAGCGTAGCTTGTAAGGGTAGCACGGCACAGTGGCGTAACATTCAATGGATTTATTGAATTTCAGACGATTGCAGAACGTTGCACAATTGCGATTTTAATGCCAGTTGCGTCTTCAACGAGGTGCTTCAAGGGTTCATTTGCGCTTGCAATGAAGGATTTGAAGGTTGTTAGTTTAAAAGTTAGGTTAGGTTAGGGAAAAACTCTTCTTTACGACTGCAGGTGATGGTTTCACTTGTCGCGAGGAGAGGAAATCGTGCAGAGACTTGGAGGATTGCCATTTGCACGCTACATGCACTTATGACGAGGAAATCGGACGGTCTACTTGCGTATGCAACCCTGGTTACGTGGGTGACGGCTTTAATTGCGTCATTTCCGGTAGGAAATTGTGCAAGAAACTGGCTGGTTTTTGCTAATTTTCCTTTACCCGCAGATGCAGAGCTCTGTAATTCGGACAGCGATTGCACGCATACGGAAACGTGCGCGTACCAGAATGGACGGTACGAGTGCGCATGCAGAGAAGGCTACGTCAGAGACTCTCAACATATTTGTGTGCTGATGGTTGATGGATTGTGTGGAGGTAAGTGAATTTTTGCTCTGTGATTGGTCAAAACAAATTGAAAAAAAAAAACTGATTTTTTTTGAAGACACGTGACCCTCCTTACAGCGCAAATGGCCACGTGACGATTTTCAATAATAAAATATATTTTTAAAGGTCACGTGACTGTTTTTTAACGCCAAACCGGAGTCCTGAAGGTCACGTGACTGTTAATAGCGAAATATTGTTTAAAAAGTCACGTGACCGTTTTTCAATAATCAAATTTAATTTTTAAGATCACGTGACCGTTTTTTATAGTTTTAAACTCTAAACCACGTGACTCATTTTAAGGTACAAATGATCACGTGACTGTTTTAAGATTAACATTAGCGATTTGTCAATTAGACAACGCTGCATTAAAACTGACGTTTTCCAACAGTCAAAACTGAGTGACTGTCACAAATGTGCGTTTGGTGGTGCCATCTCTCGCCGCTTACTTAAATTAAAATTTTCTCTGTCCGGTTACACCCTTGATTGTACAGTAAGATTCACAGTAAAACACGATGACGCAACAATAACTAATTGACAGGTGGCACTTGTGTCGAAAATGCCGAATGTCTGTTCGACGAAGAGGTGGAAACCTTCTATTGCACGTGTAAACCAGGTTACGTGGGCGAGGGAATCACCGAGTGCAGAGAAAAACCGGTGGGCTGCGACACTCTAAACAACTGCGGTTTGCACGCCACCTGTCAGTACGAGCCGCAAGCTTTGACGTACGTGTGCCGTTGCAATGCCGGTTTCCATGGTGACGGTTTCGACTGCGCCGTCGAACGAAACTGTTTGGTGGACCGGCACATGTGCGCAGCGGACGCCGTTTGCGTAACGGACGCTGCGCGAAACTACGTGTGCCAGTGTCGCACTGGTTTCGTGGGCAACGGCACCGTTTGCAAGGCCGTTGTGAGGGACGAGGGCAATTTTTTGCTTTTGAACCAGGGCTGGGCTACGCACCGAATACCGATGGAGCCGGACCGGAGAAACGTCGGGAAACCGGTACAAATCAAAGCGTCTCAAACGGCCGTTGGATTGGACGTTGACTGTATGGAGGGACGTTTCTATTGGAGCGATATAACGACGCATGCGATTCGTAGTGCTGGCTACAACGGCAATAATAATGCTGACTTTATTACCGGTAAGTAGAGATGGAAAATTAATTTTTGCGTCACGTGACAGCTGTCATATCTGTCAAAACTCACTCATCAGTGTCCTGAAAGTATAAATTGCCAAATAAATGCATGTCTTTGAGGAATTGCACATTTATTTGGCATTTCAAACTTTCAAGTCACTGGTGAGAGTAGCGAGTGAAGTTAGACAGTTATGACAGCTGTCACGTGACGTAAGCAAAGTATGAAGGCGTTCCCTAATGCCCCAACTGTCAAATTTGGCTCCAGGGAGCTGTAAACAAAACTTTAGTGCAATTCCTTAAAGAAACACATCAATTTAGCATTTTATACCTTCAGGACCCTGATGAGTGAGTTTTGACAGTTATGACAGCTGTCACGTGACGTAAGAAGAGTATGAAAGCGTTCCCTAATGCCCCAACTGTCAAATTTCGCTCCATGGAGCTGTAAACAAAACTTACAGTGCAATTCCTTAAAGAAACACATCTATTTAGTATTTTATACTTTCAGGACCCTGATGAGTGAGTTTTGACAGTTATGACAGCTGTCACGTGACGTATAAGTGATCCTTAAGGTCAAAACATAGATCTGTAAAGCCTACTTAAAATTCCTTTGACATTTACTTGAAAAATAAATTTTCCATTAATAAATAATTGTAGACGTGGGTTCCCCTGAGGGTTTGGCCATCGACTGGGTGTCGCGAAACATCTACTGGACCGATTCCCTTCGACATACCATCGAGGTGGCAAATATCGATTCAAAAAGACGTCGCGTCCTATTCCAAACTGGACTGGCCAATCCGAGAGGAATAGCGGTGCATCCGCAACGTGGGAAAATCTTCTGGTCTGACTGGGACCGGAATAATCCAAGAATCGAGTGGGCCAACGCTGACGGTTCTGACAGACGAGTGTTCTGGAAAGGTACCATCAAGCTATAATCATTAAAGTTTAGTGACCCTTTTATTTTTTGACAGGACAAACGGGCAAAAACAGCTCCCTGCCAAACTCTTTATCCATCGACTACGACTCGGATCAGTTGTGCTACTCCGATGCAGGAACGAAAACAATCGAGTGTATTCACTTTGACAGCCGTCAAGTGCAAACCTTAGCAACCGATTGTCCCTATCCTTTCGGTATTGCCGTCACTGACCGGGTGGTGTATTGGTCAGACTGGGCAACCAGAAAAATTGAAAGAGTAGACAAATACTCGCTGACCAGGTTGCCACCCTTAAATATCCCAGCAGGTGGTACCGGTAATAAACTGTTCGGTCTGGTGGCGGTACCTAGAGGTTGTCCTCCTCTAACCAATATTTGCCAGTACAGCAAATGTCCGGAAGAGTACATTTGTTTGCCTGACGGAAAGGGCAGCAAAAACTGTTTGTGCGCCAAACGCTTTGACGTAAATGAGGAACCAAACTGTTTACTCTAATTTCTAGTTTTTATAAGTGTTTTGCATGATATTATGTAGGCAGTAGTCAATAATGTATCTTTTGTTATTTGTGTTCAATAGATTATAATTATAAAAAATTTTGAATCCACCCTAAGTTGACGTAACGAAAAACTACATTGGTTTGCTCTATAGCTGCTACAGAAGTATTTCAACTAATTCTAAGTAGGCCTTGCAAAATGTCTCGTTCTTTTCTTTTTGCGCGAGCACAAGAGAGAAAAAACAAGGGAGGACAGCAACTGCTGTCATTAGTGTCACTACAAATGTCAACCTCAAAACAAAAAACAGCTGACAGCAACTAAATGGGGCTCAAACAAAAGTTACTTAACAGGGCATAAAGGATGGCCCAAAATGAGCAGGACCAGCCGGAGGGTGCCGCTAGTACCAACTATGCCAAGGTGGTCATTGTTGGGGCCGGCATGGCCGGTCTGAGTGCCGCTTACCACTTAACCAAAAACAATTTCACGGATTTTAAAGTGTTGGAGGCGCGGGGCCGCCTCGGCGGTCGTATAGTGCAAATTCCGGTGGGACAGGAACGGGTTGAATTGGGAGCTAACTGGATACACGGAGTACTCGGTAATCCAGTTTATGAATTAGCCATGCAACACAGTTTAGTGGATATTATGGCAGCCCCTAAACCCCACAAGGTAAGCCCCTAATAACCAATAAAACCCCTAGTCTAGGGTGTTGTAAAGGTTGTAGCGGCCACTGAACAAGGCAAACAATTACCATTCACTGTACTGCAAGAAATTTATGAAGCCTACCTGTGCTTTTTAAAACGGTGCGAAGAGTACTTTATATCCCAGTATGAACCCCCTGATGGAATAGACAGTGTTGGCGAGCATATAAAACTAGAAATAAGCCTCTATCTGGACAAAGTAAAGGTAAAAGCACCACTCAAACATCCCCTAACAGCATTTTAAGCCAAAAAAAAATACAGGACCCTGCAGAGAGACGTTTGAAAGAACTGCTGTTTGACTGTCTGCTTAAACGCGAAACTTGTATATCTGGCTGTGACAATATGAACGAAATCGATCTGTTAGAAATTGGTAGCTACACTGAACTGCAAGGTGGCAACATTGTGTTACCCACAGGGTACAGTTCGATCCTAGAACCACTGGAACAAGTGATTCCCAAGAGGAATGTACTAAGGAAACACCCAGTGAAACATATTAAATGGAACTGCAGGAAACGTGGACAGGTATTTATGAGAAATGTCATTGCCCAACAGAAAACTGGAAAACAATTTTTTACTCCACATAACCTTAAATTAGTCTGCTTGTAGTGAAACTTAGGGTGGATGGTGAGGGGTAGGCAATATTTGTACATCAGTTATTGCGACGTTGCCTAGTTGTCAAATCACACTTTCTACTTCTTCAAATTCTTTCAAAAAGTTGTATTTCCAGTTGCCTAACCTAACAAAAAAAAAACTCTTTTGAATATTTCTAATATAGAAAAGGACCACTGGATCAGATTCGGACTCAGACTCGGACAGGACGGTAATAGAAGAGAACGCACCGAGCAGTAGCAGGGAATCGTCACAAGAGAAAACCCCGCCGCCTTGTAATTATAACATAGAAATAGTGTGTGAAAATAACCAAAGATTTTATAGTGATCACGTGATATGTACTGTACCGTTAGGCGTGTTAAAGCACAAAGCGACCAGTTTGTTCAAGCCGCCATTGCCCGAATACAAAATGGAGGCGATTGACAGGTTACTGTTTGGTACTGTCGATAAGATTATTTTGGAATACGAAAGGTGTGTGTCAAATGTCAAATTCTTGGTTTTTTAGGTCCGGTTCACCCAAATTTTTTACTGGACTTTTACCTGAAACACCCTGTATACATGGTTAGCCACCCAAACGGTTCATTTTGGAATTAAAAGAAATTTGATGAGTGCTACGTTTTAAAAATATTTTCATCTTTCTGTCACTTCTGGTTTAAGAAGATTGATTTTAATTGGAACACCCTGTGTTGTACAGGGTGTCAAACGCCATTTTCCGGCTATGTAGGAAACATGTCTAGAGATCGATTTTTGAGAAAAGGCGACGCTAGAGGGCGTTCTTCAAGTTTCTATTTTATGTGAATTTAGTGGGAAATCAGTGGTTCTTGAACTGTTTTTTGACATTTTAGCTTACAGAGAACCTTCAAAGTGTTACCAGTAGTTCTCAAACTGTCTTCACCCTTTAATTTGTGGAAGAAAAGCGTTCTAATTCAAAATAAAGTTAATTGCATTTTATGAGTAAAATCAGTGGTTCTGGAACAGTTTTTTGACATTTTAGCTTACAGAGAACCTTCAAAGTGTTACCAGTAGTTCTCAAACTGTCTTCACTCTTTAATTTGTGGAAGAAAAGCGTTCTAATTCAAAATAAGGTTAATTGCATTTTATGAGTAAAAGTAGTGGGAAATCAGTGGTTCTTGAACTGTTTTTTGACATTTTAGCTTACAGAAATGTTTCAGAGTGTCACCAGTGGTTTTGAAACTGTTTTAAACCGCTCATTTTTAGAAGAAAAGCATTCTAATTCAAAATAAAGTTAATTACATTTTATGAGTGAAATTAGTGGGAAATCAGTGGTTCTTGAACTGTTTTTTGACATATTAGCTTAGAGGCAACTCCCAAAGAGTCACCAGTGGTTCTCAAACTGTTTTAAATCGCTCATTTGTGGAAAAAAATTGTTCTAATTCAAAATAAGGTTAATTGCATTTTATGAGTGAAATTAGTGGGAAATCAGTGGTTCTTGAACTGTTTTTTGACATTTTAGCTTACAGACATTTTTCAGAGTGTCACCAGTGGTTTTCAAACTGTTTTAAACCGCTCATTTTTAGAAAAAAAGCATTCTAATACAAAATAAGGTTAACTGCATTTTATGAGTGAAATTAGTGGAAAATCAGTGGTTCTTGAACTGTTTGACATATTAGCTTAGAGGCAACTCCCAAAGAGTCACCAGTGGTTCTCAAACTGTTTTAAATCGCTCATTTTTAGAAGAAAAGCATTCTAATACAAAATAAGGTTAACTGCATTTTATGAGTGAAATTAGTGGAAAATCAGTGGTTCTTGAACTGTTTGACATATTAGCTTAGAGGCAACTCCCAAAGAGTCACCAGTGGTTCTCAAACTGTTTAAAATCGCTCATTTTTAGAAGAAAAGCATTCTAATTCAAAATAAGGTTAATTGCATTTTATGAGTAAAATTAGTGGGAAATCAGTGGTTCTTGAACTGTTTGACATATTAGCTTAGAGGCAACTCCCAAAGAGTCACCAGTGGTTCTCAAACTGTTTTAAATCGTTCATTTTTAGAAGAAAAGCATTCTAATTCAAAATAAGGTTAATTACATTTTATGAGTGAAATTAGTGGGAAATCAGTGGTTCTTGAACTGTTTTTTTTGACATTTTAGCTTACAGACATTTTTCAGAGTGTCACCAGTGGTTTTCAAACTGTTTTAAACCGCTCATTTTTAGAAAAAAAGCATTCTAATACAAAATAAGGTTAACTGCATTTTATGAGTGAAATTAGTAGTGGAAAATCAGTGGTTCTTGAACTGTTTTTTGACATATTGACGTTTGAAAAATGACACGGTAAAAAAAAATTGACACCTGTCAAATTTTCTAATATGACATCACAATCAAGATAAGCACACTCGAGCCGTTTTGCTCTTATTATTATTCAGATTAGGAGATCCAAAATTAAAAATGTCATTTTTCAAACGTCAATATTTTGAAAACCGTTGATGACTATTCAAGGGTGTTCCATTTAAAATAAACAATAAGTTGACATCCACTTCCGGTTAAACCCGAAAGTGACAGAACGATGAAAATATTTTTAAAAATAGCTTATCGTTATTTATTTACCTAGACGTTTCTAAGATATTTACCATTTTATGGGATGATTCGACGTTTAAAATTTATTTTTCGCTCTGTATCACTTTTCTGCACGTTGACAGTTGTCACGTGACACCCTGGTAAATGACGTCCTAGTATTTTATGACATCTGTCAAAACAATTTAAAAAAACCCTTTGGCAAGCTCATCAAGACAATAGGCAAGTTTGTGCAGTTTTACAGCCAAAATACTAGTTTTACAGCTTTGTTGCTGTTAATTTGACATTAGTCACGTGACAGTCTGCTTAAATGATCTTCTCGGGTCACGCGACAACTGTCGACTACGTCACAACTGTCAAAGTTTGCCTGAAAAGCTCCAGCCAGTTTTGTAATGACGGTTTTCACAGTGGTCACGTCAAATCCTAGTAAATGGCGTCCCCTATTACTTTATGACATCTGTCAAATACGTCAAAATAGCAAAAGAAACTCTTTGGCAAGCTCAGCAAGACAATAGGCAAGTTCTTGCTGTTTTACAGCCAAAATACTATAGTCTCGCAGCTTTGTTGCTGTTAATTGGAAACTAGTCACGTGACAGTCTGCTTGAATGATGTTCTGGGGTCACGCGACAAGTGTCAACTGTTTTTTTGCACCCAACCTTGTTTAACCTTCGTAATACTGACTGGGGTAATTCTGTACCCCAATTAAATTTTTTTTTCTAAATACTGTAATATTATCTTTTTGTCATACAGGAAATTAAAGTTTCTTTAGGTATGCTAAAGAGAGGTATTTTGCTATATAAAGCCAGGTAGGAATATTTGAAAAAAAAATCTACTATTTTTTTACAGCGGTTTTTGTAGCCTGGGGTGCAAAAATACCCCAGTCAGTGCGTTGAGCCAGTCTATACTTGTCAGCGGCAAACTGCTTTCGGCGAGATTTTTCCTGTTTATTCTTGTCAAACCGCACAACAAAACTGACTGAACAGGAGATACAAATGTATCACGACGGAAACCTCGATCTAGGGGAAGATTTACCTCTATTTGAGGAGTCACTCAGCGACGAAGAGGACTATGTGGACAAAATTGACTCCGAGCCCGACGAGATTGAAGGACAAGTTGCTGATCAAACCGACAATGAGGATTCTAGTGAAGACTCTAGTTCGATGCCTACTTTTGTTAGTAAAGATGGCACTGTTTGGTATAAACAGCCAATAAAACGTACAAAATCTTTAATCCTATGGTGATTTTTGGACATATTATTGATACCGCAGCGCTAAACTCTTTCATTTTATGGAAAATAAAATATCCCGATTGGAAAGATTCTTATTTGGATGCCAGGCGTACATTTCTGCTATGTCTGGGAAAGGAACTTGTAAAGAATCACACAATTAGAAGATATAAAAATAAGGATAGATTACAACAACCAATCCGTGATCACATGCTGACTGTGGTTCCTGAATGTGACCGCCAAATAAATCAAATCGCGCAGAGATGGTCTGGTCGGTGTTACATTTGCACAAGAAAAAATGACAGAAAGACCCGAAATAAATGCGAGGTGTGTGCAAAATTTGTATGTGTGGAACATAGTAAGAAAAAAGTCATTTGTACACAGTGTGAAAAGTAATCCACAGGTTATATTTTAAACTCATGACTTTTGAATTTAAACTGACGTTTTTTTGCAGTAGTTTAAAATACATACGTTTTTCTTGTTAATAAAAATGTATCTTAATAAATTAGTTGTGTAAAAAAACATGTCTGCACTTTTTTTTCCGAAGATAGAAACAAAAATAACATGGGGTACAAAATTACCCCAGTTAGTAGTTGAAGGGGGTCTCAGTCACTCAGTGTTACGAAGGTTAACAACACAGGAAAACAAAGTAAATTGGTTTCTAGTACTGCAAATGTAAAATTTAAATAAGGAAAGTTGTAGTAATTTCTATCCTGTACAGGGTTGTATTAAGGTATTTTGTCCTTCTTTAACCGCTTAAATAAAAGAAGTTGGGTAAACCAGGCCTGGGCGATCAAAAAAAAAAACTAAATTTTGCAATTACAGACCTTTCCTGCACCCCAGCATCACTGAAGTACTATTAATGTGGGAGGACGATCCTAGTGAAGAAATGAGCAAAAGGTGGTTTCGGAAAATTTACTCTTTCAGCAAAATCTCGGAAACGTTAATTTTGGGCTGGATTTCCGGTAAAGAGGCCGAATATATGGAAACTCTGGACGATAAAGTGGTAATCGAGACTTGCACCATGGTTCTGAGAAAGTTTCTGAACGATCCGTTCATTCCCAAGCCGAAAAGCTGCGTTTGGTATGTTTTTTGTTGCATTTTAGTGTTTTTTTTTCACTGACTAAGTTTACACAGCACCAGTTGGCACCGACAAGAGTACACCCGGGGTTCTTACACCGCTATCGCGGTGGGGGCTTCGCAAATTGATATTGAGTGTTTGGCGCAGCCGATTTATCTGGACGAGAGGGATCCCAAGGTAAGGGTTTTCCTTAATTTCATAATGCAGCCCTGTAATGAGTTGCACGTCATTGACGTTTAACAAGCCGCGTTGCCAGGTTTTATCAACAAACTTTGTTGCCAAGTTGCGCAAGTTTCGATTTTCCGAGTACCTCCGAAAAAAACGAGATATCCCACTAAAAAGTGGGGTTTCTGTCAGTTCAAACTTTGACACCGCTTTTCTCCCTGACTGTACTCGATTTTGTAGTGTTTTTTTACGTCACTGGATAGGAAATTTAATGAGAATTCCGAAAATGTGCTTAAAACAGTCATTTTCTGTCTCCAAGTGGGTTTTACAAGCAATTTTGTGCCGGACTGTCCTTTCAAGCTGTGTTTCTGGCTGATCAAACTTTGACACCGCTTTTCTCCCTTACTGTACCAAATCTTATAGTTTTTTTATGTCATTGGATAGGAAATTTAGTGAGGAATCCAAACATGTGCTTAAAACAGTCATTTTCTTACTCCAAGTGGGTTTTACAAGCAATTTTGTGCCGGACTGTCCTTTCAAGCTGTGTTTCTGGCTGATCAAACTTTGACACCGCTTTTCTCCCTGACTGTACTCGATTTTGTAGTGTTTTTTTACGTCATTGGATAGGAAATTTAGTGAGGAATCCAAACATGTGCTTAAAACAGTCATTTTCTTACTCCAAGTGGGTTTTACAGCCGATTTTGTCCTTGACTGTCCTTTCAAACTGTGTTTCTGTCAGTTCAAACTTTGACCCCGCTTTTCTCCCTGACTGTACTCGATTTTGTAGTGTTTTTTTACGTCACTGGATAGGAAATTTAATGAGAATTCCGAAAATGTATTTAAAACAGTCATTTTCTTACTCCAAGTGGGTTTTACAGCCGATTTTGTCTCCGACTGTCCTTTTAAGCTGTGTTTCTGTCAGTTCCAACTTTGACACCGCTTTTCTCCCTGACTGTACTAAATTTTGTACTGTTTTTTTAGGTTATTGGATAGGAAATTTATTGAGAATTCCGAAAATGTATTTAAAACAGTCATTTTCTTACTCCAAGTGGATTTTACAGCCGATTTTGTCCTTGACTGTCCTTTCAAACTGTGTTTCTGTCTGTTCAAACTTTGACACCGCTTTTCTTCCTGACTGTACCAAATATCGTAGTTTTTTTTATGTCATTGGATAGGAAATTTAATGAGAATTCCGAAAATGTGCTTAAAACAGTCATTTTCTTACTCCAAGTGGGTTTTACAGCCGATTTTGTCTCCGACTGTCCTTTTAAGCTGTTTCTGTCAGTTTAAACTTTGACACCGCTTTTTTTCCTGACTGTACTAAATTTTGTACTGTTTTTTTAGGTTATTGGATAGGAAATTTAGTGAGGAATCCAAAAATGTGCTTAAAACAGTCATTTTCTTACTCCAAGTGGGTTTTACAGCCGATTTTGTCCTTGACTGTCCTTTCAAACTGTGTTTATGTCAGTTCAAACTTTGACACCGCTTTTCTCTCTGACTGTACCAAATCTCATAGTTTTTTTTATGTCATTGGATAGGAAATTTAATGAGAATTCCGAAAATGTGCTTAAAACAGTCATTTTCTTACTCCAAGTGGGTTTTACAGCCGATTTTGTCTCCGACTGTCCTTTCAAACTGTGTTTCTGTCAGTTCAAATTTTGAAGCAGCTTTTCTCCCTGACTGTACTGGATTTTGCATAGTTTTTTATGTCATTAGATAGGAAATTTAGTGAGAATTCCAAAAATGTGCTTAAAACTGTCATTTTCTGTTTCCAAGTGGGTTTTATAGGCGATTTTGTCCTTGACTGTCCTTTCAAACTGTGTTTCTGTCAGTTCAAACTTTGACACCGCTTTTCTCCCTGACTGTACCAAATTTCGTAGTTTTTTTTATGTCATTGGATAGGAAATTTAATGAGAATTCCAAAAATGTGCTTAAAACTGTCATTTTCTTACTCCAAGTGGGTTTTACAAGCAATTTTGTGCCGGACTGTCCTTTCAAGCTGTGTTTCTGGCTGATCAAACTTTGACACCGCTTTTCTCTCTGACTGTACCAAATCTCATAGTTTTTTTATGTCATTGGATAGGAAATTTAATGAGAATTCCGAAAATGTGCTTAAAACAGTCATTTTCTTACTCCAAGTGGGTTTTACAGCCGATTTTGTCTCCGACTGTCCTTTTAAGCTGTTTCTGTCAGTTTAAACTTTGACACCGCTTTTTTCCCTGACTGTACTAAATTTTGTACGGTTTTTTTAGGTTATTGGATAGGAAATTTAGTGAGGAATCCAAAAATGTGCTTAAAACAGTCATTTTTCTTACTCCAAGTGGGTTTTACAGCCGATTTTGTCCTTGACTGTCCTTTCAAACTGTGTTTATGTCAGTTCAAACTTTGACACCGCTTTTCTCTCTGACTGTACCAAATCTCATAGTTTTTTTATGTCATTAGATAGGAAATTTAGTGAGGATTCCAAAAATGTGCTTAAAACTGTCATTTTCTGTTTCCAAGTGGGTTTTACAGGTGATTTTGTCCCCGACTGTTCTTTCAAACTGTGTTTCTGTCAGTTCAAATTTTGAAACAGCTTTTCTCCCTGACTGTACTCGATTTTGCATTGTTTTTTATGTCACTAGATAGGAAATTTAATGAGAATTCCGAAAATGTGCTTAAAACAGTCATTTTCTTACTCCAAGTGGGTTTTACAGCCGATTTTGTCTCCGACTGTCCTTTCAAGCTGTATTTCTGTCAGTTCAAACTTTGACGCCGCTTTTCTCTCTGACTGTACCAAATCCCGTGGTTTTTTTTATGTCATTGGATAGAAAATTTAATGAGGATTCCAAAAATGTGCTTAAAACAGATAGTCATTTTCTGTGGGTCACGTGACTAGCTAAATTATCCTCCAAAACCAAATTTGTCTAAAATCTGCAAGAATTAAAATTTAACGCAGTTATCGAAACGGTACCTGTCTCTTAGATTAATGACAGTTATTTTAACAATATCACGTGACCGTTTAGTTAAATAGTGTACTAAAACCACGTGATAATTGTCACTAACGTCAAACTGTGCTAAAAGGTGAAAAGTTTTTTTGTATTATCTGATATAAATGACAGATATTTTGATTGTTATTGTTAGCGCAACTTTAAACGGACCAATCAGGAGCTTACAATTTTTCCAGCCAGTATTAATGTTTGCCGGGGAACACACGCACAGTAATTTCTACTCGACAGTACACGGAGCGTACCTGACAGGTCGTACGGCTGCGCAAACCATTCTGAGCAACGATCTCCCCCAGGAAATCGTCGTGGACTGCGTGGACGAGACTGATTTGAGCAGTTGGATCCAGGGAATCACCCTAGAATAAGTATTTGAAACTGTTATTTCTATTTTCACTTGTTTATTGTTGTTGTGTTCCTTTTCCATCATCGTCACAGTGGGCTGTTGTGGCAATCTGATGTTAAAATGTCCTTTCCGGCTTTGAGATTGGTCAGAAAAATGAAATATGGTTTCTAGACATTTTTTAATGCTTTCGAAAGCTTCAGGAGCATTTGCAAGGTTTTTGGACAGTTTCTAGAGCATATTGAACTGAACTGAACTGCTTCAGAAGCATTTGGAAATCTGAGTCGGTTCTAGAAATTTTTGGAAGGTTTTTGGCTGCTCCAGAAGCATACGGAAGCTTTTAGACTGTTCTAAAAGCTTTTGGAAGCTTCTATGCTGCTTCGGGAGCATTTGGAAGGTTTTTGAACAGTTTAAAGGGCACGCTGAAGGTTCTGGACTACTTTTAGTCTATATTAGTGAAATAAGTGAGAATCAGTGGTTATTAAACTGTTTTTTTGACATTTTAGCTTACAAAGAACCCCCAAAGTGTCACCAGTAGTTCTCAAACTGTTTTAAACGGCTCTTTTTTAGAAGAAAAGTATTCTAACTTAAAATAAGGTTTTTTACATTTTATGAGTGAAATTACTGGAAAATCAGTGGTTCTTGAACTTTTTTTTGACATTTTAGCTTACATAGAACCTCCAGAGTGTTACCAGTAGTTCTCAAACTGTCTTAAACCTTTAATTTGTGGAAGAAAATTGTTTTAATACAAAATAATGTTAATTGCATTTTATGAGTGAAATTAGTGAGAAATCAGTGGTTCTTGAACTGTTTTTTAACATTTTAGCTTACAGAGAACCTTCAGAGTGGCACCAGTAGTTCTCAAACTGTCTTAAACCTTTAATTTGTGCAAAAAAATTGTTTTAATACGAAATAATGATAATTGCATTTTATGAGTGAAATTAGTGGGAAATCAGTGGTTCTTGAACTGTTTTTTGACATTTTAGCTTACAGAGAACCTTCAGAGTGGCACCAGTAGTTCTCAAACTGTCTTAAACCTTTAATTTGTGCAAAAAAATTGTTTTAATATGAAATAATGTTAATTGCATTTTATGAGTGAAATTAGTGGAAAATCAGTGGTTCTTGAACTTTTTTTTGACATTTTAGCTTACACAGAACCTTCAGAGTGACACCAGTAGTTCTCAAACTGTCTTAAACCTTTAATTTGGGGAAGAAAATTGTTTTAATACAAAATAAGGTTACAATGCATTTTATGAGTGAAATTAGTGGGAAATCAGTGTTTCTTGAACTGTTTTTCGACATTTTAGCTTACAGAGAACTTTTAGAGTGGCAGCAGTAGTTCCCAAACTGTCTTAAACCTTTAATTTGGGGAAGAAATTTGTTTTAATACAAAATAAGGTTAATTGCATTTTATCAGTGAAATTAGTGGGAAATCAGTGGTTCTTGAACTGTTTTTTGACATATTAGCTTACAGAGAACCTTCAGAGTGACACCAGTAGTTCTCAAACTGTCTTAAACCTTTAATTTGTGGAAGAAAAGTGTTTTAATACAAAATAATGTTAATTACATTTTATGAGTGAAATTATTGGGAAATCAGTGGTTCTTGAACTGTTTTTTGACATTTTAGCTTACAGAGAACTTTCAGAGTGACACCAGTAGTTCTCAAACTGTCTTAAACCTTTAATTTGGGGAAGAAAATTGTTTTAATACAAAATAAGGTTAATTGCATTTTATGAGTGAAATTAGTGGGATATCAGTGGTTCTTGAACTGTTTTTTGACATTTTAGCTTACTGGGAACCCCCAAAGTGTCACCAGTAGTTCTCAAACTGTTTTAAACCTCTTATTTTTAGAAGAAAGTAGTTCTAATTTAAAATAATGTTAATTGCATTTTATGAGTGAAATTATTGAGAAATCAGTGGTTCTTGAACTGTTTTTTGACATTTTAGCTTACTGGGAACCCCCAAAGTGTCACCAGTAGTTCTCAAACTGTTTTAAACCTCTTATTTTTAGAAGAAAGTAGTTCTAATTTAAAATAATGTTAATTGCATTTTATGAGTGAAATTATTGAGAAATCAGTGGTTCTCGAACTGTTTTTTGACATTTTAGCTTACAGAAATCCTTCAGAGTGTCACCAGTGGTTTTCAAACTGTTTTAAACCTCTCATTTTTGGAAAAAAAAGTGTTTTAATTCAAAATAAGGTTAATTGCATTTTATGAGTGAAATTAGCGGGAAAACAGTGGTTCTCGAACTGTTTTTGGACATTTTAGCTTACAGAGAAACTTCAGAGTGTTACCAGTAGTTCTCAAACTGTCTTAAACCTTTAATATGTGGAAGAAAAGTGTTTTAATACAAAATAATGTTAATTGCATTTTATGAGTGAAATTAGTAGGAAATCAGTGGTTCTCGAACTGTTTTTTTGACATTTTAGCTTACAGAGAACCTCCAGAGTGTTACCAGTAGTTCTCAAACTGTCTTAAACCTTTAATTTGTGGAAGAAAATTGCTCTAATTCAAAATAATGTTAATTGCATTTTATGAGTGAAATTAGTGGAAAATCAGTGGTTCTTAAACTGTTTTTTGATATTTTAGTTTACAGAAAACCTTCACAGTGTTACCAGTAGTTCTCAAACTGTCTTATACCTTTAATTTGGGGAAGAAAATTGTTTTAATACAAAATAAGGTTAATTGCGTTTTATGAGTGAAATTAGTGGGAAATCAGTGGTTCTTGAAATGTTTTTTTAACATTTTAGCTTACAGAGAACCTCCAGAGTGTTACTAGTAGTTCTCAAACTGTCTTAAACCTTTAATTTGTGGAAGAAAATTGTTTTAATACAAAATAAGGTTAATTGCATTTTATGAGTGAAATTAGTGGGAAATCAGTGGTTCTTGAACTGTTTTTTGACATTTTAGCTTACAGAGAACCTTCAGAGTGACACCAGTAGTTCTCAAACTGTCTTAAACCTTTAATTTGGGGAAGAAAATTGTTTTAATACAAAATAATGTTAATTGCATTTTATGAGTGAAATTAGTGAGAAATCAGTGGTTCTTGAACTGTTTTTTAACATTTTAGCTTACAGAGAACCTTCAGAGTGACACCAGTAGTTCTCAAACTGTCTTAAACCTTTAATTTGTGGAAGAAAAGTGTTTTAATACAAAATAATGTTAATTGCATTTTATGAGTGAAATTAGTGGGAAATCAGTGGTTCTTGAACTGTTTTTTAACATTTTAGCTTACAGAGAACCTTCAGAGTGACACCAGTAGTTCTCAAACTGTCTTAAACCTTTAATTTGTGGAAGAAAAGTGTTTTAATACAAAATAATGTTAATTGCATTTTATGAGTGAAATTAGTGAGAAATCAGTGGTTCTTGAACTGTTTTTTAACATTTTAGCTTACAGAGAACCTTCAGAGTGACACCAGTAGTTCTCAAACTGTCTTAAACCTTTAATTTGTGGAAGAAAAGTGTTTTAATACAAAATAATGTTAATTGCATTTTATGAGTGAAATTAGTGGGAAATCAGTGGTTCTTGAACTGTTTTTTGACATTTTAGCTTACAGAGAACCTTCAGAGTGGCACCAGTAGTTCTCAAACTGTCTTAAACCTTTAATTTGTGGAAGAAAAGTGTTTTAATACAAAATAATGTTAATTGCATTTTATGAGTGAAATTAGTGGGAAATCAGTGGTTCTTGAACTGTTTTTTAACATTTTAGCTTACAGAGAACCTTCAGAGTGACACCAGTAGTTCTCAAACTGTCTTAAACCTTTAATTTGTGGAAGAAAAGTGTTTTAATACAAAATAATGTTAATTGCATTTTATGAGTGAAATTAGTGAGAAATCAGTGGTTCTTGAACTGTTTTTTAACATTTTAGCTTACAGAGAACCTTCAGAGTGACACCAGTAGTTCTCAAACTGTCTTAAACCTTTAATTTGTGGAAGAAAAGTGTTTTAATACAAAATAATGTTAATTGCATTTTATGAGTGAAATTAGTGGGAAATCAGTGGTTCTTGAACTGTTTTTTGACATTTTAGCTTACAGAGAACCTTCAGAGTGGCACCAGTAGTTCTCAAACTGTCTTAAACCTTTAATTTGTGCAAAAAAATTGTTTTAATACGAAATAATGTTAATTGCATTTTATGAGTGAAATTAGTGGGAAATCAGTGGTTCTTGAACTGTTTTTTGATATTTTAGTTTACAGAAAACCTTCACAGTGTTACCAGTAGTTCTCAAACTGTCTTAAACCTTTAATTTGGGGAAGAAAAGTATTTTAATACAAAATAATGTTAATTGCATTTTATGAGTGAAATTAGTGGAAAATCAGTGGATCTTGAACTTTTTTTTGACATTTTAGCTTACACAGAACCTTCAGAGTGACACCAGTAGTTCTCAAACTGTCTTAAACCTTTAATTTGTGGAAGAAAATTGTTTTAATACAAAATAATGTTAATTGCATTTTATGAGTGAAATTAGTGGGAAATCAGTGGTTCTTGAACTTTTTTTTGACATTTTAGCTTACACAGAACCTTCAGAGTGACACCAGTAGTTCTCAAACTGTCTTAAACCTTGAATTTGTGGAAGAAAATTGTTTTAATACAAAATAATGTTAATTGCGTTTTATGAGTGAAATTAGTGGGAAATCAGTGGTTCTTGAACTTTTTTTTGACATTTTAGCTTACACAGAACCTTCAGAGTGACACCAGTAGTTCTCAAACTGTCTTAAACCTTGAATTTGTGGAAGAAAATTGTTTTAATACAAAATAATGTTAATTGCGTTTTATGAGTGAAATTAGTGGGAAATCAGTGGTTCTTGAACTGTTTTTTGACATTTTAGCTTACAGAGAACCTGCAGAGTGTCACCAGTAGTTCTAAAACTGTTTTAAACCTCTTATTTTTAGAAGAAAATAGTTCTAATTCAAAATAAAGTTAATAGCATTTCATGAACGAAATTACTAGGAAATCAGTGGTTTTCAAGCTGTTTTTTGACGTTGTTATCTTACAGAGAACTTCTAAAATGTCGTCAGTGGTTCTCAAACTGTCTTAAACCCTTCAAATGTAAACGAAAAGCGTTGTTTTCAAATACGGTTAATTTCTACAAACGTTGAAACCTTTTGAGGGCTTCTAGACTGTTCTAAGACTTTTTAGGGAATTTTTAGACTGTTTGGAAGGTTTTCTACTGCTTTAGAAGCTTCTCAAAAATGTTTAAACCGCTTCAAGAGCATCTGGACTGTCTTAAAGTCAGTTAAAAGTCTTAGATGCTTCTAGAAATTGTTGAAAATCATTTGGAAGCTTTTAGAATGTTCTGGTGACTCAATTTAAATTGCCCAACGGCCCACTGTGCGTTAGAGCGAGGAAAAAGAAGAATACGCCCACCCTAAGTGAGAGAAGCCATTTTGGGCCATGCTTTTACTTGATTTATTGCATTTTCTGCTATTTATTTATATATTTTGTACAGATATACCATTTTCTGTATTATTATTGTTTATTGACAGAATCTATTCGCAATCAATTGTTAAATCCTGCGGTCTTACTGAAGAAACATTTGTATGCTTGAAGCTAGTCACTTTTTCAGAAATAACGTTTTAATAAATATTTGCAAAAATTAAGAAAAACAACTTAACTTGGCAACCCTGCCTGTCTATTCTAGCTGTCTCTGTCCATTACTCTAAGTGAAGTTGTAGAGAATTTCATGCGCTACAAGATTACTTTTAAGCAATTTTGCCGTAAAGGGTCTCTTAAAGAAATTATAAAGCAAAAACCGAGTAACTCCACAATGAACCTTCATAACTCAGTTATTTGTCCGCCAATCTGAAAAACTTACTAAAGCAAAGTTGTAGAGAAGTTCATGCTCTACAAGAAATACGCACCACCCTGTATATTACGAGCCATCATCTAAACTTCCAGAGCGTGTCATGCATATACACAGTTGGACAAGCAAAAATAATGGGAGAAACTCTTGTTTGTACGTAATTTGATTGTTTCTAACTATTGCATTGTTTGTAAGTTAATAAAAGACCGTCTGGCACTTGGTTTAGTGTGATTTTAAGTTTTTAAACCATGTGGGGCTCCTACGCGAGCGCTTTAACCCTTCTAATAACCCTTGAAAGTGTCTTGGGACAAAATGAAACTGGACAGGAACAGAACGATCATGTTACTGTTGGTGGTGGTGCTTTTATGCCCGGAAATTCTAGTGGAAACTTTTCAGTTACTAATGCTGTGGTGAATTCAGCGAATCTGGTGCAATTCAACGCTCCTCCAGGGAAAGAAATCAGGGAGAACAGCCCTATTAGGGTAATGAAGGATTTCAGACCCAGCCCACCAATTGGACCGATCAATTACGAGTTTAATAAGGTTCCAGTTAGGCCAGTTTACCCTGAAGCTAAGACCATTCCAGCTGGAATTCCCTCAGAAGTTGGTCAGTCTGATCTGAGAAAGTTCACTGATAGAGTGATTGTGGATTCTTGGAACCCGAGTACCAGGTAATCTAGCAATATTGGACTTAAAGGACTGATACTTTTACTTAAACTGTAACGAGCAGAGCGTTTTGGACGTCACGATGACGTATTTTGGCAAAAACACAATGTGACCAACTGTCAAATTACGTCATTGTGACGTCGAAAAAGCTTGAAAGCGTGAAAACGAATGGGGCCTTTTTATATTCAAGAAAAACCCAAGAAGACCAGATAAACAGAATAATAACAAAAGAAAATTAAAACAACTGGGTCGTTTTAGTGCCCACTGGCGGCCCGACAGTGAACTTGCATTAACCTGAAAACAAACCAATATTATTAGTGTCACTGTCAAAACTGTCAAAATCGGTTTCACAAGTAATAAAGGTACTAAAACACACTTCAAGTACTGCCAGACCATTTCAAAGTAATTTAACTGTGTTATTTTAGACCTCCATGATTGTTTTCGAAGCTTATTCGAGTCTGTCAGTACAGTGTCAACTGTCAAAATCAGTTTCAGGAAGCTGTAGAGGTGTAAAACTCCATGAATTGGTTTTTAGCTGCTTTACTTTGATCTGACCATCTAGTTTGACATTAAACTGTCATAATCAATTAGTCAGCTGTAGGCAAAAGCTTCCCGAGTAAATCTAGTCACTAAATGTCATTGAACATTTTGACGTTTTCCATCTGTCAAATTCCATTCAATTGAACTTTAAAGCGACGATAAAGAAAGCCAGGATATTAAATGGCATTTTGTCGGTTTATGGTTGGGATTTTGACAGTTGTGACGTTTAAAACTTAGTTCTGAATGTGGTACAGGTGGCAGTACTGTCAAAATCCATTCCATCGACCTATCAAACTAAAAAAACTGCCTTGCAAACTGGAAATATGGTTTTATAGGTTCACAGTTGTGACGTTTCAAACCTACTTCTCTGTGTGATAAATGTGGCAACACTGTTCAAATCAACTCCATCGAGGTCTTTAAAAAAATGTCAACTGTCAAAATTAAAAGTACCATAAACCTATAAAAACACTTAACAACCAAAAACAACTTGAAAACGACCGTTTGCTACAATTTGTGTAGAACTAGTCCAATTTACTGCTTGCAAGTGACATAAATGACAGTTTTGACATTATTGACAGTGGTCACGTGATATTAGAACTTCATTTACTTAAACGGTCATGTGACAAACGAAAAAAAAAGACAACAAACGTATAAAACAAGCTCGAAATGGAATGGCACGAGTTTCAAATGATTTACTTCCATTTTACAGTTTCATGGTCCCTTTTTTAACATTCTTGACCTACAGAAAGGTTCTAATTGTGTCTTTAAAGTGTCAACTGTCAGAATTCACCACCATGGACCTATAAAGACACTTCATTTCCACAAAACCACTTGAAAAGAATCGTTTGCTAGAATTTGAGTAGAAAAATAAAAAGTAGTCCAATTTACTGGTTTCAAGTGACATAAATGACAGTTTTTACATTATTGACAGTTGTCACGTGATACTAGACCTTCATTCACTTAAACGGTCACGTGACAAATGTAAAAAAATGACAACAAACTTGTAAAACAAGCTTGACTGACAGACAGACAGACATTTTGTACTCCTAAACTTAACTAGAGATGGGCAAACTTAAAAGTGCTAATTTCAACAGCAAAAAAAATTGTATAATGTTTTTATGGGTGTTAGAGTGAAATTTCCAGTCCCAAGCGACCACAGCCCTAGTCCCCCACCAAACTACTACGAAATAGTTGCTCCAACCCAAGGAAGGGAGTTCAACTTCAATAAGCTTGTAGAAGTAAACTACTAGACACGGTTTTTGAATAATTATTATTGCAACAAAACTACCGCAGGTACCAAAAAAGTACTACCCCTACGACAAAACAGTGGAAACGTACAACATGATGGAACGACCGTACTACCAACATTCAGTAGGGAAATCCCAGGGTGGTTCCTGGAAGAAAATCCTAAAACTACTGGCCACGTTCATTCCTATAGGGTTGTTGATCAGCGCCCTCACTCCAACTGTCATAACTGTCACCAATGTCAATGACACGGGGATGACGTATGTTTAGAAAAACTATTTAGTAAATTCCTCGTTAACTAAAACAATTTCCAACAAGGGAATCAAGCCGTTATCGTTCCACAGACAACCCGAAACAACAACTACACAATCACCTGCTCTCGTCCCTAAAATATTTCGATAAACTGAACGAAAATGGGTGCGAATTGAAGGTGTTTTGCGAGTTACTAGTCACTGCCAGTCAAATGCCGGACTCGGAGAAACACGTCAAAAATTTACTGGATAACTTTGCCGATCGGTGGGTTTTTTTAAGTTTTTTTTTTTGGTAACTGAAGGGTAATTTTAGTGGGGACTACCAGAAACGTGCGGAAGAGCTTAAGGAGGTTTTTCAGGCGGTTAAAAACCAGGATTGCTCTCCCATATGGTGTAACGAGCCTTATGACACTTGATTAATTGTGTTTTAATTGATATTTGTTTATATTATACGAATAAAATCCTAATAGAGTGTGTTTTATTTAACGCGTATTGATGGTTGCAGAAGTACCAGTTTAGTACACTTGGCAACTATGTACGGTGCTGTCAAACGCACTTAACCTCACATTCATGCACTGTCAATTTTTCTCTTAAATCCCGTTTTTAAGCCCCAAAAAATTTGGATTTACAACGATTGGCAAATGATCGTCACCCTTATCCAGTTTACGTTCCAGAAATGAACGATAAAAAGGAAAATTCCGGTTTCACCAGCTATTTGGACGAGCCAGATTTGGAGGTAGTACGCTTGGAGTAGTAAGACTTTTCAGGCAAATTAACTGTTTTTTTCCCTAGAATATCTACTTGAACGACTCGCAGAAAACCAAACTGTTAGATGGTAAGTGATTTCAGTCAGTTTATTTGTAAGCACCCATACAACTGGGTTTTAAGGGGAGACCCTGGTGTGTGAAGGGGCCCAAGTATTCATGTACACACCCTTCAATGAAGTGATGGTAAAGGGGGTTCTGACTGTCACCACTTTTAAAATGTCCTTCGTTTCGGCGGAGGACGGTAAAAGAAGTTTCGCTAATTGCTACCAGCAGAACTACTTGTTAGGGGTGAGCACTGTTTGCATTGTGGTTTTAAGTGTAATTTTTTGAGTCTTGTTCAGGTAAATGATGTGTGTTTATCCAACATTGAATCAATTTATCAGCTTGGGGAGAGAACAAGAAAAAAACTAATACCAGGCCAAAGTATTAGCAGTAAAGTTAAAGAGTTGTTAATAGTTTGTAAGGTGAGTGGGGCACTTTTGTTATTTAACCCATTAAACGAGTTTGTTTGCAGAATATGCGATATTTTGGGTTTAGCTTTAAGGAAAGTGATAAAGACTGTGGTAAATCAATAGCAAATGCTTTACTACACCATGCTTACCCTAAAAGGCATCAGCTGTTATTTGCTTACGAATACAGGTAAAAGTTGTGTTTGGCCACTTGGTTTTAGTACAAAAGTGATTGTCTCGCAGAGAACCATACATAAACACGGCCTTAATGAGGGAGGTGAGGCTGTTTTTGAACAGACACGATTGGGACAGGGAATTGACTAGGACGGGCTGTCCCGGTTGGAGGTTAAGTCAAGTTAACCACAACTATCAAGTGTCTCCGTTGCTTATTGAGGCTCTGGTCATTCCGCAGTCGGTCACCGACATTATAATCACAGAGGCAGTGGAAAAGTTCAGGTGCCGGTTTTGTCCAGTTTGGGTGAGTGTTTTGTTTGTTATGTCCTATAAATGCAGTGTTTGTGATTGGTCGGGAAAAGCTAATTTTTTTTACCAATCATAGCCATTTTGACTGTATACAGGATGCTTAAATAAAAGACTATTTCAAGGGCTTTAAATTGATATATTGGGTCACTCTGTAACTGTCTTAATAGTTGTGAAACTGTAAAATATTTAGTCCACTCTGTATCATTAATTAGCTCAGTTATTCGACTTTTTACTATAGTCACTATACAGGGTGGTTAAAAAACAATTTCAAGGGCTACAAATTGATATATTAGGTCACTCTGTAACTGTCTTAATAGTTGTGAAACTGTAAAATATTTAGTCCACTCTGTATCATTAAATAGCTCATTTATTTGACTTTTTACTATAGTCACTATACAGGGTGGTTAAAAAACAATTTCAAGAGCTTCAAATTGATATATTGGGTCACTCTGTAACTGTCTTAAAAGTTGAATATTTGGGCAGTTAAACTGTCAAATGTAGTCCACTCTGTATCATTAATTAGCTCGGTTATTTGACTTTTTACTATAGTCACTATACAGGGTGGTTAAAAAACAATTTCAAGAGCTTCAAATTGATATATTGGGTAACTCTGTAACTGTCTTAAAAGTTGAATATTTGGACTGTTAAACTGTCAAATTTAGTCCACTCTGTACCATTAAATAGCTCAGTTATTTGACTTATTACTCTAGTCACTATACAGGGTGGTCAAAAGACGATTTCAAGGGCTACAAATTGATATATTGGGTCACTCTGTAACTGTCTTAAAAGTTGAATATTTGGGCTGTTAAACTGTCAAATTTAGTCCACTCTGTATCCTTAAATAGCTCAGTTATTTGACTTTTTACTATAGTCACTATACAGGGTGGTCAAAAGACGATTTCAAGGGCTACAAATTGATATATTGGGTCACTCTGTAACTGTCTTAAGAGTTGAATATTTGGGCTGTTAAACTGTCAAATTTAGTCCACTCTGTATCCTTAAATAGCTCAGTTATTTGACTTTTTACTATAGTCACTATACAGGGTGGTCAAAAGACGATTTCAAGGGCTACAAATTGATATATTGGGTCACTCTGTAACTGTCTTAAAAGTTGAATATTTGGGCTGTTAAACTGTCAAATTTAGTCCACTCTGTATCCTTAAATAGCTCAGTTATTTGACTTTTTACTATAGTCACTATACAGGGTGGTCAAAAGACAATTTCAAGAGCTTTAAATTGATATATTGGGTCACTCTGTAACTGTCTTAACAGTTGAATATTTGGGCTGTTAAACTGTCAAATTTAGTCCACTCTGTACCATTAAATAGCTCAGTTATTTGAATTATTACTCTAGTCACTATACAGGGTGGTCAAAAGACGATTTCAAGGGCTACAAATTGATATATTGGGTCACTCTGTAACTGTCTTAAAAGTTGAATATTTGGGCTGTTAAACTGTCAAATTTAGTCCACTCTGTATCATTAAATAGCAGTTATTCGACTTTTTACTATAGTCACTATACAGGGTGGTCAAAAGACAATTTCAAGAGCTTTAAATTGATATATTGGGTCACTCTGTAACTGTCTTAAAAGTTGAATATTTGGGCTGTTAAACTGTCAAATTTAGTCCACTCTGTATCATTAATTAGCTCAGTTATTTGACTTTTTACTATAGTCACTATACAGGGTGGTTAAAAAACAATTTCAAGAGCTTCAAATTGATATATTGGGTCACTCTGTAACTGTCTTAAAAGTTGAATATTTGGGCTGTTAAACTGTCAAATTTAGTCCACTCTGTATCCTTAAATAGCTCAGTTATTTGACTTTTTACTATAGTCACTATACAGGGTGGTCAAAAGACGATTTCAAGGGCTACAAATTGATATATTGGGTCACTCTGTAACTGTCTTAAAAGTTGAATATTTGGGCTGTTAAACTGTCAAATTTAGTCCACTCTGTATCATTAAATAGCTGAGTTATTTGACTTTTTACTATAGTCACTATACAGGGTGGTTAAAAAACAATTTCAAGAGCTTCAAATTGATATATTGGGTCACTCTGTAACTGTCTTAAAAGTTGAATATTTGGACTGTTAAACTGTCAAATTTAGTCCACTCTGTATCCTTAAATAGCTCAGTTATTTGACTTTTTACTATAGTCACTATACAGGGTGGTCAAAAGACAATTTCAAGGGCTACAAATTAATATATTGGGTCACTCTGTAACTGTCTTAAAAGTTGAATATTTGGGCTGTTAAACTGTCAAATTTAGTCCACTCTGTATCATTAAATAGCTCATTTATTTGACTTTTTACTATAGTCACTATACAGGGTGGTCAAAAGACAATTTCAACGGCTTTAAATTGATATATTGGGTCACTCTGTCTTGTTGTCTTAAAAATGTCAAAATTGACGTTCTCTGGTTGATTTGTCAAAATTTGACGTTTCAAGTGTCTTGAGAATGTCAAATTTCAAATTCTAAGCTTTGTTACTGTCTTGAAACTACTTTACAGTCTTCAAATTGCCATAATTGTCCTGGTAAGTTTAGTAACTGTCTTGTTGTCTTAAGAATGTCAAAATTGTCGTTCAAAATGTTTACTCTGGTTGAATTGTCAAAATTTGACGTTTCAAACGTCTTGAAGCTTTCCTACTGTCATAATTACCTTGGTAAGTCATTTGATCTGCCATAAACACAGTTTGAAAGGACAGTCAGGGGAAAATTGCCTGTACAACCCACTTGGAGTTAGAAAATGGCAATTTTAAGCAGATTTTTGGAATCCTCATTAAATTTCCTATCCAATAACCTAAAAAAACTTTACAAAATTTGGTACAGTCAGGGAGAAAAGCGGTGTCAAAGTTTGAACTGACAGAAACACAGTTTGAAAGGACAGTCAAGGACAAAATCACTTGTAAAACCCACTTGGAGTGAGAAAATGACAGTTTTAAGCACATTTTTGGAATCCTCATTAAATTTCCTATCAAATAACCTAAAAAAACACTACAAAACTTAGTACAGTCGGGGAGAAAAGTGGTGTCAAAGTTTGAATTGAGAGAAACACAGTTTGAAAGGACAGTCAGGGATAAAAATACTTGTCAACCCCACTTAGAGTACGAAAATTACAGTTTTAGGCACATTTTTGGAATCCTCATTGAATTTCCTATCCAATAACCTAAAAAAACACTACAAAATTTGGTACAGTCAGGGAGAAAAGCGGTGTCAAAGTTTGAACTACCAGAAACACAATTTGATGGGACAGTCAGGGAAAAAATCACCTGTAAAACCCACTTGGAGTGAGAAAATAACAGTTTTAAGCACATTTTTGGAATCCTCATTAAATTTCCTATCCAATGACCTTAAAAAACATTATAAAATTAGGTACAGTCAGGAAGAAAAACCGTGTTGAAATTTGATCTGCCATAAACACAGTTTGAAAGGACAGTCAGTCGGTCAATCAAATCGGTCTTAAAAGCGGCAAATAAACATTTCGGTAGGTTTGGGGTACGCGAAACGGTGCCGCTTTAGTGAGAATGGCCGAACTGCTACCAACAATCACCGATCGTACTGAGGAAAACAAATTACTGGAACACATCCGCGGTAATCATCCGGACAAGCAAGCGCCCCACATAATCGACCTGACCAGTCCCAGTCCCAAAGAAATCCACTCGAGTTACCTGAAACTGAAAGATTTGTGCACGCCGGACAGTCCCAGAACGTTCAAAAATCAGGATTTTAAGTTCTACGGCCTGCTGGACGCCACCAAATGGATGAGTCACGTGTCCGCGTGTTTGTCCAAGGCTAGGGAAGCCGCTGATGTGATTACCAGGACGAATCGAACGGTGGTTCTGCAAGAAGGTTGAATTACACTGCGATTTGAGTGGTTTTTCAGTGATTTTATTGGTTTTTAGGGAACGGACAAGATTTGAATTGTTTAGTGTCCAGTTTGACTCAAATCATACTGGATCCGTACTTTCGCACCAAATTTGGTTTTCAATCTTTGGTGCAAAAAGAGTGGGTGGCCATGGGACACCCTTTCGCCAACCGGCTGGGACACGTTTTAAGTAAGGTAGGGTGGGCTATAGCGACGCTAGTCGAGCGCACGTCAAACTGTCAAATGTCAAATGTCAAAAACAGGAAGTGGAGCAGTCGCCCGTCTTTTTGCTGTTTCTGGACTGCGTGTGGCAGTTATTGCAACAGTGCCCCACCGCCTTTGAAATCAGCGAAACGTACCTCACCACTTTGTGGGACTCGGCGTTTACCTCCATTTTTGACACGTTTCTGTTCAATTGTCATCATCAGCGATTCATGGCCACTACGGTAAGTTTTCCGGTGATTTTTTTTTGGGTGAGAAGCTTTAAATTTGTCGGTTTGCGTGCAGTTTTTTCCATTTTGAATGGGGACGTAGAAACGCTTAAAATAGCGGAAATGTGGCAACGTCGTGTAATCAAAAATGACGTGTAACTCAAGCAGGCCATGTAAACATTTTATTTCAAAGCACTAAATTCAGTAAAAACAAAATTTATGGAAATTTTTTGGAAAATTCAAAAATAATTAGTTTTTTACATTTTTGTGCTATTAACTTTTAAGTATTTAGGCAGTTGAGGTTAATTTTGAAAATCAAAAATTTTCATTTGAAAATTCTTGACAATTCTAGTTTTTAATTTTTCAAGGTCAAACGGTGCGTGGTACCAAAAAAGTGTATAGAAGGCAAAAGTTGCATCCCATCGAGGTTGTATTTGTGGAAAAAATTTTAGACCTCTAACCTGAAACCTTCCCGAGATATTGAGCAAAAAACGAAAGTCAAATTTCACGCCCTCTAGCGGCTAAACGGGACAACTTAACCGTGTCCGCTCAACGTCACGTGATAGCCCCGTTCATTAGCTTTCTTTTGTTATACGGTGTGTTTATACAGGGTGTTTCAAATAAGCGAGTTATGGACAATTTTCTGGAAAAATGCACGAAAATTTAATCTAAATTAGGGATTTTCTGGGCTTACTATACTAACGGCGACCATTTTGGATTTTCTTTAATCAAAGTGATTTTTTAACTAATTTCAACCTGGGGAATACAAATCTGACGTCCGTTTTGCTCTAACTGTCATCGTTTCGGAGATGACCTTGAAGTTATGTCAATTTTGACACTTTAGGGCGTGGCACCCTTGCAAAATGACATTTTGACAAATGACGCTTTACGTCATTTTTGTACTATTAACCTGAAGGTATTTAAGTAGTTGAGGTTAATTTTGAAAAAAAAAATCAGGACGTAAAAATTCTTGACAATTCTAGTTTTTAATTTTTCAAGGTCAAACGGCGCGTGGTACCAAAAAAGTGTATAGAAGGTAAAAGTTGCATCCCATCGAGGTTGCATTTTTGGTAAAAATTTCAGACCTCTAACCTTAAACGTTCCTGAGATATTAAGCAAAAAACGAGAATCAACTTTCACGCCCTCTAGCGGCTAAACGGGGCAACTTAGCCGTGCCCGCTCAACGTCACGTGATAGCCCCGTTCATTAGCTTTCTTTTGTTATACGGTGTGTTTATACAGGGTGTTTCAAATAAGCGAGTTATGGACAATTTTCTGGAAAAATGCACGAAAATTTAATCTAAATTAAGGATTTTTTGGGCCTACTATACTAACGGCCACCATTTTGGATTTTCCTTAATCAGAGTGATTTTTTTAACTAATTTCAACCTGGGGAATACAAATCTGACGTCCGTTTTGCTCTAACTGTCATCGTTTCGGAGATGACCTTGAAGTTATGTCAATTTTGACACTTTAGGGCGTGGCACCCTTGCAAAAAGACATTTTGACAAATGACGCTTTGCGTCATTTTTGTACTATTAACCTGAAGGTATTTAAGTAGTTGAGGTTAATTTTGAAAAAAAAATTCTGAAAAAAAATCAAAATGTGAAAATTCTTGACAATTCTAGTTTTTAATTTTTCAAGGTCAAACGGTGCATGGTACCAAAAAAGTGTATAGAAGGCAAAAGTTGCATCCCATCGAGGTTGTATTTGTGGTAAAAATTTCAGACCTCTAACCTTAAACGTTCCTGAGATATTAAGCAAAAAACGAGAATCAAATTTCACGCCCTCTAGCGGCTAAACGGGACAACTTAACCGTGCCCGCTCAACGTCACGTGACAGCCCCGTTCATTAGCTTTCTTTTGTTATACGGTGGTTTTATACAGGGTGTTTCAAATAAGCGAGTTATGAACAATTTTCTGGAAAAGTGCACGAAAATTCAATCTAAATTAGGGATTTTTTGGGCCTACTATATTAACGGCGACCATTCTGGATTTTCCTTAATCAAAGTGATTTTTTAACTAATTTCAACCTGGGGAATACAAATCTGACGTCCGTTTTGCTCTAACTGTCATCGTTTCGGAGATGACCTTGAAGTTATGTCAATTTTGACACTTTAGGGCGTGGCACCCTTGCAAACTGACATTTTGACAAATGACGCTTTACGTCATTTTTGTACTATTAACCTGAAGGTATTTATGTAGTTAAGGTAAATTTTGAAAAAAAAAATTTTCTGAAAAAAATCAGTACATGAAAATTCTTGACAATTCTAGTTTTTAATTTTTCAAGGTCAAACGGTGCGTGGTACCAAAAAAGTGTATAGAAGGTAAAAGTTGCATCCCATCAAGGTGCATTTGTGCAAATTTCAGACCTCTAACCTGAAATGTTCCTGAGATATTAAGCAAAAAACAAGAATCAAATTTGACGCCCTCTAGCGTCTAAACGGGACAACTTAACCGTGCTCGCTCAACGTCACGTGATAGCCCCGTTCATTAGCTTTCTTTTGTTATACGGTGTGTTTATACAGGGTGTTCCAATATCAAATCAATAAAATGTACTTTTATAATCACTTACCCCCGTTTTGTAAGCCGAGCTTAATTTAAGTGTGGGTCAGACTGTGACAGTACAGGTGAAAAAAATCACACTCTAAACCACACACGACAAGTTTGACAGTTATTTTCTCTATCAAGAAGTCATTTTCCGGTAAATGTCCAAAAATCGAAATTTTCCGGCCCGAAAATTACCGCTTTTACATCTCTGACTGAATATAAACAAACAGCTCGTTAAACTGTCAGTGTCAAAAAAAAAAAAAAACGTCAAACTTTTTTGGCGACGCCCGCTTGTGTCGTATATTTGATAGCTGACGTCACAGTGGATGCCTGACGTTGAAAACAAACAGCTCGTTGAACTGTCAGTTTCAAAAAAAAAAAAACGTCAAACTTTTGTGGCGACGTCCGCTTGTGCCTTATATATTTGATAGCTGACGTCACAGTGGATGCCTTGACGTTGACGTGTGTTTAAAGGGTAACGGTAACGCGCACGTGCCGCTGACTTTGCGGAGCGTGTGGGATTGGCGGGAACAATTCGGCGAAAAAGACATCGCCCTCTTCTACAATCCCCTGTACGATGACGGTTTCAAGGAACCCCTACGACCCAGCACCGGTTTGTCCAATTTGGAAGTGTGGGGCCAATGTTATTTCCGCTGGTTGTCCGACCTGGAAATTCCTAAAGGTGGCCGACCACAAGTCGATTTGTACACCAGGTGAGTCAATTTTAAATTCTCCCTACAATCGTGGCAATTAACTACACAAATTTGAACTTTTGCGCAGATATTTGGTGCAAGAAATCCTGCAGATCCACAGCGGCGAGGAAAACGGTAAAATTTCGGGAAAAATCAACAAAAACAAGGAAGACTACCTGGATTTAATTAAAAAAGTCAACAGTTTCTTCCCGTTCAGTCACAATCAGGAACTGGTTAATAATCCAATCAATAACGTGCTTCTAACCGGGGACACTTTGGATTCCCAGTCTATACTGAATTTCAACAACGAGTGACAACACTGCAAAACAATTGCCTGTCTTAACCGATCTTCCATCATCATCAGTTTGATTTCAACGAACTTCCGAATAAGAGTGTTTAGGTTGTAAGTGGAAAAGCAACAATAAGCAGCTTTAAACTGTACAAATGTGTAAAAAATAAGCCAAAAATACGGTTTAAAGAAACAATTTGTACAATTTTTAACCAAATATTTATTTAGCGCTTTAAATGTAAATAAAGTAACAAAGAAGAGAAAAGAAGAGTTATTTGCGCGGTGGTAAGTAGGGCCGTTTGGTAAGTTGTCCCAAATCCACTAAAGTCCCAAAACTGACGTAGGGAACGCACCCTTTCACGCCATCGGCGTGCATCAACAAAGACGGCGGCGCGGTCACCGAGCTGAGCACCAGGTGCGTGACCGAATTCAGGCGCTCAAACGGTTCCGGAGTGAGCAGCACCAAAGTGTTGTTGTCCAGGTCCAAACCGCGTACGAAACCTAACAAATTTAAGGTAAGCCACCGCAAATTTATCGTTTGATCTCGAAAACCCAGGAGGGAATAACGAGCTGGCCTGCAAAAAGTCATTCTAAACATTTTTTGATTTGTTGACCTTTGACGCCCTCTGGCGGCTAAACGGGGCAACTTGGCGACGCCCGCTCACCGTCACGTGACAGCCCCGTTCATTAGCTTCGTTTTGTTGTACGGTGGTTTTATACAGAGTGGGTCAAATAAGCGACTTATGGACGATTTTCTGGAAGAGTGCACGGAAATTTAATCTAAACACAAGTGGTCCCGGTTTTTGCCACACCCTGTACCTATTTTTTGGGTTAGAATTTTTTTACACTCACCACTAGAAAGAGCATTTCGAGACTGTTCTATTGAGTGGTTGAACCACCCTAAACTCCCGAAAATAACCGAGATACCGGGTGTTCAAGTTGAAATAGTAATTTTGTGTAAAAAGTGCATCGAACCAGTTTTGTACGAATATCTCAAAAACGGTTAAAGTTACAAGAAAAATGAAAGAGATCAAAAATGTTCTTAATGGACCGATAAATCAAACTACGTAACGTTTAACCCGCAATATAAGTGCCAGTATACAAGGCGTGCCCGAAAACATTAGGGGGTCACTATTTTTGGTCACCCTGTATGCAATAATTTTTTCGGAATTTTTTCGTTAACCTCACTGGAAAGAGCAATTTAAGACGGTTCTTTTGAGTGGTCGAACCACCCTGTAACTGTCAAAATCGCCGAGTTACTGTCAAAAAGCTGCCAGACGCCTCTGGCAGCCATTTTTATTACCAGAAGCCTCTAGAAACTTTTAAAATCATCAAAAAGCTGCCAGAAGTTGTTTTTTTTTTGACAGTTGTGACGTTTGACCTGTTTTTAAGCGCCTGCCTGTCAATAAAGTGTCAACTGTCAAAAAACAAAATGGCGATCACGCTGTCAAATTGCCCAAACCCAAGTAAAGTTCATTTATGTTTTTCTCATTAATTTTTTATGCGCTTTGTTGTTTAAATCCAAACAACTCGGTTATTTGTCAATTTACGTCAAAATGTCAAGGAAGATAAAAGATTGTCCAGACTGTGCGGTTTCTAAAAATGTGGTCACGTGACCTTGTAACTTTGACGGTTTGGCCGCTAGAGGGCGTCAAAAATCTCCTTTACAGCCTAAAGGAGTGGCTTGGACTACTTTTTTTCTTTAACCGTAAATAACTCGGTTATTTGACGACTTACGTCAAAATGTCAAAGAAGGTAAAAGATAGTCCAGAGTGTGAGGTTTCTAAAAATGTGATCACGTGACCTTGTAACTTTGACGGTTTGGCCGCTAGAGGGCGTCAAAAGTACGCTTTGCAGATTAAAGCAGTAATATTGACTACTTTTGCTTTTTAACCCTCTAACCGCGGCCATATTGGATTTTGTTCAATCAAATTGACTTTTTTTTAACTGTATACCTCTATTGGTACAGAAAAACTGTCAAAATCCTCTCCATAAACCTATAAAGTGACAAACCAGTTACAATTCACATTAATTGCATTTTATAGTTTCATGGGTGGCTTTTTGACAGTTGTGACGTGTAATTGACTGTTTTGATTGTATGCAACGTTGTCAAATCGGTCATTTTTGTAAAACCAGACCAAGTCGCTTTTCTACAGTGTTGCCAAAGTGACAATTCTTGTGTGCGAAATTTTCGCTTTGTTGATGCCAAATCGTACATTTTATCGACAAATTATACAGGGTGTCCCATTTAAAATCACTGACTGTTGTAGTCCCCTGTAATATCTACGAAATGGTAAAAGTTACAGGGTGGTCCAAATTAGGGAAAATGTGTCAAATTTAATGCTCTTTCGACCAGTGAAAGCCGCGTTGCCAAATTGATTTCAGTTTTCGAGTTATTGAAGAAAAACTGGTCACCCAATTTTATCAAATTTGACGCCCCCTAGCGACCAAACGGTGCCACTTGGCGACGCCCTCTCAACGTCACGTGATAGCCCCATTTGTTACCTTTCTTTTGTTATACGGTGTATTTATACAGAATTTTTCAAACAAGCGAGTTATTTGGGATTTTCTGCGAAACGAGTAGGGCCCCATTAAATTTCTCAATTGTATGAATAATAATTAATCACTGATGATGACGTAAGCACAGCTGATTTCAATGCCGACTAGATTTAAAGACAAATTCCATGATTTCACTGTATAAGTGAATGTACACTGTTGCCAGATTGTGCAATTTGAAGATTTGTACTAAAAATGTTTGAGCAACTTTGACGCCCCCTAGCGGCGTTATTTGTACCGTTACCACCTGTTTTTTTGACATTTTTAGAAAGCTCGAAATCTGCTCTACAAAACTGTTTATTTGTCATTTTGACGTATCTGTCAAATTAACAGAATTACGGACTGTTAAAGTGAAAAGTGTCAAAATGACGTCCTTTTACGTAATCTGGACGTCCGCCATTTTGTTTTTGTTACTGTCAAATTTTGGCTGGTCAAAATGGCGTTCTGTTATTAAAATTTAGAGTGACGTAATATCCGCTATTTTGTTTTTGAAACTGTCAATTTTGGACCTTTCAAAATGGCGTTTGAAGACAATGTCAAAAGTGATGTAATTTCCGCCATTTTTCCGTTACCACCTGATTTTTTGACGTTTTTGGAAAGCTCGAAATCTGCTCTACAAAACTGTTTATCTGTCATTTTGACGTATCTGTCAAAATAACCGAGTTATAGTCGGTTGAAGCGGTGCGGAAACCTGTTCAAGTTGAGATATTTCCAAATAATGTTTGAGCAACTTTGACGCCCTCTAGCGGCGTTATTTGTACCGTGACCACCTGATTTTTTGACATTTTTAGGAAGCTCGAAATCTGCTCTACAAATCTGTCATTTTGACGTATCTGTCAAAGCATATACAGGGTGTTCAAAAAAACATTTCAACTTTCGCCATTCCCCCCTTTGGTTTTTCATTTTCTTACCGAAACCGTGGCAAATGTACAACCCAGTTGGCTCTGGCTGGCACAAAGCCACCACATTGGCGTTTACAACGAGCGGCGAAATGGTATTTCCGTCGTGATTGACAAAGTTTAAGGCCGAGATATTAATGCTGAAATTTAACAAATTAAACGTAATTCTATTCAGCAAAACCATAAAATACACGCACTTAATCATGGCAATTTGGCAACTAGTCAAATGCCGTACAGTCTGGGAAGTCATTCGGCCGAAATAACTCAAAACAGAAAATTCTCTAGCTTGTCTAGCTTCCAGAGACCATGCGCCGCCCTTTTCGGCCAGACTGTCCAACTTGGTGTACGCGTAACTGACTGCGATTTCCTCATTTTCCCCAAACATTCCAATTGGATTGACGTTTTTGCTTTTCAAATCGATGACGTAGTTCTTTTGGGGGTTTTTGCTTTTGATTTCAATCACCCTGTTTGGTTGGCACCATTTTAACGCTTTAACGCTCATATCCAACCCCAAACCTTGCGTGAAACCGGGAAAGTTAATTAAAACCGGCAACGCTGTTGCAGTGAGACGGTTTAACAGGTATTTCACAGCGTTTAAATACTTGCGCACATCGTGCGCCATATTAATGTGCGAAAGCACCGCACTGCAAGGAAAAATCCTGTAAATTAGTCACAAAAAACACAAACTTACCAGTCAGGAGTTTGTAAATGAGTGTAATTTGGTCCTAAAACCATCTCAGTGACTGTGGTGATTGACAGACAGCCGGGAGGGAAGAATTCTGATTGGCCCGGATCCAAATCCACCACAACCACCTTCTCGAACCGCCCCAACAAGCTGTTGATGCAGTATCGGAGCAAAGTGCTCTTTCCCACACCTTTTCCCCCGCAAATTGCCACCCTACTGTCACCTCCCATAGTCTTGACAACCCCCCGCCACTCGGACGTGTCTTTGATTAGACTGAAAGCCCCCGAAAGTTCAAAATCACACATTTTGTCTGGGAAAATTTTCTGGGAAATGTGCCTCTGTAGGAAATCCACCGAGTGATTGTTGATAAGCTGTTTCAACTGCACTACCGCACAACACTCCTGGAAGGTTATGTCTTCTTTCAGCAGGGGGAGTAATTGCTGCAACTTCCTTGTAGTTTCCCCAGGGAGTTTCCTGGTGTTTTTGAGATAGAGCAGTGAAGACCCTCGGGGGGAGTAAACTGCTTTTTCGCCCTGGTTTGCATTGATAACAGCCCCCAACACCTCAATTTCCCCCCACAACACCCTGACTACACTGGCACCATTGAAATAAACTGTTTCATTAAAATCAATGATTGTAATGATTGTATTGTCTGGCAAAACAACTTTTTTCACTCCATTTTCCTTTCTAGCACTGTCATTTACTGGTGTGACTGGAGTTAACTCTTTAGTAGCTTCTGGTGATCTAATCAGGTGTTTTTTAGGTATAACAAAGTTGGTGTTTAACAGTTTAGGGCTGCGAAAAGGGCTGCACAACTTAGTAAAACTCAAACCTTTAACGGTAACGCTGTGATCGTCGTAAAAGTCGTGCTCTGGTGATTTTTTTTGTGGTTTTACGGGGTTTTGCAGTGTTTCAGTAGCCCAGGAGGTGTTGCCGCCATTTTGTTGCTTGTCTGGGGACTTTTTTAAGTTTCTCTGGTGTACTTGCGCTGCACTTACCTTCTCTTTCTTCTTTATTTTGAATTTGACCCGCTCCCGCTCTTGAAACATTGATTCATCATGTTTTTGCAACTCTTTGTGTTTTTTTGGTTTTGTTTCCAACTCGGCACTGTCTTCTGTATTTAAGGGGCTCGCCTGCAAAGAAAGCTTGCTGGTTGGGGCTCCACTGGGCCCCCCTGAGCCACTCGGCTCCAAGTCTGATTTTTTCCGTTTCTTCACAGCTTCCTGGGGTTTGGGTTTTTTGTTGTAGAGGAGGTCCCGCACGGCATCCAAGTAATTAACGTCTAAACCAGCCATTTATTACCCTATAAAGCAAATTACTAAATTTTATTAAACCAAAACGTAATCACATAACCTCACAATACAAACCAACCTCAACTCTTCTTCTCTACTCCGGAAACAAACTAGTGGCAACACTGCATTGACATAAAACCGAGTGAGTGACAGCTGATGCAACCCCGTCACCAATGTTGCCAAGTCTGCCGTTTTTGTAGTTGTTTTTCCCTTTCACCTATTTTTTTGTATATAAACTACATCATCGTCATTTTCTTGCTCCAAATTATTCTCTAAAACCACGTGATGTCATGTCACTTTTGTCAGAATTATCAAAATTTTACTAAACTTTGCAAGAATTACATTTTGAACACGGTTTTCGAAACAAGACGATTTTCTATTCACTATTCGATATAAAGAGTGTTTTTTGAGATTTATGATTTTTGACAATGGTCACGTGACCACGTGATATCTCTCACTAATGTCGAAATTTAAAAAAACAATTATTAATGAAAAATCTGTGATTATTCTACCGCATTAAATATTCTGACTTGGCAACACTGCCTGTCACTGTCACTAACATAACCAAACTTTTCTGGTACACAGAGCTTGAGTATTCCCTGACGTGTCCCCATATTGTGTATATTTCCCACTTTAGCCCGGTTTTTCCCAATAAAATGCATTCGGTATTGCAACGGGGCAACTCAATTTTAGCGTACGCCCTTAGCGTGTTGGCGTTTTTAACGTTTTGCTGCTTCATATCCACCGTGTTCCTAAACTACTCCACGCAAGCGGACATTAAAACTGTGAAAGTCCTAGTGTAAGTTCCACTCTCCCCTAAGTTTGGGGTTTTATCGACAATTTTTTAGCAAAAATGTGCCCGACTACAGCGCCTCAAGGGAACGAAACGACCTGGGCTTTCTCACTTTCGACCTGAAAACCGATTTAACGCCACTGTTCAACTGGAATGTAAAACAGTTGTTTCTGTACCTGACCGCGGAATATGTCACCCCTAATAACGTGCTAAACCAGGTTTTTTTAACCCAAAAATTACAAAAACACCCAGGAAATATTGGATTTATTTTAGGTTGTACTGTGGGACAAAATAATTTTAAGAGGTGAAAATGCTGTGTTGGATTTCAAAAACATGAACACCAAATACTACTTTTGGGATGATGGGAATGGTTTAAAGTATGTTTTTGCTTTTTCCCTCCCCCAGTTACTTAACCTAAAATTTTCAGGGGAAATAAAAATATTACATTAAGCTTGTCCTGGAATATCATTCCTAATGCAGGGCTTTTGCCAAATATTTTCGCCAGTGGCTCGCATTCCTTCAAGTTTCCTGTGGAGTACACTTCATCCAGAATGTAGAACTGATTAAATAAGTAAAAATTTTTTTGTATTTATTTTAAATAAAAGTTATCTTTGAACCATACATGGATTAATACACACAACAAGTGAAATTACACAATAAACTTAAAACAAAAAGTGGGAATCTAATTTTTTAAGCTGCGGTTGTAGTGGTTCAGGACTAATTGCTACATTAGAAATGTGTAGAAGTTCCTTTAATCCCTAAAATGCTTCAACTGAAGTCATAACTATGCATTAACTATAGTATTAGTTACCTGATTTTCTACTTTTAACTGTGCCAACACTTCCTCAACTTGCAGGCCTTTATCCTCCTCCATAGCGGCAGCTTTTCTCATAACAGCAGCCATTTCATCGATTTTATCAGCCTGTTTCTGAATAATCTCCTCGTAGTTTGTCAAAGCCAGCACTTTTAGGTTGATTCTGGATTGGTAAATTTGCTCTTGAGTGTGCTCCCGGTATTTGGACATAATATGCTCTAAGGTGAAGTGGTAGTCTTCTAAAGCGGATCTCAGTTCTCGATTCTCTTGCTGGATTTCCCTCAAATGCCTGTTCTCCTTTTGGATGTTGGCAATCAACTGGGAATGGGGTTTCTGGTTGGCCACCTCATTCAAATGATCCACTTCCTCCTGAAATTGTTTCATAGCGTCGATTCTTTTGTTGATTGCGTGGGTTTCGGTCAGTAGAGAATCGGCCACTGCATCTTGTTCTTTTAGACGACTGGCCAGTCTTTCTGCATCCGAGATGATTTGTTGCATTGTGAGGGACATGGTGACTAGGTTTTTCCTCTGGGTTATAACTTTTTCTATGAATTGGTAAACTCTATTATATCATGTTTAGTGGCTTTAGAAAGCACGACAAATACTGAAATACAATTTTAAAAATTTATAAATAATAAAAACAATTTTAAAATGTCATAACACAGCAAACTTTGACACTAATGACAGACTGTCCGCCATTTAAGTTGTTTTCTCTTTTTGCAGCATGGAGTTGACAAAAGACAAACAAAGTGACATTTGGTGTTACACGTCAAGAAAAATGACAGCAGACAGTGGAACAAAAATGATGCAAATTGCGCGGCGACATGGCGGTTTTCCGGGACGTTGATAAAGCGTTATTTCCTATAAAAGACATAAACGCCGTAGTGAAATTGTTTCGCAGCCAGTTGGAGGGCCCCAACGAGCCCGACTTAACCCTACTGTCAATCGTCGCCGGTCTTATCGAGAATCAACTGACCAACCGGTCAAACGTTGGCCACATCTCTGACTCGCCGGAAACGAGCGTTTTGCCCCGTTTCGAGCTGGACGCGGTGGAAAGTTTGTATAAAAAGTTTCATTTAATCGTTACCGGATCGGTCGAGTGCAATAAAGCCAAAGCGTACGCCACCAGAGACCTGGTCAAGAGAGTGTCCGATGTGATATGGAACAGCTTGACCCGAAGCTACTACAAAGACAGGGCTCACTTGCAAAGCTTGTACAGTTACCTCACTGGCAGTAAATTAGACTGTTTCGGTGTTGCTTTTGCTGTGGTGGCCGGTTGTCAGGTGTTGGGCTACGATGATGTACATTTAGCCCTGTCAGAGGATCATGCTTGGGTCGTTTTCGGTCCGCAACAGTCAGGTAAGCTGAGGTTTCCCTTAAAAAAGCTCCACAAATTAAAAATTTCCAAACACAGAAACAGCAGAAGTGACCTGGCACGGCAAGGGAAATGAAGACAAAAGGGGTCAGGAAATTGGAAAAGGTGTCTCAGCCAGGTCTTGGCTGTACGTAAACAACAAACCAGTGGTCTGTACAAGACAGATGGAAGTGGTGGCACTGGTTTCAGCAATAAATCCCTCTTTAAACTCCAATATCGATGCCACAGAGGTGGCTTTACTGCAACAGGAGTTGTTGTGGCTGTTGTACGACCAGGGACACTTAAAGAAATATCCTATGGCATTGGGTAAGCCTTGTTGTTTTAATTTAAATAAAAAAAAAACATGTGTTTTGTTTATTTATATCATGCAGAAGAAGAATTCTGTGTAAGGTTATGCGGTTTGGCCAATAGATGGCACTTGCCACCTGTTTTTTTGTAACCTCTGTTTTGATGTTTCCCAAGTGGATTTTGAGGTTTGAATGTGACAGATTAGGTGCAAAATAACACAGTCTAAACTTATCTAAGCTGCCCTTAAACTCAACTTAGTCAATGTTGGGGAAAGTTGACTGAAAATTATAAAATACCAACCAGACTTGTTTCTTGGAGAAATTTGACAGTTTTGATGTTGAGGAACTTTTTTGTACTTTTATTACGTCACGTGACAGCTGTCAAAACTCACTCACCAGTACCCTGAAACTGTAAAATTAGTAATAGTTGCTAACTTGAGGAATTGCACTGAAAGTAGTGTTTAGAGTTCCCTGGAGCCAAATTTGACTGTTGTGATGTTAAAAAACTTTTGAATGCTATGATTGCGTCACGTGACAGCTGTCACAACTGTCAAAACCTGTTCAACTGTGACTTAAAAGTATAAAACTAGCAATAGTTTGTTAATTTGAGGATTTACACTGAAAGTTGTTTTTTAAGCTCCACAAAGCCAAATTTAACAGTTCTGACGTTATAAAACACTTCAATACTTTGATTGCGACACGTGACAGCTGTCATAACTGTCAAAACTCGTTAACTAGTGATCTGAAACTATAAAAGTAAAAATAGTTGCTAATTTGAGGAATTACACTGACAGTTTTTTTTAAAGCTTCGTGGAGCCAAATTTGACAGTTGTGACGTTAAAGAACACTTAATGCTTTGTTTCAGTCACGTGACAGCTGTCATAACTGTCAAAACTCTCTCACCAGTGATCTGAAAGTAGAAAATATCAAATAGATGTGTTTCTTTGAGGAATTGCACTGTAAATTGTGTTTGCAACTCTGTGGAGGCAAATTTGACAGTTGGGACGTTAAGGAAAATTTTTATACTTTTATTACGTCACGTGACAGCAGTTGTAACTGTCAAAACCCACTCACCACTGATTTAAAACTATAAAATTATAAATAGTTGCTAACTTGAGGTATTACACTGAAAGTAGTGTTTAGAGCTCCATGCAGTCAAACTTGACAGTGGGGATGTTACGAAATACTTTAATACTTTGCTTGCGTCACGTGACAGCTGTCACAACTGTCAAAACTCGTTAACCAATGACCTGAAACTATAAAACCAAAAAATAGTTGCTAATTTGAAGAATTACACTGTAAGTTGTGTGTACAGCTTCACAAACCCAAATTTGACAGTTCTGACGTTATAGAACACTTTAATACTTTGTTTACGACACGTGACAGCTGTCACAACTGTCAAAACCTGTTCACCTGTGACTTGAAAGTATAAAACTAGAAATAGTTGCTAATTTGAGGAATTACACTGAAAGTTGTTTGTAAAGCTTCATGGAGCCAAATTTGACAGTTGGGATGCTAAGAAACACTTTAATACTTTGTTTGCGTCACGTGACAGCTGTCAAAACTCACTCACTAGTGATCTGAAAGTCGAAAATATCAAATAGATGTGTTTCTTTGACAAATTGCACTGTAGACGTGTTTACACCTCTATGGGGCCAAATTTGACAGTTCTGAATTTAAGAAACCCTGCTGAATGAGTTTTAATAGCCATAGCAAGTGTCACCTGACTATAAGCCATGCTTGCAAGTGTCATAACTGTCAGATTTAACATCTTAAACTGACGTTTAACGTCACAACTGCCAAGTCTAACTCCACAAAGGTACAAATAGAAATTTTTGGCGTAATTCTGCCAAAGTGACATTTTACGGTTTCACTGCATTGTTTGACAGCTGTCTGGTGGTGACTATAGGTCTGTCTTTAAACGTCACGTTAGTTCAGTTTGGCAGCACTGTTCCCAAGCGGTACAGTAACATAAATTACCGATTTTCTCGTTTACGGTAGGAAATTTGGGGGATCTGGAAGAAATTTCGCCTAAAAGATCGGAAATTTCGTGCAGCGACTTGTTCAATGAAGCAATCGAGTCGTCTCGACGGTACTACAACAATCAGCACGTCTACCCTTACACGTATCAGGGCGGATTCTACTTCAGAAATAAAAAGTACAAGGAGGCGTTTGAGAGTTGGGCTAACGCTAGTGACGTCATTCGATTGTGAGTCTGCTCAAACTGTTTTTACTACAAATTTGTAAACGGATTTTCCAGGTACAATTATTCCCGAGACGACGAGGAAATTTATAAGGAATTCCTGGAAATCGCCAACGAGCACATACCGAGCATAATGAAGTCGGAAAGTTCGGGTTTTGAGGCGCACACCATTTTGAAAAAACCCGAATGTTTCGCGAATTTACTGAGATTCTACGACGGCATCTGTCAGTGGGAGGAGGGCAGCGCCACCCCCGTTCTGCACATAGGATGGGCCAAGCCGCTGGTCAACACCATATCGAAATTTGACGCGGACGTGAGGGCGCAAGTCAATATCGTTTGCGACACCTTCGAGGAGAAACTGAAGAAGAACGGCTCGTTGTTTTCGAACAACATCAACAACAACAACAACTACGAAAAGGATGGGGCCGTTAAAGGGGGCGCTGCGGAGCAGTCGTCCACGTCAAACTTTCATCCCACCATTGAGGCTCTAACGGCGGCTTGCAGTGAAAAATTGCTGAATCCCGAGTTTCTGTTGCAGGGCGATGGATCTCCTTTTGTCGGTAAGTTATTAGTCTACCCGGGTGTTCCACTAACTTTCTCCCGTTATTTGAGGTGCTACAAAAAAGTGTAAATAAGGAAAGTTGTAGGAAATTTCATCCTCTACAGGATTGCATTAAGGTGTTTTTGCCCTGTAGGGCTTCCTTAAGGAGCTACAAGACCAAAAGTGACAGGGTGCATCAAACTTTGTATTAAGTTATTTGAGACTGAAAAAGCTTAGAAGACAGCAGTTTGACAACCCTGTCAAAAATTTATTTGACAACTGACCGCGTTGATTTTTTTGACGCGGTATACAGGGTAGTCACGGCTTTATTCCAGAATTTTTTCAAAATTTTTTCCCAACAAACGTGGCCGCTACAGGGTGTTTCCCGTTCACACACATTCAACCGCTTTTGTGTTTTAACCTCAAATAACTCGCTTACTAGCAACACTTTGTCCAGACTTTTATATCTCAATGGATAGCCAATGAAATAAGCTTTCCATTGACGTATTAATGTTGATTGGTTAGTGGCACGATTTGTCCGTTAGAGGGCTTCAAAGTTGCTCTAGCAATTTTCAGGGCACCGTATCACTTAACCTCAAATAACTCGCTTACTAGCAACACTTTGTCCAGACTTTTATACCTCAATGGATAGCCAACGAAATAAGCTTTCCATTGACGTATTAAAATTGATTGGTTAGTGGCACGATTTGTCCGTTAGAGGGCTTCAAAGTTGCACTACCAATTTTTAGTGCACCATTTCACTTAACCTCAAATAACTCGCTTACTAGCAACGCTTTGTCCAGACTTTTATACCTCATTGGATAGCCAATGAAATGAGCTTTCCATTGACGTATAAAAGTTGATTGGTTAGTTGCACGGTTTGTCCGGTAGAGGGCGTCAAAGTTGTACTACCAATTTTTAGTGTCTCATCTCACTTAACCTCAAATAACTCGCTTACTAACAACACTTTGTGTAAACTTTTATACCTCACTGGATAGCCAATGAACTAAGCTTTCTATTGACGTCTTAAAGTTGGTTGATTAATAACACGGTTTGTCCGTTAGAGGGCGTCAAAGTTGCACTACCAATTTTCAGTCTACCAACTCACTTAACCTCAAATAACTCGCTTACTAACAACACTTTGTCCAGACTTTTATATCTCAATGGATAGCCAACGAAATAAGCTTTCCATTGACGTATTAAAATTGATTGGTTAGTGGCACGATTTGTCCGTTAGAGGGCTTCAAAGTTGCACTACCAATTTTTAGTGCACCATTTCACTTAACCTCAAATAACTCGCTTACTAGCAACGCTTTGTCCAGACTTTTATACCTCATTGGATAGCCAATGAAATAAGCTTTCCATTGACGTATAAAAGTTGATTGGTTAGTGGCACGGTTTGTCCGTGAGAGGGCGTCAAAGTTGCACTACCAATTTTTAGTGCCTCATCTCACTTAACCCCAAATAACTCGCTTACTAACAACACTTTGTCCAGACTTTTATACCTCAATGGATAGCCAATGAACTAAGCTTTCCATTGACGTATTAAAGTTGATTGGTTAGTGGCACGATTTGTCCGTTAGAGGGCGTCAAAGTTGCTCTAGCAATTTTCAGGGCACCGTCTCACTTAACCTCAAATAACTCGCTTACTAACGACACTTTGTGTAGACTTTTACACCTCACTGGATAGCCAATGAACTAAGCTTTTCATTGACGTATTAAAATTGATTGGTTAGTGGCACGATTTGTCCGTTAGAGGGCGTCAAAGTTGCTCTAGCAATTTTCAGGGCACCGTCTCACTTAACCTCAAATAACTCGCTTACTAGCAACACTTTGTCCAGACTTTTATACCTCAATGGATAGCCAATGAACTAAGCTTTCCATTGACGTATAAAAGTTGATTGATTAGTGGCACAATTTGTCCGTCAGAGGGCGTCAAAGTTGAACTACCAATTTTTAGTGCACCATCTCACTTAACCCCAAATAACTCGCTTACTAATAACACTTTGTGTAGACTTTTACACCTCACTGGAAGCCAATGAACTAAGCTTTTCATTGACGTATTAAAATTGATTGGTTAGTGGCACGATTTGTCCGTTAGAGGGCGTCAAAGTTGCTCTAGCAATTTTCAGGGCACCGTCTCACTTAACCTCAAATAACTCGCTTACTAACGACACTTTGTATAAGCTTTTATACCTCACTGGATAGCCAATGAACTAAGCTTTCCATTGACGTATAAAAATTGATTGGTTAGTGGCACGATTTGCCCGTTAGAGGGCTTCAAAGTTGCACTATCAATTTTTAGTGCACTATCTCACTTAACCTCAAATAACTCGCTTACTAGCAACACTTTGTCCAGACTTTTATACCTCATTGGATAGCCAATGAAATAAGCTTTCCATTGACGTATTAAAATTGATTGGTTAGTGGCACGATTTGTCCGTTAGAGGGCGTCAAAGTTGCACTACCAATTTTTAGTGCACCATTTCACTTAACCTCAAATAACGCGCTTACTAACAACACTTTGTGTAGACTTTTATACCTCACTGGATAGCCAATGAACTAAGCTTTCCATTGACGTATTAAAGTTGATTGGTTAGTAACACGATTTGTCTGTTAGAGGGCGTCAAAGTTGCACTACCAATTTTTAGTGCAGCATCTCACTTAACCTCAATGAATAGCCAATGAACTAAGCTTTCCATTGACGTATTAAAATTGATTGGTTAGTGGCACAATTTGTCCGTTAGAGGGCGTCAAAATTGTACTACCACATTTCAGTGCACCAACCCAAGTATTTGGTTCTCTCTCTGTTAGTGGAACACCCAGTACAGCAAACTCGAGCTAAAATGAGACCTGTGCTAGTGTAAACAGACCGTTGTCATGGTTATGGGAATGTTAAATTGAATTTCAGGACAGTCAAGTCAACAAACCTCGGTAAATATTAAGGTTGAGCCGATTGAAAGCGACCCGTTGGCCGATTTTGGTAATTAAATTGTCTGAACCACGTGATTTTTGATCGTTAACAGTTGAAGTAGTTGTATTTGTGCATCTAGAGTGGTTTAGCTGCATTTTTGACCGGTTTTGTGTCAGTTACTATGTTTTACAGGTATGGAACCGGTGGACGCAAAGACGGAAACGCCAGTCAAGGAGGAACCTTTGGCTGGTAAATTGCGTCTTGTTAATTTCAGCTTGTTTTTGCCTTTTTATTTTTGCATCGTACTGTATATACCGTCCTGCTCGCAAAACACCACCACTTTGTTTACAAACCAAACGAAAATCGGTTGTTTAAGAAGGTTAAGCTGTCATAGCTGTCAAAATCTCTTATTCAACAATTACAACAACGACACTATCGCAAAAATCAATGATCTAGACAAAGATAGAGATAAACTTTGTGTCAGTGGACTAAAACGGTTGGTCACGAGTTGTCCAAGCAGACTGATAAAGCAGTTCACGTGACCTGAACTGTTTGAATGACGTCACATCCAGTTTTGACACATTGACGTAAAGTTACACTTTATCTTTGTCTAGTTTATTGATTTGTATATGGATTTCAGAGAATCTGGGGATATTCGTCGCTTTCTCTCTCTCACACACACAGCTAAACTGAAAGCGTCTTGTGTAGCTTTATTTCTTTTAATTTTGCTCTTGAATGTGCCCAAATTTGCTACCAAATAGTGAAGTGAACGCGTTTCCAGGTGGCGAGTACACGATGCCAACGACTCCGTCGCGCAAAGAGGAGGAGGAGAAGGAGAATGGTAAACCGGGACCGTCGAAATCGCCCGATTTCCTTCGCACCGACGAGGAGGAGGTGAAGAAAAGACCGACGGTGGTGCTGCACAGCGAAAAAATGAAACAGCTGAAAGATCTGCTATTGGCCGAGAAACTGAACACGCACGCCATTTCGTTGCATTTAACCGCGCAATCGCAGGCAAGTGACAAATTTGAAACTCGTTCGTTTTCATCCAATGTTGCCAGGTCTACAAAGTCTCCTCAAAAATTTGACTAGAATTTGCAAGAATTACATTTTAGCACAGTTTTCGAAACAAGACGATTTTTTTGAGATTTTTGACAATTGTCACGTGACCATCCAACTAAATAGTGTTCTACAATCACGTGATATCTCACTAACGTCAAAACTGTCAAACTATGCTCTAAAGTCTGAAAAATCAGGGTTTAGAAACGTTGTCTTGCAGTATTTGATATAAAACGTGTTTTTCAACTGTCACTAACGTCAAAATTGTCAAACTGTGTTCAAAAATTGCAAAAATCAGAGTTTAGAAACGTTTTCTTGCAGTACTTCATATAAAACGTGTTTTTGAGGTTGAAGACAGTTATTTTGACAATTGTCACGTGACCGTCTAGCTAAATAGTGATATATAATTACGTGACAACTGTCACTAACATCAAACTGTCAAACTATGCTCTAAAGTTGCAAAAATCACAGTTTAGAAAAGGTTTCTTGCAGAATCCAAAGTAAAACGACTTTCTGAAATTTATGACAGTTATTTTGACAATTGTCGCGTGACCGTCTAGCTGAACAGTGTTTTACAATCACGTGACAAATGCCACTAACGTCAAAATTGTCAAATTGTGTTCAAAAATTGCAAAAATCAGGGTTTAGAAACGTTTTCTTGCAGTATTTGATATGAAACGTGTTTTTGAGATTTATGTCAGTTATTTTGACAATTGTCACGTGACCGTCTAGCTGAACAGTGTTCTACAATCACGTGACAAATGCCACTAACGTCAAAACTGTCAAACTGTACTCGAAAGTGGCAAAAATGTGGGTTTAGACAAGTTTTCTTGCTGTATTTGATAGAAAACGTATTTTTGAAATTTGTGACAGTTATTTTGGCAATTGTCACGTGACTATCTAGCTGAATAGTGTTCTAAAATCACGTGACAACTGTCACTAATGTCAAAACTGTCAAGCTGTGCTCAAAAGCTGCAAAAATGTGAGTTTAGACAAGTTTTCTTGCTGTATTTGATATAAAACGTATTTCTGAGATTTGTGACAGCTATTTTAGCAATTGTCACGTGACTGTCTAGTTAAATAGTGTTCTAAAATCACGTGCCAATTGTCATTAACGTCAAAACTGTCAAATTATACTCGAAAGTGGCAAAAATTAAGGTTTAGACAAGTTTTCTTGCAGTATTTGATAGAAAACGTATTTTTGAAATTTGTGACATTTATTTCGGCATTTGTCACGTGACTGTCTAGCTGAATAGTGTTCTAAAATCACGTGACAACTGTCACTAATGTCAAAACTATCAAAACTGTTAAACTGTACTGGAAAGTGGCAAAAATGTTGGTTTGGACAAATTGTCTTGCAGTATTTGATATAAAACGTATTTCTGAGATTTGTGAGAGCTATTCTGGCAATTGTCACGTGACTGTCTAGTTAAATAGTATTCTAAAATCACGTGACAACTGTCAAAACTGTCAAGCTATGCTCAAAAACTGCAAAAATATGGGTTCAGAAAAGTTTTGTTGCAGTATTTGATATAAGACGTGTTTTTGAGATTTGTGACAGCTATTTTGGCAATTGTCACGTGACTGTCTAGCTGAATAGTGTTCTAAAATCACGTGCCAATTGTCACTAACGTCAAAACTGCCAAACTGTACTCGAAAGTGGCAAAAATCAAGGTTTAGACAAATTGTCTTGCAGTATTTGATATAAAACGTACTTTTGAGATTTATGACAGTTATTTTGACAATTGTCACGTGACCGTCTAGCTGAACAGTGTTTTACAGTCACGTGACAAATGTCACTAACGTCAAAATTGTCAAACTGTGTTCAAAAGTTACAAAAATCAGCGTTTACAAACGTTTTCTTGCAGTATTTGATACAAGACGCGTTTTTGAGATTTATGACAGTTATTTGGACAATTGTCACGTGACCGTCTAGCTAAATAGTGTTCTACAGTCACGTGACAACTCACTAACGTCAAAACTATCAAACTGTGCTCAAAAGTTGCAAAAATCAGAGTTTAGAAACGTTTTCTTGCAGTACTTCATATAAAACGTGTTTTTGAGGTTTAAGACAGTTATTTTGACAATTGTCACGTGACCGTTTAGCTAAATAGTGATCTATAATCACGTGACAACTGTCACTAACATCAAACTGTCAAACTATGCTCTAGAGTTGCAAAAAAATTAGCTAAATTATCCTTTAAAACAACGTGATCTAACAATTATTATTAAAAAGAAAAAAATGAAAAATCTGTATGACACCCTGTATAATAACGTAAAGTGAATGAATTGTTAATATTTCGACTTGGCAACATTGTTTTCATCCTCGAAGCGAGCAGAGATTATCCGGGTCGTGCCGAGTGACGTCACATTTGTTCTTCGAGCTTAATCAGAGATTTTCCAGGTGCAAGTGGCCAAAAAGGGGCGAAGCGACTCGACGGATTCGTCCACGGTCCGACCCAAACGTACCAGACGAGATTAACTACCACGTGGAACGGTATTTTTTAGTACTTAAGCATCGTAATAGAGGGCATTAGCGCTTAATGAAAACAGTCTTTCTCTACGATCAGGAAATCAAATAGAACTTACTAGTAGCTTTTCGCTTAAACCAGGTATAAGTCTCTAACTGATTTATTTATTGACTAGCCAATCAGATTACGGTGGAGATGATTTGATTGTTGTTGTCGTATTGCGTGTAATCAACTTGTACAGGTATGGAAATTTCAAAATGTTTGCGTTGATTAGCCAATCGATGCTCTCTAGACAAAGATGGAATGTTGAAGACAGTTGTAACGCTGCTGTGTTGTGTGGCAGCTGTCAGTTGTGACAGAGACTAAATGACAAGTATAGGAAGTAAAAATTAATTTAAGTAAGCAGCGAGAGATGGCAGCGCTAAACCAGACGCAACAATTTCGCTCTTTTGACTGTTGGAAAATCAGTTTTGATGCGGCGTTGTCAAATTGCCTTTTTGTCTTTTTTTGGCAAAAACTAAGGGATTTTGTGTGTGTGTTTGGGCGTTTTGTTTAATTATTGTGTTACGTGATTATTTGTACCTTAAAATGAGTCACGTGATTTAGAGAGTTTCTTTAATTAACGTAAACGTTAAAATTAAAATTTCATTATAGAAAATAGTCACGTGACCGTTCAAATAATATTTTGTCATTTCCTCGGTCACGTGATAAAAATTAATATGATTATTGAAAGTCGTCGTGCGAATGTAGGAACAGTAAAAAGAGTCACGTGATCGTTTAAATAACATCTTGACATTTAAAACTGTCATGTGACCATTATAAATTCCATTTTTAATCGTAAAAGAGTCACGTGACGTTTAGGATTCGTTTTAAAGTTAAAAACGAAACTAAAAAACTAAAACTTAAATTGGATTATTTAAAAACGTCACGTGACCGTTTGCACATTAAAAGAAGACGTGCAATTTAAAAAAAATCTCAGTACAAGCTGGAAAAAAACGGTCACGTGACCTTTAAAAATATGTTTGTTTATTGAAAATCATCATGGGACTCTTTTAATAATATTTTTGACGTCGAAAACGGTCACGTGACCGTTTAAACAATATTTCGCTAACCACAGTCACGTGACTCTTTAAATAATATTTTTCTCCTTTAGGATTTCGTTTTGACGTTAAAATAATTGAAAATCGTCACGTGACCAATTGAACCGCAAAGAGGGTCACGTGTCGTTTTAAAAATATCAGTTTAAACTGAAAAACGGGTACGTGATCCTTCAAACATGACATTTTGACATTTAAAACTGTCATGTGACATTATCAAATCCATTTTTAATCTTAAAAGAGTCACGTGATCTTCAGGATCTGTTTTGAAGTTACAAAAGGCTCACGTGGACTAAAACTTAAATTTGATTATTTAAAATAGTCACGTGACCATTTGCACATTAAAAGGAGTCACGTGACTCTTCAAATAATATTTTGACATCTAAAACAGTCACGTGACCTTTAGGATTTCGTTTTGACGTTAAAATAATTGAAAATTGTCACGTGACCAATTGCACCGTAAAGAGGGTCACGTGTCGTTTTAAAAATATCAGTTTAAACTGGAAAACGATTACGTGATCCTTCAAATGACATTTAAAACTGTCACGTGACATTATCAAATCCATTTTGAATCTTAAAAGAGTCACGTGATCTTCAGGATCCGTTTTGAAGTTACAAAAGGGTCACGTGGACTAAAACTTCAATTTGATTTTCGAAAAACGTCACGTGACCATTTGCGCATTAAAAGGAGTCGTGTAATTGAAAAAAATCTCGGTTCAAACTGAAACAAACGGTCACGTGACCCTTTATACAATATATCGCTAGTTACAGTCACGTGACCTTCAGGATTCCGGTTTGGCATTAAAAAAAGAGTCACGTGACCGTTAAAAATATATTTGATTATTGAAAATCGTCACGTGACCATTTGCACATAATAAGGAGTCACGTGACTATTCAAATAATATTTTGACATTTAAAATAATTGAAAATCGTCACGTGGCCAATTGCACGTTTTAAAACTGTCATGTGAGTGAATTCCATTTTTAACTTAAAAGAATCACGTGACCTTCAGTTTTGACGTTAAAAATGACATTTTAATCTTACAAATAGATGCGTGATTCAGTTTATCAGTTTAAAAACTAAAAAAAAACCGGTCACGTGACCTTCAGGATTTGACAACTGTAACACTGGATGTTGTTTGACAGCTGTCACGTGCAGCCAAAACCGGTTTTTTTTTATAATTTTATGGTTGAAGGTTTGACAGCTGTGATACTGCTACGTAGTCGGGATGTTTTTTTGCATCTGTCAATTATTGCACAACTGTCAACAACTTTTTTGACATTTTCATACCTGCCGGTGCTATTTGATTGGTCACTGTTTCGGTGCTTTTCGACCAACCAAATAGCTCACTTTGAAATAGTGTTGTGATTGTTTTTATGCTTGCCTCCTGGTGTAATTTTTGTTAAGAACTTTTTTAACAGCGAGCAGTATTATTAATTAATTATTTAATTATTATTATTATTATAGTTTGACGTTTCCTCGTATGCTTTCTCCGTTTAGCCGGTAAGTATTAATCACTCTGACATTCCTTAATTTTTTTTTGTGATTTAAACATTTGTTGCACCTTTGTTTTGTGTATAAATGCCGTACTTGAGGATCAAGATCCTCCCTATTTAGAGAGTAAGTTTATTTATTGTCACCCCCCCTCCCTAGTGATGGGAGGAGGGGTTAGTTGACATTTAGGAGCACATCACCCCCCATTCCTAGTGACCAAGTGCAATGGCCATATAATAATCAAAATGACTGGTTTTTTCCAGTTTCTTTCGCTCTACAGGGAAAATCACTGATCCAACCTCTATAATATAACAAATACACAGGGTGTTTTAGGAAAATTGTACTGTTTGGTAGTGACTTAAGTACAAATCGATCATTGACTCTTCCTGTAGAAAAATTTGTTGATTTTTTGTTAATCAAACCTTCAAATCACTAGTAGTGCCATTTCTGTCAAGTTTTAAAACGTTTCGTAGTCTGTGATGAAGAAAAAAAAACACAAAAGGGTGACTAATCTATTTATTCTCTAGTTGTTAGATGACAAGTATTTTTGTAAAGGGAATTTTTAAAAAGAGTAACAAGCAGGAAAGTTTCATTTTTCCAATAATCGGAGTTGTCCTCATCACAATAAAAGTTGTACAAAAATAAATTATTGAAAAATCCTGTATACCTTTTAGGACTTAATTACACTGAATAAATCATTATTACTATTAGAATAACTTGGGTTTTATAGTGTTATTAAAACCAAACAGAAATAGTGCATTTGTGGTAAAAATTTCACACCTCTAACTTCTTGAACCGTTCACGAGATATTTACAAAAATAATTTCACGCCCTCTAGCGGCCAAACGTGATAGCCACATTCAGTAGCTTTATTTTGTTATACGGTGCGTTTCATCAGAATGCGTCAAATAAGCGAGTTATTTGAGATTGTATGGGACAGTGCAACTAAATTTTGCACAAAGTTGAGAGTCCTCTAGCGGCCAAACGGTGCAACTTAGCGTCCCCCCGCTCAGGGTCACGTGATAACCCATTTTATAACCTGCTTTTTGTTATGTAGTGTCCATATACGGGGTGTTTCAAATTAGCGAGTTATTTACAGTTTTTTGGATTAGTGTACCAACATTTTTAGGGTTTTGGTTAAGTTCCATAGAAACCGTCACCATTTTGTCGCAAGTGTTAACCAAATTGCCTTTACAGACTAATTTTGATCTCAAAAACTCGAATTTGGCGTCAAATTTGCTGAAAACGGCACCATTTTTGTGACCTTGAAATTTGGGTTTTCTTGACAGTTTTTTGGGCGTGGCCTCCGTATCGGGGCCGGAACGTCCCTTTGGCACCCCACGTCAGTTTTTGACCTTCAATTCAAAGGCCCGGTTAAACTAAATTTCAAAAACCAAAAATTTTTCTCAAAAAATTCCTAAGGACTCCCTGTAAGATTTTTGAAATTTTCTATTTTTATTTTTTTACTGACAAACGGTGCGTCGTACAGAAAAAGTGCTTATTAGGTAAAAGGTGTGTTTTACCGGGGTGCATTTATAGTAAAATTTTCAGACTGCTAACTTGAACCGTTTACGAGATATTTACAAAAAAGTGGGAAAATAATGAGTCAACTTTGACGTCCTCTAGAGGCCAAACGGTGCAACTTACCCATGCCCGCTCAACGTCACGTGATAGCCCTATTTATAAGCTTTCTCTTGTTGTACAGTGTGTTTTGCCAGAAGGTTTCAAATAAGCGAGTTGTGGAGGGTTTTATTGGAAAAGTGCACCAAAATTAGGAATTTTTGGGCCTACTATACTAACCGCGGCCATATTGAATTTTGTCCAAAACAAAATGACGTTTTTAACTAATTCCGGTCTGGGGAACACGAATCCGACCTCCATTTTGCCACCAAACTAAAATTGGTGGTTGTTTTTCATGCAAATCACTCTTTTTCAGGAATTTGTGTATCGAGACCCTTTGGCCCAACAGGACATTTTCCATTGGGACCCAATTTTGAAAATCAATTTACTAGGAGTTTTAAGAAAACAATTTAAATTTAACAGTCAAACTTTGGCTCAGTGGACTCTTTTACTAACCCGATCCAAAGTACAATGAAAGTAACTGGTAACCGCTAGAAACATAGACTTTACTAGAAAGATATAGATACTGTGAACAATGCAGCAGAAAGTGAGTATTTTTAAACATTTTTTGACTACTTTAGGAGCCTTTGGAAGGTTTTTGGAGAGTTCAAAGCATTTGAAAACTTATGGAAGCTTTCAGACTGCCTTGACATTTTTTGACAACTTCTAGACTGGTCTAAAAGCTTTTGGAAGGCTTTTGACTGCTAAATCTAGACTTTTCGAGATATTTTCCAAAAACTACTTTGATTCACTTTTTAATTAGTTCAAAACTTGAACACCCTGTATCTTGGTTATTTTTGGGAGTTCAGGGTGGTTTAACCACTCAAAAAAAACATCTTGAACTGCTCTTTTCACTGGTGTAGAGCAAAAAATTAGTGCTTAATGATACAACCCCCAACTTGACTACTTAAACTACCACTTTATTTTTAGCAATATTTTTCTTTACAAACAATTATCGAACAGGATACCAGTTTTCCAGGATATCTTTATACTGCTTCCGCTCTAAAACCTCACCGTTAACAGACAAACTTAATTACTGGAAGAACTTACCGTAAGGTGGAAAATCCTCTGGGTGCAATTGAACGTAGTGGCGGTATACTGCGTCACGTTCAGCTAATTTTTTGTTTCTACGATTTTCCAAGTAGAATCCTAGCGCCACTCCGGCAACCGTTAACAGTATATGCTTTTGAACCCCTTTAGGGCAAAAAAAATAAATAACCTAAAAAAGGGGTTATGTAACATGGTTGGTTTTACCGCTCCACACTGGCCGGTTGGAGCCCCAATTGCCCACGATCGCCCCGATAAATCCGACAGCACCGCCGGAGGCGGGGTACAAGAACTGGTTCAGCACCCCCGGCTCTAATTGGGGCGTGTTTAGGAGCTCCAAGGGGGACTCTGCCACTTTCGGTCTTCCCGATGCCATTTTTCTGATGTTTTGACAGTTTGACTTTTTATTACGTCACAATTGTCATTTTACTTTGTTTTTTTTTTGCAGTGATACAAAATAGGAGTTTTGCATGCAGCATCAGCATAAATCACGTGACACCGTAATTTGAAAATTGCATGGTGGTCACGTGATTTTTGAATCATAATGGATTCGGAACCCGTGCATTGCACATCAGTTTGTCTCTCTCTCACTCTCAGACTGAACGGACAGAGACAGCACATTGACTTTTGACAGCCGTACCAAACAATCAAGCAAGCAGTGATTTGAATCAGAATGCCGGGTTTTGGGATTGTCGCGGTTTTTCCGGAATTTTCAAGTCAAAATTAGTGTTTTTACCGTAAATTAGTGTAGAAACTGTTCAGTAGTGGTTTGCGAACGAATATTGATAATTTCCACTGTCCACTACAGAAAAACTTTGATGCAGAGATAGTTTCAAAGGTGAAGGATGGTTTCGGTAAGTAAGTCTTATTCAAATTTGCTTTGAGTGTCTTTGCTGTGAGAATTTACGTTGAAAACTGTCCAAAAAGTGAGTAATTTATTTACACACACTCATTTTAAAAGTGTGTGCTCACTCGAAACTTCAAAATGGCCGGTGGTGTTATGACAGTGCGGTAGTTAACAAAGAGACAGTCACGTGATTTATTTTTACATAAGAATCAAGTAACACTGGGTAGTAATCTGGAGGGAATTATTCTTGGAGTGGCTACTTCCTCGTATTTCTCCACAATATCCTCCAGTGCCTGTTTGGCTTCCTGGAAATATTCCCAGTCAAACTGCCTTACCGCAGTGTAATGGTGCACATGCGCCTTTAAAAAGCTCATTATTAATCATTAATTAACCAAATTTTCACTCTAACCTGTCTTCGAAATAAAGTCATAAACTGTTTGTCTAAATACTGGAACAAACCGGCCATTGCTGTGGTGTTGAATAAGGCGAATAGTGCCGCTTTTTGTTCGGGGGGCGCCACGTGGCAAAGCCCCATTTTCACCGATTTTCTCGACCACACAGCAAACTTTGCTTTGCGTTGAATTTTCTCGATGTAACCGCGCAAATCGTTTATCGTGTAGTCACCGCGTCCTATCAAAGTTGAGGCTAACAGCATCGATTTAGACCCTAAAATGTGCGACAGTTTAAAATTTGACAGTTGACAAGTTGCGGTTCTGTCACCTAAAGGATCGAGTTGAATCAATTGATTGGATCTATGACAGGAGGCCACAAACTGTTCCTCCTTAAGTCTGAAGAAGTTTAACTTATTTTAGCCCCTAATCGTGACCACCCTGTACAAACATACCTGACGGTGACTTTGTCGTTATTTAACTTTGCCAAATGATTGAATCCACCTGCCAAAAAGTTCAATTTAGGATAGGGCACCATGTTTGTGTTAATTTCGTTCATGTCAAAATTCAAACTTCCCGCAAATCTGGAGCCACTGAAAATTCACTTTATTTAATCCCCTCCCAAAGCTAGGCAGAATAAGGAAAGCATTCTGAACGTTTTTGGTATCTTACAAAATTTCCCTAACTCTGACTGTTTGCAACTTGCATCAGAATTTTGAAAATTCCGTATTTCTGCTATTTTTGGGGTTCTAGCAACTACAAAAAGCTTAAAATGTTTGTTTTGAACTGCTCTTTCAACTCCCTTAAGCCCCAACAGGATTAAACATATACAGGGTGTTCAAAAAACACTTTATTCCCTCTTTAAATGTCATTTTCACAAACCTAGTTAAATGCATCAACATATCCACCACACTACCATTCAAACTGTCTGTAACTGAGTAATTTACAAGTTTTTGGTTGGTTAAGGAATGCCTGTCTTTCCTCAAGGAAATGTCCAGAAGACTACGATTTTCCGCTGGAAAAACGCAAGTAGCGTGTTCCAGTAACTGTCTAGTAGCCAGGACATTGTTATAAGGGCTGGTTATCACATCCTCAGTTCCATTTGAATACACACAACTCACAAACCTACACAAACACTGTGTTAATGGGAGAAAACCCTAGAAAAACCATAGAATACCGTTCAATTTTCGGATAGTAGTCAGCCAATAGGCTTAACACATAAGTACCCACTCCGGAGCCAGTGCCGCCCCCTGTGGAGAACATCAGCAAAAATCCATGCAAACTGTCACACCTTTCCACCGAATGCCTTAGACTGTACAGGATTTTGTTCTGATAAAGCGGGCCTTGTTCGCAAAAACCTTTGAAAAACCTCAATTTAAATCAATTTACACCATTTCAAGTGAAAACCACCTTCAGCCCAATTATTACCACACCCAGGATAGTTGGTAATCAAGTGCTTGTCATCAAACAAACCCTTAAAAACCCCAGTTCGGTACCTCGCTACCACACTCTCCTCCATATCAATGCAAATTGCCCTGGCCCGAACCTTCCCATCCATCATCTCCTGCAAACTGGTGATTTCTGCTTGATTTTTACCCGGTGGAACGTGAAAAAATGGGGCTAAAGAGTGTTGAAGCTTGACAGGGCCCCCGGTAGTCGCAACGTTGTATTCCTGGAGGATTTTCGGCCAGAGCGCCGCCCCAATTTGATTGCCACACTGTCCCACTGGAACACCACCACATTGCGGTTATGTCACATGTTTTATAATTGTATTATACCCTGGATTGTGATAAACTCGCTCATTTTTTGGGGGTAATTGGCACTAAAAACAGTAAAAATTACTTTTTATTTTGATTGTTATTTCAAAATGGTTTGCTGCTGTCAGAGGTCAGCTGTCACTGTCACTCACTTTACAACGTTGCCGGTTGGTGGCGTTAAATCTGATAAGTAAACTTGTTTGATGGTATGCAACCAGAAATACACCAAGTAATTAAATTATTCTTTTATATTTACTATTACAAAAATCGCATTTTATGTTAAATTATATTGTTAAAAAATTGTTACTTAAAAAAAAAACACACAAAAAGGCACTTTTAGAGGTTAAACAGTTTTAAAGTGAAATTAGCGAATTCTGGAAATCTTCTTCGCTTTATCCACGCAAGGGGGCGGTATTGCCGGTTTGTTGGTCAAGTAACGGTTGTACGAGCTAAAAAAAAAACAAAATTCCTGACATTTTGTGACTGACTCTGTCAAACTGTCTTACATTCGATAAGTTTCGCTTTTTAAGTAATCCTGCAAATGACTAATGCCCAATTGCAATTGGTCCGCTATGGGAAGAACCCATTCGTTGCCTTCAAATCTAAATGCAGCTTTATTGGATGACATATCCAAGTTGCCCAGTTCTGGCGGGATGATAGTCAGGCGGTTGCCTGCAACTGGCATTAAGCCAAAGCAAACTTTTTGGCGTTAGCCCTTACCTTGAACGTGAAGTTCCCTGAGTCTGGTCAGTTCCCCCAGTTCTTTTGGTAGTTCAATCAAATCGTTTTCTCTCAGTCCCAACTGAAACTTTCTGTCAAATGTCACTGAAAAAAGTCAGTTTTAAAGTGTACCTACAATTTCCAGGTTTTTCAGGTTTTTAATTTCTGGAGGAAGCTTTTCAAAGTCGTTGTCACCCAAGTATAAGGCTCTGAGTGTTTCTGGAAAAATACTTTTTAGTCCTTCTTCCTTTTTGATTGTTTTGGTACTAATTACCCATCATGAAAAAGTTGCCAGGAAGAGAATCTTCCTTTAAATTGTTGTAAGTGAGATCCAAAATTTCCAGCACTGGGAAAGCCCCAAAACCCCTCGGGAGGCTGTACAAATGGTTAATGGACAAATTGAGTATCCGGAGTTTTGGCAAGGAAGACAGAGACAAGGGCAACTCTTCAATGTGATTATGGCCAAATTAAGGATTTCCAGATTGGTTAAATTAGCCAAACCAGGGGGCACCACTAGAATAACTGTGTTGTTATTTAATTGTCATTTGTAAGTTAAAAGTTTCACCTTTAATTCGATTGTGGCTCAGTGTCAGCCTGGTCACATAAGTCATGTTAACTGCAATAAAAAATCATCAAAACTAACCTACACACAATACACCTGCATGCACGACTGGTTGCCTAACCGCAGTGTAAACATTACTCAGTTTCCCGTTTTGAACAAGCTACCAAATTAGGTAAAAGCTGTACTTACGAAGGCCGGGCAACTCGTCGAACACGGCGACGCCCCTGTCGCACAAATCCAATTCGGGATTTTTGATTTCTCTGGCTTCTTCTAAAACTTTTTTGGCTTTGGACGACATTTTCGCGTTGGGCGCTGGCAAACACGACACTGAGGGCGCCTTTTCCATTTTGCCGATAGAGCGCGTGCTTGTCTAGTTGTTGATTAAAAATCTGCGTGCATTACCAAACGGAACTGATTCCAAGTGAAGACTGCTGCATGGGCGGCCAAAGGGGGGAGATTGTTTTGGTTCCTCCCACGATTGGTTGGCCTAGTGCCAGGTTTACGTTTGATTAACTAGTAAATTTACTTTTTTTCTGCGTAACTCCTTCAATTTATTATTAATTTCCAATTTACATGAGTTTAATTATTTTGTGGGGTTTAATCTGAACTGTCCCAACGTATTGAAAAAGGATAGATATAATCCGATAACTGTCTAATTAGACACTGAAATGACATACCCCAGTTGACAGTTTGACATTTTCAAATGTAAATAAATAATAAACAAAATCAATACATTTGGGCTTTCAGCCCCTATTTAAGTAAAAATCCCTTCTATCTGGGGCTTAAACCTAGTAATGAGCGAAGCAGAGTCACCCCCAAGTAAGCCAGATGAAGAAACTGAAGCAAAAAAAGCCCTGGACAGGCAAAAGGGTAAAGGGTACCCCAATCTCCACAAACTCAAAGTAACTCCCACTTTTTCCTAGTTGATATCCTACTGAAACCAACAGGTAACGCCCCAATTATGAAAAACAAAAAATGGAACGTGGACAGCGACAAACCCATAGGCTGGATCATTGAGTTTGTGAAAAAGTATATTAAACTTGAACCCAGTGAAAAACTGGTAAGTTTTCCTCTTCGGACACTCCAGTGGTGCTCAAGCGGTTTTGTTACAGTTTGTGTATGTGAATCAAACGTTCGCCCCCTCTCCAGACCAAACTGTCAGGAATTTGTATGACTGTTACAGCACTGATGGTAAACTAGTGTTGCACTACTGCACCACCCAAGCGTGGGGTTAAAATAAAACACTTTAACAGTGCAAATAAGTTATTTATTTTATAATTCATCTCCTATAATAATTTCCTCAGGATCAGGGGCTCGGGGCAGAAACTCCAAGTCAGGGTAAATGGTTGAAAAATGTTTTTTGCCTGCAAAAATCCAGTTTAAAACCTAAATTTACATAAAAAAAACCTACTTTAGCTATTGCAGCATCATAATCCAGATCCAGGTCAGGACCCTGGCATATAAATACATTTTTAGGGCTTTCATTACACTCCAAGTTAATCACAGGTAAAGAAAAATAGCATGACCAGAGTATTTTCGGTTTGTCCCCTTCATCACTAAACAACTTATTAATTATGTGTTTGAAATCTTCTTGAGGATTTTTCAGTTGTTTGGCAGTTAAATGCACTAAAACTACACACACAAAAAAAGTGCTAAAAACCACTTTAAACAATTACAGTATCCTTTAGGGCAGGTCCCTGTCAGAGAACCCATTTCCAGGATTGTAACGATATTTTTCCCCCCTTCGGGGGGGTAAGTCAATAAAGTCAAATGTTCCAGTTCATCAGGCATTACAGACTGGTTTGTAACCAGTACCGCCCTGGCTAAATACTCCCTAACCCGGCAATTTGCCACAAACTGTTTAGGGGCTGATTCAGCATTGATTACAAAATGTTCAGCTTTGATTTTTTGCTCAGAGTTAACTAATTCCTTAACCAAGTTATTTTCCAGGGTAAAACCTTGAATACGGTCCTGGTTTAAGGCGAATACCCCACCAAAAACTGCACTCAACCTGTAAGAGTAAAATAGTGAGGTAACTTGACAACTGTGACAACTACCTGCAAAAAGCTTGAGTAGTCTCCCCGCTACCGTACATGGAAAACAAAAATGGCGTCTTCCCAAACCTGCCCAAACTATTTAAAAACCTTTTAGTACCGTAAATTCCTTGGGACACTGGCGTGTCCTCGGTACTGCCCGACATGGCGTACAAAATAAAGTGAACTAAATTTTCCGGCAGTTTTTTGTCCTCCAGAAACTTTTTAAACGTTATACCGGGTGTACCAATTGAAACATCTTCGCTGTCATTCAGTGACGTTAACAGTTTCATAAGCATGCGCTTTTCGATCACCGAAATCCGATTGGTGGCAAAAACGTCCGATCTGGAACACGGTACCACCTCCAGTTGCCCCTTTAGGCACGTCAGTACCCTGCTAACGCTACGGTACTCGGCGTACCTTGCTATGTTTGAGGTTATGAGCAGTTGCACAAACTCCCCTCTAGCAAAGTGTAGCTGAAATTTGTGGTGGCCAAACTCTGCTATCAGTTGGTAAGAAATTACACTTACCTTGGGCACCAAATCAATGTTAAACTTCCTTGAATTGGATAATAATTCCTGTTGGGTCAGTTCTTTTTCTTCTTCTCTTACCCCCAAGTCAGTTGAAACTTTTAAATCATCCAAATTGTTGATTAAACTTGTTTCTGGTACATGGAAGTGACTGGTAAAGTTTCTAATACTAAAAATGTCATTTCCTAAGGGCAGGCAGCCCTCAGAACTTTCCTGATTGCTTGAAATGGTTGTTGTAAAATTGTGGAGTGTTTTCAGGTTGAACGAAGCCCACTGTGCTCCATAGTAATCGTTTCTATGCACAAAACTCAGTTTTTCTAGGGTTTAAGGTAAATTTAAGTGTTTGTTTTACCGATCAATATGCAGGACAGTTTTTCCTATTCGACTGGCTGCAGCTGACACTACAGATTCCACCAAGCCTGTGTTAAATTACAGACAAACTAGTAAATGTGTGTAGACAAAAAAAACAGAAATCCATACCTGTACCAATTACAACCAAATCAAATTCTGTGGGTAACTGATTTTCCATATTTCACCTTTGTTAATTCAATTAAATTAATATAATAACAACAAAACAAACTTTGACATTACCTTTATGTAAACACAAACGAGCAGCCATGGAACCGATCAGATCAGTTAGTCACGTGGCTTATACAACATGCGTTGGTAGGCGGTCACGTGACTAACCCTAGACACTTGACGGCCGTCAAATTTCCCAGCTGTGACAGAGCGGCATTGCCAATTCTAACTCAACTTCCTGCCTTCTAGGGAGTGTTTACGCGCTAACCTCCCACAGCCGGATCGTGGTTACGCACTGATTAGGCAACGCTGTCGCATTATTTAGATTATTCACACCACTAATTTTCCAGGGCAAAACAAAGTAAATTTTAAATTAAATACAAGCAATACTATTATCAGCGTTACTAATCCAAGACTGTTTCAATAACATTCTAATTGTGTCACTTTTTGGTTCCCAGTTGATGTTGCCGTGACAAAGGTAATTTAAAAGTGTCTTTGGTGGTTGTTTGTAAACTATTTTAAGGGTGTTTTCCAGATGCCTATCTTGTACAGCGTTGTTTCTAGAGGCACCACGGTTCTGGCCAAATATGCCAGCTGCGCTGGTAATTTTGCGGAGGTTACCGAACAAATAATAGCCAAAATACCCGACTACAACGACAAACTCACCTACTCCCATGGCACTTATTTGTTCCACTATATTTGCGAAAACCGTATCATTTACATGTGTATCACTGATAATGTATGACCTGCACAGTGGAGTAAGTACACAACAAGTCAAAGCGAATGTGTTTTTGTAGGAGTTTGAAAGAAGCAGGGCTTTTTTGTTTCTAAACGAAATCAAGCGAAGGTTTCAGGCCCTTTACGGGCCTAGTGCGGACAATGCTATCGCTTATTCCTTGAATTCAGAGTTTGCAAGAGTGCTGCTCAATGAAATGAAACATTACTCGGAAAGTCATGATGTTGACACTATTTCTAAAGTTCACGGGGAAATGGATGAGCTTAAGAGCATTCTAGTGCGTAATATTGGTGAGTTTTTACATTTATTGGGGTAAAACCCATTGTTCCAATTCTCCTCTGTCATTAATTCCCCACTTGTTTGACATTTACAAAGTGCATTCCTTTTGCTTAATGGATTAGCTGCCAGGCTGTTGCTCTCTCTTTCTCACACACAGTTGCCGGCATTTACATGGCTTTCTTGATTTTCAATGAGTTTGCACCTTGTTGCCAGATTGTCACTGCTCTTTCCTCAATCATTAATGTTCCTATCCAATAACCTTTAAAAATCAGTCTTTGAGGAAAGTTTATGGTTTTTTACAGACAGTCTGACGACAAGAGGGGAAAAACTAGAATTGTTAGTCAACAAGGCGGAAAACTTAAACAGTGGCGTAAGTAGTAATTTTTATCCGGAATTTCGCTGGTTTTAATCGCCCATTTCAGTCTGTTACATTCAGACAGACCAGCAGAACGCTAGCTCGGTCCTTGTTCTGGAAAAACGTCAAACTATACGTCATAATTGGTGCTGTCGCCATTGTGATTGTGTATTTGATCGTTTCCATGGCCTGCGGCGGTTTATTGTGGCGTGGCTGCGTTGCCAAGTGAATTTAAGGTTAAGTTTTATCAATTTGAGATTAGTGGACTGGTTTAGCGTTCAGTCGGTTAAGTTTAACTGGACTGAATAATTCAGGCTTTAAATCGAATCAAATTCAGTTAATTTTCAGGGTTGACTTGAAAGAAAAACATTATACAGGCTGTCAAATTTATTATTTTTATGAATTTAATTTTGCTTGAAAACACCCTGTACTATAATAGGTAATATTATTGTATATGAGTAATTTTCAGGTTAGGTTACGTTTCAATTGTTTTATACTATAAATACTTGAATAAATAAAATATTTATTATTGCATTGAAATTGGATTTTGACAGTGTTGCCACACCAGACTAAATTATGAAACTGTCAAAAAAAATACAGCAATAATTGAAACTCATGTATTATCACATAAATTACTCGTCATCTGCCGGATACGTCACACCAATTTGTTTCCTAAAAGTGTCCATAAGCCAGGCCAGCTGGATGGATTCCTCGTGGGAAATACTGTCACTTTCGATTTTCCCGGCCAGAATCAATTTTCTGGCCGCGGCCGCTTCGTAGGCCAATCCAGGGGCGGTACTTTGGTTATAATAGAATTTTCTAGTGTTCTTAATCAATGGAATTTCCTTGGTTTCTCCATTAATTATATAAGTTGACGGAGCATAGAATGTGGGTATTCTTATGGTACCTTTAGTACCAACTATCACACCTAAAACAAACTTGAGTCAAGAGAATGATGACTGACGTAGCTGACACTGTTGCCAAGTAAACAAAAACTGACCTTCGTTAGGTAATTCGACGGTGGCATCGCACATAACCTGCGCGTATTTATTTCCTGGATAGGCGATGATAGCGGAAGCGATCAAATCCACGTCTTCTTCGTTTTTGCTGCCCAAAACTGTCACTTTGACGGGCGTCAGGCCCTTGAAGGCGAATTGTTGAAACTGCAAAACGTACACGCCCAAATCGAGAGTGGCGCCCCCTCCCAACTCTTTTTTTGTTATGCGATCCACGCCATCTATCGGGAATCCCAGTGTAACTGAGGCGTATCTAACCTACGTTTTCGGGGAAGTACATATATAATTTTAGGTTAGGTTAGTGTTTTTCGAAAAAATATCATAAATCTCCGCTATTTTTGACACTAATTTAGCGACACCCTGTATAACAATATGTAAGTTTAGACTAGAAATGTTTCAAAAAATTTGCACCAGGAAACAGTGAAATAACATTTTTTTTAGAGTGTAACACGGTTGACGCATTCACCATTATCACGTACAATTGTCAAGAAAAGAAATTTTTTTGCATCATAAATACTTTCTTCGCTATTTGTGACACTTATTTAGCGACACCCTGTATAACAATATGTAAGTTTAGACTAGAAATGTTTCAAAAAATTTGCACCAGGAAACAGTGAAATAACATTTTTTTTTAGAGTGTAACACGGTTGGTGCATTCGCCATTATCAAGTACAATTGTCAAGAAAAGAAATTTTTTTGCATCATAAATACTTTCTTCGCTATTTGTGACACTTATTTAGCGACACCCTGTATAACAATATGTAAGTTTAGACTAGAAATGTTTCAAAAAATTTGCACCAGGAAACAGTGAAATAATATTTTTTTGAGTGTGGCACGGTTGGCTCATTCACCATTATCACGTACAATTGTCAAGAAAAGAAATTTTTTTGCATCATAAATACTTTCTCCGCTATTTTTGACACTAATTTAGCGACACCCTGTATAACAATATGTAAATTTAGACTAGAAATGTTTCAAAAAATTTGCACCAGGAAACAGTGAAATAACATTTTTTTTAGAGTGTAACACGGTTGGTGCATTCGCCATTATCAAGTACAATTGTCAAGAAAAGAAATTTTTTTGCATCATAAATACTTTCTTCGCTATTTGTGACACTTATTTAGCGACACGCTGTATAACAATATGTAAATTTAGACTAGAAATGTTTCAAAAGATTTGCACCAGGAAACAGTGAAATAACATTTTTTTTAGAGTGTAACACGGTTGACGCATTCACCATTATCACGTACAATTGTCAAGAAAAGAAATTTTTTTGCATCATAAATACTTTCTCCGCTATTTGGGACACTAATTTAGCGACACCCTGTATAACAATATGTAAATTTAGACTAGAAATGTTTCAAAAGATTTGCACCAGGAAACAGTGAAATAACATTTTTTTTTAGAGTGTAACACGGTTGACGCATTCACCATTATCACGTACAATTGTCAAGAAAAGAAATTTTTTTGCATCATAAATACTTTCTCCGCTATTTGGGACACTAATTTAGCGACACCCTGTATAACAATATGTAAATTTAGACTAGAAATGTTTCAAAAGATTTGCACCAGGAAACAGTGAAATAACATTTTTTTTTTAGAGTGTAACACGGTTGGTGCATTCGCCATTATCACGTATAATTGTCAAGAAAAGAAATTTTTTTGACTTGACATTTCCTGGCTTCCCTTTGATAATTACGGTTTGTGACCCATCCTGTATATTCTTACCTCACCAATAGCTCCAGAATCCAACAATTCCCGTACTTCCCGGTAAACGGGGAAAAATCTGGACCAAACCGCTTCCATTAGAAACAAATTGTTTTGCCGGGCCAAATTCACGATTTTCCTCGTTTGTTTCTCGTTCATCGTTAACGGTTTTTCGCAGATCACGTGTTTCCCATTTTCCAGTAATTGCGTGACGATTTGGCAATGCTGCGGATTGAGCGCCCCCACGTAAACCACCTGGATTTCCGGATCTGTGGCCAGTTTGTCGTAACCCTCGTACGCTTTCGCGATTTCGTGGGTTTTGGCAAATTCCTGGGCACTGGAAATGTTTATTCGGTTGGATTGGTCAGTGTTGCCAAATTTTAAATTACACCCAAGAAGGTTTTAAAAAAGTTTTCCCTAAAATTCCTCAGAGTTTTCAGTCATTTTATAGCTCCATGGAGACGATTTTTGACAGAGTCCTTTACAAATTGTATTAACTGTAACAGTGCTTTTAAGCATCATGAAGTGACATTTGACAGTTTCCAAGCTTATGACAGATTGAAATATGCTCCAGCACGGTAAGACAGTTGACAGATTAACTGACAGTGACATGACAAACTTATACGGGGTGTTACTATTTTTGACTTACCTGGTAAGCGACCGTGCTGCCACAGCCACCAATTGGTGTTCCTCTTGCGGTAGAGCCTTCAAGGCGGTAACGAAATCGTTTACGATTCTTCCGGTTGTGGCAAAACCCCAACGCAGCGTTGCCATGTTTCACGTTTTTTTCCTCTAAAACCCCACCGGCTCGCAGTGCAACAACAACTAAACTCAATCGCTCGTTTTCCGCTTTTTATACCTTCATTATCAGTTTGACCTTCCTATTTGGATGTTTTTGGTAAAATCAAACCGTGACTGGCCAATATTTAGTATTATAATACGTTTTTACTTTTTTATGTTTTTGTTTGTTGTTCACGATTACCTAACCGCTGGAGTGGTTTCAATTGAAATGATAACGATAATTGTGGGTTTTTGAGGATTGTTGCACAATTTTCTAAAAAAACAAACAACTCTCCAGTGATTTCAAAAGAAACCATTAGAAATCAATGAGCTAGACAAGGATGGCGATGGAACTGTCACATTTTGACAGACTGCGTTTATTACTACTATCCTTGTCCAACTCATTCTCATCATGTGACACTCTACACTTGATACTGATATTTTTTCATTAAGGACTGTTTTAACCAAATATTTCCCTAGGGTGACCCTTTAGGGAAAAAATGCATTGAAGCAATATTGTAGAGGATGAAATTCCCTACAACTCTCCCTCCTTACGTTTTCTTGTTATTTCTGCAAATAACCTAATTATGGTGCGTTGAATTTGGGCTAAATACGTTCCTGTTTTCTTTCAACATCTTCAATGGAGTTTTCTCGCAAACTTGAGGGGGCGTACTACACAATATTGAAAACACTTTGGGGAAATTAATAGTGGAAAAACAGTCCTTTCCACTCTGTATTGTGCTTCGGGTAGTCACGAGGAAAAGTTGACAGATTAACTGACTGAATCCGGATTTACTGTTTGGTTTTATTAATAGAATCGGGCATTATTCCAATTTATATAATATAGTTGCGAAAAATTAGTGGATTTAGACGAATGCAACGTTGCCAGTTGTGTGGTTAAAACTTGGGACACCCTGTACCACAGTGAAAAAAATGAATAACGCACCCCTTGAGGAAATACACGAGCACTACTGCAACGACATGCACCGGACACGTGCCTGACCTTAACCTTCACCCGCCTCCCCTCCTGTCGGTTTGGTGCAGGGTTGCCAGATGTCCAGGTCAAAATAGGAAAATTCCCAATATAAATATTTTCATTCATTGATTGATTGTTGTCTTTATTTGACACGTGTTAACTCGGTTATTTTGACATCTAGAAGATTTGTTCGAACGTCAAAATGTAGCTCGTAATTTTGGCTTTCTTTTACCTGAATACCATTTTTTTCTCAAAATAACAAATAACCGAGATATTTGACAACAGTGTAACTATACTTGAAGGTGTCACAATTTTACCCGAAACTTGAACACCCTGTATCTCGGTTATTTTTTGGAGTTCAAAAGTCATAAATTGATCTATATACGCGCTCACCCTGTATACCAGCAACCGTATCAACGTTTGAACGTTACGTATTCCGATTCAGTGATTCTTTAGGAACATTTTTCGTTTCTTTAATTTTTCTCGAAACTCTAACCGTTTTCGAGATATTTGCCTAAAACTGAATTTTTTTTAGGAAAATCCCTTAATCTGGCAACACTGGTTTGGTTGCACCAAACCCCCCCTTGGCCCGAGCGGGTCCGGTCCTGGATCGACGCCCACTCCCGTTTTATTCAAGCGTCGCGGCGCTCATCTCGTCTGTTACGTCAGCACGTCTGACGCACGTTAAGCGTCCGCTTACGTCATCGGACGCTCGACGCCGTCGTCCCGGGATACCGCGTCCCGGCGGACGACGACGTCTGCGTTTATAGCCGATCTTCGATTGTTTTCTATAGTTTACTTTCCCCCCCCCCCCAATCCGGGGATTAACTAAAGTTAGGCGGCCTTGACGATATGACGTTTGACAGCTTTGTTTTTTTTTGACAGAAGGAGGTTGCCACTTTAAAGTTGGTTTACCATCTTTTTTGCATCATCCATGAAATTTTGACATTTGACAAACGTTGAGAAAAATGACAGTTGTGACGTAACAATAAGATTTCAAGGTGTCCTAAGGTCTATTTCAGACGTTACAACTTTACATCTTATTGGGTGGATTTTGGACAGTTGTGACGTAACAATAAGATTTCTAGGATTTTAGACCGTTGTGACGTAACAAACAAAATAGTATCTAAAAGTCACGTGACCACTGATATCCACACACGTCACAACTGTCAGAAAAGTTGAAAGATTTAAATTGACTTTATAGGTTAATGGGCTGATTTTTTGACAGTAGTGACGTAACAATCAGAAGTGTCCTAAGATCACGTGACTACTATTCTTAGCTTTTCCGGGCCTTCGCTAATTTGTCAAAAACATTACAAAGGTACAGTCAGAAAAAAAAGCGGTGTTAAAGTGTGAACTGCCGAAAACACAGTTTGAAAGGACAATCAGGGACAAAATCGCTTGTAAAACCCACTTGGAGTTAGAAAATGACGGTTTTAAGGACATTTTTGGAATCCTGATTAAATTTACTATCCAATGACATAAGAAAACATTACAAAATCAGGTACAGTCAGAGAAAAAAGCGGTATTAAAGTTTGAACTGCCAGAAACACAGTTTGAAAGGACAATCAGGGACAAAATCGCTTGTAAAAACCCACTTGGAGTTAGAAAATGACAGTTTTAAGCACATTTTTGCAATCCTCACTAAATTTCCTATCCAATAACCTTAAAAAACATTACAAAATCAGGTACAGTCAGAGAAAAAAGCGGTGTTAAAGTTTGAACTGCCAAAAACACAGTTTGTAAAGACAGTCAGGGACAAAATCGCTTGTAAAATCCACTTGGAGTTAGAAAATGACAGTTTTAAGCACATTTTTGCAATCCTCTCTAAATTTCCTATCCAATAACCTAAAAAACATTACAAAATCAGGTACAGTCAGAAAAAAAAAGCGGTGTTAAAGTTTGAACTGCCAGAAACACAGTTTGTAAAGACAGTCAGGGACAAAATCGAATGTAAAACCCACTTGGAGTTAGAAAATGACGGTTTTAAGGACATTTTTGGAATCCTCATTAAATTTCCTATCCAATAACCTAAAAAACATTACAAAATCAGGTACAGTCAGAGAAAAAAGCGGTGTTAAAGTTTGAACTGCCAGAAACACAGTTTGTAAAGACAGTCAGGGACAAAATTGCTTGTAAAACCCACTTGGAGTTAGAAAATGACAGTTTGAAGTACATTTTTGGAATCCTCATTAAATTTCCCATCCAATGACATAAGAAAACATTACAAAATCAGGAAGGTCATGTGACCGCTGTTAGCTACGTCACAACTGTCAAACTCAGTGTTCAGCGAGAACGTGGAGCTATTAACGTGAACGATGCAGTCAGTTTCTCTTGAATGATAAATCAGCTTAAGGGGGCAGATTATTTGACAGTTGTGACGTAACAATCAAAATAGAAAACAGTACCTAAAGGTCACGTGACCACTGACTGTTATCCACACGTCACGACTGTCAGTCTGTTCAGTCCGAAAACGTGTCTGTCAAAGACTTATAGAGGTTAGTTTTTAAGTCTGGTTTTTGACAGTTGTGGTGACGTAAACACTTTTTTTTTTTTTTGAGGTTAGGTTGACAGTATAATACCGAGTGTTTGCCCTTTACCATTAAATCGTCTACCGACACAAAAAGGCAAACACACGTAAACGGACTCAAAAATATTGATTCAAACTTCTCGTTTTGTTTAATCTGGCCATAATACACGGGGATAAGGTAAAGTAGTCTACGGAGACAAAGTTAACAAAAAGGCATCATCTTCAGTAACACCGGCGCTTAACCAGGCAAATATTTGCCCGTACAGGACCGCACTTTGATCCCCATTCAATCATTTGTACAGCTAACGATCTGGGAAATGTCAAATTTCCAGACCGGCCCTGCGCAGTTCAAGTACAAAGCGCCAGACAATACCGAAGAAGAAGAAATGTTATGTAAAGAAAGGCATGAAGACGTTTTATGGGAAGATCCGTTCCCACAAAACTCATATTAGATTCTCTTTGGGAAGCTAATTGGTATCGTACACTGACCAATTTTGATTGTCACACGCCATCTGCTCTATGACGTCACCTGTGTGCCTTATACGTGTTTACTACCCTGTACGTATTATTTAAGTTGGAAAAAAGTGCAACTATTTGAATCGACTTACGTAATAATATACAGGGTGTCCCAGAGTCTGTAGCTACGTTGATCTTGAAATTGTCTTAACTTAACAGTTTGATGACAATTTGGTGAATGTGACCAATTAGGGAAAATACGTGACGTTTATCAGGGCTGTTACGCCCTCTATGACCGCCATATTTAGGCTAAGATGTGAAAGTTACCCGGCGAATTGCTAAAACTCTTCAAGTTGATAGAGTGTTTGTTTTACCAAAAGCACCGGGAAAAAAATGGGCAACGGTCGCCTACCGTGTGAATGGCAAACAAGAGGATTATTCCTATTAATTGGCTACTTGCTTGGTACTATACGAACGTACGTCGTCGTCGTACCTTTTAATAATAACCGAGCCTTGGTCGCTTTTAATGGGTTATAATGGTATGTGACCCCATGCCGGGTATATGTTGATTTTATTATCGTGCATACGCCCGTCGAGATTACCGCCACGATTTAATAAAGCGCATATTAGTATTGGTGTTCCTGATACGATACTAGATTTTATGGGTTTAGTAGAAAGTTAGGTTAGGAAAGTCAATGTCAAAAAATTTAGTTGTGTGGCAAAAGTGGAGGGTGTTTACACTCAAGTAGACCAAAAATACAAAATATAACCTTTCCAGGTCCGCATTTATGTACAGGCACAGAAAAACCTTTTGATAAATACGGTCCTGACCGAAAAACACTGCTTTATGCTGACTAACCTGCATGTTCTGGACCAGGCATCTTCAAGGAGTTTCCCAGCTTCAGGGGTGGTTTTTAGCACTTTCAAACCCTTGAACGATGTTCCAAAAGCTTCAGAGGATGCTAACAACATTCAAACTAACGCAAAAAGCTTCTTCAAACAGTTTTGCTGACTTGTACCCGGTCATTCAAATTTTGAACGTAGAAACTCGCTCTTCTGGTCCCACTGCTCCAGTTTTCACTGCACTCAACTGAATTTCCACTAATGCTAATTAATAAATGAGAGTTTAATTAATATTTGCTTGAAAATCACTAAAAAAATGGTAATAAACAAAGCAAATTAAAAATTCCGAAAGAAACGTCAATGGTTAATGTCAAATTGTCAAATATCAAAATGGAGTGCGTTCCAAAGTGACGTGTGGCAAAAGCAGAGGGTGTTCCGTGTTACCCTATCAAGTTGGCTTAAAATACAAAATAAAGCCTGTCCAGGGCCATATTGATGTACAGGCAAAGAAAAACCTTTTGGTAAATACGGTCCTGACGTTTTACTGACCGAAAAACACTGCTTTATGCTGAACAAACTAAACTAACCTGAATATTCTGGACAAAGCATCTTCAAGGAGTTTCCCAGCTTCAAGGGTGGTTCTTACCACTTTCAAACCCCTGAACTACGTTCCAAAAGCTTCAGAGGATGCTAACAACATTCAAACTAACGCAAAAAGCTTCTTCAAACAGTTTTGCTGACTTGTACCCGGTCATTCAAATTTTGAACGTAGAAAACTCGTTCTTCTGGTCCCACTGCTCCAGTTTACACTGCATTCAACTGTGTTTTCACTAATGCTAATTAATAAACGAGAGTTTAATTAATATTTGCTTGAAAATCACTAAAAAACTTAGCAAAAACTTAGTAAATAACAGTAATAAACAAAGGAAATTAAAAATTCCGGAAGAAACGTCAATGGTTAATGTCAAATTGTCAAATATCAAAATGGAGTGCGTTCCGAAGTGACGTGTGGCAAAAGTGAAGTGTGTTCCGTATTACACTGTTTAGGTAGGACAAATTAGGCTGTATTTCTATAAATTGGGTGGTGTAATTGATTAAATTGGTCCACCCAGTACATGACTTTTTTCTTAATTCCCAATCACACCAATTACGGGACAATAAAGCAACAGTTTAAAGAATTACACAGAGTCGACTTAGTGAGGTGCGTTCATCACAGTTAATCCCCCCAAAAAAAAAACGGGGATTAACGTTTCGAAGAGAAAAAAAACGAAACAAACGTTGCCCGTTCAAAGAGACAAAGCCTTTTAGGCCTTACAGGACGAAACAGTCAAAACTAATCTGAATAGTGGCATTGTTCGTGTATATTTAGGCGAAATATCTCGTGTGTTGTAGCAATGACATCAGCATCGGGCCGCCGAGGTACCATTCAATGGTACCACGGGTGTTGTACCATCGTGGTCCGGCCAGGCGAGTCAACGAACCGCACTAATGTTTTATTTTTTTTTGGGACGTCGGCCAATTGCGCATATGATAAGATTTGGTCACGTGATGGTTGACACACACACAAGTAGGCGATGTAAATCAAGTCAATTGTACAAACATAGCAGGCCTTGACTGTGATATTGACGTGACACTTGTTTACGCACAGAGTGGCCCAAATTGGTTGCAATTTTTTTTGGTACACCCTGTATATGACTAAAATGCGTTGATATTTGTTGAGGAATGCGCAAACCGTGAAAAATTTTGTGTTAAATTGCTGAATGGTACCGACCGTGGTATATACCGGGTACTACATACATACCGGGCGTTGCGAGACCGCGACGAAACACTAAATGGCAGTTTAACGTATTTATTACAGCCACGGCCACAACGATCAGTTTCAGTTTAATTCGTACACACGGTTTTAGTCCAGTTAACCCTAATATATACAGGGTTGTTCGCGTTTGATTTCGCCGCTTAATAGTTGCGTTATTTGAAGAGTTACCGCAAAAGTGTGAATTAGAAGGTTGTAGGGAATTTCACGCCCTACAAGATTGCTTCCCAACACTTTTGCCCTAACGGGTCATTTAAGGTAGTTACAGGCCGAAAACTGTCTGCAATACAAAGTTCTTGCAGTAACTCCAAAGTGTAGTTTCAACAGAGCGTAGCTCTGTTATTTGAGGAGTTACAGAAAAAGTGCAATACAGAGAGTTGTAGAGAATTTCACGCTTTACAGGATTGCTTCCTGACACTTTTGCCCTAAAGGCTCATTTAAGGGAGTTACACTTCAAAAACCTAACCGTACTTTCAGTGGAATTCGTGAACCTAGCTGGTTAGCTAGGTAGTACTAGTTTTCCGTTATCGCCCTGTATAATCGTCCGGTTGATAGGTCAGACAAACGCGAACCAAATCCATTCATCTACGTTTCAGGCTGGCTGTCGCCATTTTATCTACGATCTGCGGCTACTTAAGGCTGCCGTAATAACTTAAAACGACCTTAAGGTACCAGAGTACCTTAAGACAGTCAAACAACATCAAATCGGGCTTCAATCAAGTGTTTTTAGTAGGGTGACGTCACGCACGGTACCGCCAATCAGACTGTGCACCACCTTAACTCGACTGACAGTAGCAAAGTCACGTTCTAAACCAATACAATCGAGCTGTTGTTTTATTTATGACTTTGTCTGTACCAGTGTGCTGTGCAATTATTGTTTTTCATTTGTTCTGTACCGTCTGTCAAAAAACTGTCAAAGGTTTGTTTTGTTGGCTGGGAAGTGTCAACTGTCAAAACCCGCTCCATAGACGTTTAAAATTGCTTAAACTCGCTTAAAAGACCGCTGAGTTTGCTTAAAAGCATTTCATTGCATTTTACACCTTCATGAGCAGGTTTTTAGGTTATTTTATGTCAAAATTGCCTATTCAACGTGCAGGTTAGTCTGTCAAGGAAATGTCAACTGTCAAATTGTGTTCCATGGAGGTATAAAGTGTAAAACACACTTAAAAACCGCTGAATTTGCTTAAAGGCACTTAATTGCATTTTACACCTTCATGAGCAGGTTTTTAGGTTATTTTATGTCAAAATTGCCTATTCAACGTGTAGGTTAGTCTGTCAAGGAAATGTCAACTGTCAAATTGTGTTCCATGGAGGTATAAAAGTGTAAAACACACTTAAAAACCGCTGAATTTGCTTAAAGGCACTTAATTGCATTTTACACCTTCATGAGCAGGTTTTTAGGTTATTTTATGTCAAAACTGTCTATTCAGCGTGTAGGTTAGCCTGTCAAGGAAGTGTCAACTGTCAAAACCTGCTCCATGGAGGTATAAAAGTGTAAAACACACTTAAAAACCACTGGATTTGCTTAAAGGCGTTTTATTGCATTTTAGACCTTCATGAGTAGGTTTTTACGTTATTTTATGTCAAAACTGTCTATTGGGCATGTAGGTTAGTGTGCCAGGGAAGTGTCAACTGTCAAAATCGGCTCCATGGAGGTATAAAAGTGCAAAACACACTTAAAAACTACTAAATTTGCTTAAAGGCATTTTACACCTTCATGAGCAGGTTTTTAGGTTATTTTATGTCAAAACTGCCTATTCAACGTGTAGGTTAGTCTGTCAAGGAAGTGTCAACTGTCAAAACCTGCTCCATGGAGGTATAAAAGTGTAAAACACACTTAAAAACCGCTGAATTTGCTTAAAGGCACTTAATTGCATTTTACACCTTCATGAGCAAGTTTTTAGGTTATTTTATGTCAAAACTGTCTATTCAGCGTGTAGGTTAGCCTGTCAAGGAAGTGTCAACTGTCAAAACCTGCTCCATGGAGGTATAAAAGTGTAAAACACCCTTAAAAACTACTAAATTTGCTTAAAGGCATTTTACACCTCCATGAGTAGGTTTTTAGGTTATTTTATGTCAAAACTGTCTATTCAGCGTGTAGGTTAGTCTGTCAAGGAAGTGTCAACTGTCAAATTGTGTTCCATGGAGGTATAAAAGTGTAAAACACACTTAAACTGCAGTTTGAGCAAATTTTCAATTAAAAGTGGTCCTAGCAAAACTATGCCTGTCAGACTTATCTAACACCCGGTAAAATGGCCTTTAGACGTCCTAAAGGTCATTTTAGCTTGTATTACTAACACGGTTATGTAATCTCGTGTAAAATCCTCAAAATGGCCGCCTAAAATGGCCAAATATTGACCAATGTCTGGCAGCAACGAATTCCTGTCCACTGGTTTGTTTGCACTAAAATTCTAAAGCTGGTCTCTGATTGGACAATTGTAAATCAATTATTAAACCGAGTTTACGGTTGAATAAACTGGAACAACATTCTTCTGGCCGTTAATCAGAAGAATAACGGCCACTATCTTGCTATTTGCAACTTTAATTGTTCGATATGGTTTATGGTGGACTGCAGGGCTTTGCAGTACTTTTTTCTGATTAATTCTGATATTTATATACAGGATGGCCGATAGAGCATTTCAAGGGCTACAAATTGGTATTTTGAACCACCCTGTAGCTGTCTTAAAACCAAAGTTACGCCCTGTCAAAGTAGACGATGCACACGTTTAACCTCACAGTTTAGTTTTCACTAGAACTGTCACTAGAAATTTTTAAACACATCCTGTGTACGGGGTGATTGAAAAAAGCATAGTTTTTACAGCATTTTGGTAAAAAAATCCACCCTGTAACTGTTTTAGAATCAGAGTTATCACCTGTCAAAGTTCAAGAACGAATTTTGACAATTGACATTTCAGACGTCACGTAAATGACAGTGAGCACGCGTATACATGGTGTGACAGGAATGTCACTGCAAATACAAGTTAAAATTGTACAGGGTGGCCAAAATTTTTATTTCGTCTTTCAACTTGAGATTGATAGTTTGTAGCCTTATGCACTGTTTGGTTTAAAGCTAAAAATCTGCCTCATTTGAGTGACATGCTATGGACTTTTATACCTTGATGGATAGGCAATAAAAAGGGCTTTCCAAACATATGGCTACTTTGGTTTGTCGGTTGTATGGTTTGGCCGCTAGAGGGCCTTAAAGATTTCTAGTTAAAACCTAAAAAATTACCTTATTTGACTCTCGTTTGACCGCTAGAGGGCGTCTTTTCATACCAAAACCCACTCGTCAAGAGGACATTTTTAATTGTGATTCATATACACAAACTGAATTTTCTGAATGGAAGGTTGCATAACTAGGCCGGCGACTTTCTCCAGCCAATGCAAGTTAATTATTCAATCAGTAATTATTACTCGCGATTAATCAAATTGTCTGATAACTTGGTTGACTTTCCAACCAAATTTGCGTATTTGACAGATGACACTGAAAACTACTTGTCCTGTCAGCCGTCAAAGTGGTTAATTTAAGGTTATGTCTTAGTTTTGCTAAAAAAAAAAACGGTCACACTTTGGCGCTCTCTAGCGGCCAAACGGTACAACTGAACCGTGTCAGCTCAACGTCACGTGACAGTCCCATTCATTGGCTTTCTTTTGTTATACGGTGTGTTTTATCAGAATGTGTCAAATAAGCGAGTTATTTCAGGTTTAATAGGGAAATGCACGAAATTTTGGTCACACGTGTGCTTTTTAACGGAGCTCGATGGCCTACTATGTTAACCGGTGCCATATTGGATTCAAAATAGTCTTTTGTACTAATTTGGGCCTGGGGAACACGAATCCGGTGTTCGTTTTGCTCTAAGTGACGCCATTTTGGAGGTGACCTTGAAATTGTAGAATTTTTGACAGTTTTCAGGGTGGCACCCTAAAAAACAAAATTTTTGACAAATGACACTTTACATTCAATTTCTATTCCGAGTATCTAAAATGTTTTTGTCTGTCAACGTCAAATTATTGACATTTTGACATCTGACAGTGTCAGATGTCAAAAAAATCAGTGAGACACCGATAATACTGGAACGCAGTCAGTTGTAGAGATCTGAAGAAGACGGGGGTTGACACGAAACGTGCCCGTATAAACTGATTGTAATCGAATACGATCCGAGATTAGATTAGGGCCTGAACAAGGGCTTTATTCGACCCTTTCTACCTCTTTTCTATGGTCGAAACGACGCCCCAACAAACCAGAAAAGAAGAAGAATTGCGCAACCACCATCGACCATCTGTTGCGCTACTTGAAATTAGTTTTTCTTATTAAGCAAATGGGTCAGTATTATATGCACATGGTTTTTACATCATTTCGGGTCCATATGAATGAATTACTCAACGATTTTAAGCTTTCACTACTCTAGCAAACCGAGAAAATTCAATTAGATGCGATTACCAGGGCCGGATTCATGCCAAAATGGCTGGGTGAGCTACGCCACTGATTAATCGAGTATTTTCTTCAATTTAATGACTTCTAGGATTTTTTCTGGAAAGTTTCCAGTACAGCCCTGGTTTTTGTGGTTCAATTAAGTACTTTAAGTGAAAATTTCAGGTCCGTAACTGCCCAAATACCCAAATTATAGCTCAAACTGTGTTTCATGTGAGTTGAGTGGGTTTTTTGCCATTTTCTGCTTGGTTATTCCAGATTAACGAGTTCCAGGATTTTTTATGGAAAGTTTCCAGTACAGCCCTGGTTTTGTGGTTCAATTAAGTACTTTGAGTGAAAATTTCAGGACCGTAACTGCCCAAATACCTAAATTATGGCCCAAATTGTGTTTCATGTGAGTTGAGTAGATTTTTGCATATTTTCTGCTTAGTTATTCCAGTTTAACAAGTTCCAGGATTTGTTCTGGAAAATTTCCAGTACAGCCCTGGTTTTTGTAGTTCAATTAAGTACTTTCAGTGAAAATTTCAGGTCCGTAACTGCCCAAATACCCAAATTATGGCCCAAATTGTGTGTCATGTGAGTTGAGTGGGTTTTTTGCCATTTTCTGCTTGGTTATTCCACTTTAACGAGTTTCAGGGTTTTTGTTAAAAAGTTTCCAGTACAGTCCTGGTTTTTGGTGGTTCAATTAAGTACTTTCAGTGAAAATTTCAGGTCCGTAACTGCCCAAATACCCAAATTATCGCCCAAAGTGTGTTTCATGTGACTTTAGTCGGTTTTCTGCAATTATTTGTTTGGTTATTCCAGTTTAACGAGTTCCAGGATTTGTTATGGAAAGTTTCTAGTACAGCCCTGGTTTTTGTGATTCAATTAAGTACTTTCAGTGAAAATTTCAGGTCCGTAACTGCCCAAATACCCAAATTATTGCCCAAATTGTATTTTATGTGACTTTAGTGGGTTTTTGCCCATTTTCTGCTTGGTTATTCCAATTTACCGAGTTTCAGGGTTTATGGTGAAAAGTTTCCAGTACGGCCCCTGGTTTTGTGGTTCAATTAAGTACTTTCAGTGAAAATTTCAGGTTCGTAACTGCCCAAATACCCAAATTATGGCTCAAACTGTGTTTCATGTGACTTTAGTGGGTTTTTGCCCATTTTCTACTTGGTTATTCCAGTTTAACGAGTTTCAGGGTTTGTTCTGGAAAATTTCCAGTACGGCCCTTAGTTTTGTGGTTCAATTAAGTACTTTCAGTGAAAATTTCAGGTCCGTAACTGCCCAAATACCCAAATTATGACTCAAATTGTGTTTCATGTGACTTTAGTGGGTTTTCTACAATTATTTGTTTGGTTATGCCAATTTAACGAGTTTTAGGGTTTTTGTTGAAAAGTTTCCAGTACGGCCCCTGGTTTTGTGGTTCAATTAAGTACTTTCAGTGAAAATTTCAGGTCCGTAACTGCCCAAATACCCAAATTATGACTCAAATTGTGTTTCATGTGACTTTAGTGGGTTTTCTACAATTATTTGTTTGGTTATGCCAATTTAACGAGTTTTAGGGTTGTTGTTGAAAAGTTTCCAGTACGGCCCCTGGTTTTGTGGTTCAATTAAGTACTTTCAGTGAAAATTTCAGGTCCGTAACTGCCCAAATACCCAAATTACGGCCCAAACTGTGTTTCATGTGACTTTAGTGGGTTTTCTGCAATTATTTGTTTGGTTATTTCAGTTTAACGAGTTCCAGGATTTTTTCTGGAAAGTTTCCAGTACGGCCCTGGTTTTTGTGGTTCAATTAAGTACTTTCAGTGAAAATTTCAGGTCCGTAACTGCCCAAATACCCAAATTACGGCCCAAACTGTGTTTCATGTGACTTTAGTGGGTTTTCTGCAATTATTTGTTTGGTTATTTCAGTTTAACGCGTTCCAGGATTTTTTCTGGAAAGTTTCCAGTACGGCCCTGGTTTTTGTGGTTCAATTAAGTACTTTCAGTGAAAATTTCAGGTCCGTAACTGCCCAATTACCCAAATTATAGCTCAAACTGTGTTTCATGTGACTTTAGTGGGTTTTTGCCCATTTTCTGCTTAGTTATTCCAGTTTAACGAGTTTCAGGGTTTGTTCTGGAAAATTTCCAGTACGGCCCTTAGTTTTGTGGTTCAATTAAGTACTTTCGGTGAAAATTTCAGGTCCGTAACTGCCCAAATACCCAAATTATAGCTCAAATTGTGTTTCATGTGAGTTGAGTGGGTTTTCTACAATTATTTGTTTGGTTATTCCAGTTTAAGGAGTTCCAGGATTTTTTCTGGAAAGTTTCCAGTACGGCCCTGGTTTTTGTGGTTCAATTAAGTACTTTCAGTGAAAATTTCAGGTCCGTAACTGCCCAAATACCCAAATTATAGCTCAAACTGTGTTTCATGTGACTTTAGTGGATTTTTGCCCATTTTCTGCTTGGTTATTCCAGTTTAATGAGTTTCAGGGTTTGTTCTGGAAAATTTCCAGTACGGCCCTTAGTTTTGTGGTTCAATTAAGTACTTTCAGTGAAAATTTCAGGTCCGTAACTGCCCAAATACCCAAATTATGACTCAAATTGTGTTTCATGTGACTTTAGTGGGTTTTCTACAATTATTTGTTTGGTTATGCCAATTTAACGAGTTTTAGGGTTTGTTCTGGAAAATTTCCAGTACGGCCCTTAGTTTTGTGGTTCAATTAAGTACTTTCAGTGAAAATTTCAGGTCCGTAACTGCCCAAATACCCAAATTACGGCCCAAACTGTGTTTCATGTGACTTTAGTGGGTTTTCTGCAATTATTTGTTTGGTTATTTCAGTTTAACGAGTTCCAGGATTTTTTCTGGAAAGTTTCCAGTACGGCCCTGGTTTTTGTGGTTCAATTAAGTACTTTCAGTGAAAATTTCAGGTCCGTAACTGCCCAATTACCCAAATTATGGCCCAAACTGTGTTTCATGTGACTTTAGTGGGTTTTCTGCAATTATTTGTTTGGTTATGCCAATTTAACGAGGTTCAGGGGTTTTGTTGAAAAGTTTCCAGTACAGCCCTGGTTTTGTGGTTCAATTAAGTACTTTCAGTGAAAATTTCAGGTCCGTAACTGCCCAGTTACCCAAATTATGGCCCAAACTGTGTTTCATGTGAGTTGAGTGGGTTTTTTGAATGAAACACAATTCGGGCCATAATTTGGGTATTTGGGCAGTTACGGACCTGAAATTTTCACTGAATCGAACCACAAAGCAAGGGCCGTACTGGAAAATTTCCAGAAAAAATCCTGAAACTCGTTAAACTGGAAAAACCAAGCAGAAAATGGGCAAAAATGTTTAAGAGACAAACACAATCACTGATGCATTATTACAAGGTTAAAACCGAACATATGTTCACTAAATTTGCATAATCGTTAATACTTATTTATTTTTCGCTCGATTTCATTCAAAACTATCAATGGGTCTCATCAGCCTTGACTGCGCTAAGGCTCGTTTGTTTCCAAATGGTTAAACCGTCGGTTAAACTTAGCCTGACCCAGATTTACCATTGTATTATGCATACAGGCTTCCGCCTACGTTCACATTTAATGATAAATCGCTCTTATTGGCAGCAGAATTGGATTTAAATTAATAACAAGCCGATGTGTGATTTATAATATCGATTCGAATGCGCACGAGTTTCTCTTAACCCCATTTTTCTACCAGGAATTTTCCTAAAAAAAAAATACCTTAAAATGTGAGGTTATGAATGAATTTTGTTTTCATTCAACTGTTTGTTACGTTGGCGTCCATTAATATAACCAACTCTAGGCCAACTTGTTGCTTAAACGCGCAATAAAAGGTCAAACGTTTGTTTGTCAATGAGGAAAATTGCGAACACAGTCACGCAACAAACTTCAGTTCAGTCGGTCGTTTAACCGTCAAAATTGTCAAAAAACCGCCTGTCAAACATTCCACAAAATGACAGGCTACCCACTGGTTCGAATTGCACCGTGACAGCTGTCAAAATAACCGAGCTGTCAGCTGTCAAAGTGAGTGTAACTGTAAACATTTAGAAACGTCGTAAAGTGTAATTTTGACAAATATTACCTTAGTAACGTAACCTAAATGGTGGACGTCACAACTGTCAAAAATACACCCATAACCTAACCTAACCTAACCTAACCTATAAAATGATTAACTTTATACAGTTATTTTGACGTGTGAAATTTAAAACCCTCTAGCGGCCAAACCGTACAACCAACCAACCAACGTTGCCATATGTTTGGAAAGCCCTTTTTATTGCCTATCCATCGACGTATAAAAGTTCATAGCGTGTCAGTCAAATAAGGCAGTTTTTTAGCTTTAAACGAAACAGTGCACAAGGCTACAAACCTCTCACTCGTATCAATCTCAAAGATGTTAAGAGATTTTGATCACCCTGTACAATTTTAACGCATTTGCAGTGACACTCCAGTTACAGAAAGCATATAGGTACTCATTGATTTGCAACTGTCAATGTCACATGTCACTGTCATTGTCACATGTCACTGTCATTGTCACATGTCACTGTCATTGTCGATGGTCAAAATTGTTTTTTTCTTTGATAGGTCATAACTCTGGTTCTAAGACAGTTACAGGGTTGATTTTTTTACCAGAATGCGGCCAAAACAATGCTTTTTTTCATCACCCTATACAGGATGTGCGCAAAAATTACTACTGACAGCGCCACGTCAGCTAGTATCTCGTTTGAACTAAACTGTAGCTGTGCTACTTTGACATGCCATAACTCTGGTTCTAAGACAGTTACAGGGTTGATTTTTTTACCAGAATGCGGCCAAAACAATGCTTTTTTTCATCACCCTGTACAGGGTGTGCGCAAAAATTACTACTAACAACGCCACGTCAGCAAGCATCTCGTTTGAACTAAACTGTAGCTGTGCTAATTTGACAGGTCATAACTCTGGTTCTAAGACAGTTACAGGGTTGATTTTTTTACCAGAATGCGGCCAAAACAATGCTTTTTTTCATCACCCTGTACAGGGTGTGCGCAAAAATTACTACTAACAGCGCCACGTCAGCTAGTATCTCTTTTGAACTAAACTGTAACTGTGCTACTTTGACAGGTCATAACTCTGGTTCTAAGACAGTTACAGGGTTGATTTTTTTACCAGAATGTAGCAAAACAATGCTTTATTTAATCACCCTGTACAGGGTGTGCGCAAAAATTACTACTAACAACGCCACGTCAGCAAGCATCTCGTTTGAACTAAACTGTAACTGTGCTACTTTGACATGCCATAACTCTGGTTCTAAGACAGTTACAGGGTTGATTTTTTTACCAGAATGTAGCCAAAACAATGCTTTTTTTAATCACCCTGTACAGGGTGTGCACAAAAATTACTACTAACAGCGCCACGTCAGCTAGTATCTCTTTTGAACTAAACTGTAACTGTGCTACTTTGACAGGTCATAACTCTGGTTCTAAGACAGTTACAGGGTTGATTTTTTTACCAGAATGTAGCCAAAACAATGCTTTATTTAATCACCCTGTACAGGGTGTGCGCAAAAATTACTACTAACAGCGCCACGTCAGCTAGTATCTCTTTTGAACTAAACTGTAACTGTGCTACTCTGACAGGTCATAACTCTGGTTCTAAGACAGTTACAGGGTTGATTTTTTTACCAGAATGTAGCCAAAACAATGCTTTTTTTCATCACCCTGTACAGGGTGTGCACAAAAATTACTACTAACAGCGCCACGTCAGCTAGTATCTCTTTTGAACTAAACTGTAACTGTGCTACTTTGACAGGTCATAACTCTGGTTCTAAGACAGTTACAGGGTTGATTTTTTTACCAGAATGTAGCCAAAACAATGCTTTATTTAATCACCCTGTACAGGGTGTGCGCAAAAATTACTACTAACAACGCCACGTCAGCAAGCATCTCGTTTGAACTAAACTGTAACTGTGCTACTTTGACATGCCATAACTCTGGTTCTAAGACAGTTACAGGGTTGATTTTTTTACCAGAATGTAGCCAAAACAATGCTTTATTTAATCACCCTGTACAGGGTGTGCGCAAAAATTACTACTAACAACGCCACGTCAGCAAGCATCTCGTTTGAACTAAACTGTAACTGTGCTACTTTGACATGCCATAACTCTGGTTCTAAGACAGTTACAGGGTTGATTTTTTTACCAGAATGTAGCCAAAACAATGCTTTTTTTAATCACCCTGTACAGGGTGTGCACAAAAATTACTACTAACAGCGCCACGTCAGCTAGTATCTCTTTTGAACTAAACTGTAACTGTGCTACTTTGACAGGTCATAACTCTGGTTCTAAGACAGTTACAGGGTTGATTTTTTTACCAGAATGTAGCCAAAACAATGCTTTATTTAATCACCCTGTACAGGGTGTGCGCAAAAATTACTACTAACAGCGCCACGTCAGCTAGTATCTCTTTTGAACTAAACTGTAACTGTGCTACTCTGACAGGTCATAACTCTGGTTCTAAGACAGTTACAGGGTTGATTTTTTTACCAGAATGTAGCCAAAACAATGCTTTTTTTCATCACCCTGTACAGGGTGTGCGCAAAAATTACTACTAACAACGCCACGTCAGCAAGCATCTCGTTTGAACTAAACTGTAGCTGTGCTAATTTGACAGGTCATAACTCTGGTTCTAAGACAGTTACAGGGTTGATTTTTTTACCAGAATGCGGCCAAAACAATGCTTTTTTTCATCACCCTGTACAGGGTGTGCGCAAAAATTACTACTAACAGCGCCACGTCAGCTAGTATCTCTTTTGAACTAAACTGTAACTGTGCTACTTTGACAGGTCATAACTCTGGTTCTAAGACAGTTACAGGGTTGATTTTTTTACCAGAATGTAGCCAAAACAATGCTTTATTTAATCACCCTGTACAGGGTGTGCGCAAAAATTACTACTAACAACGCCACGTCAGCAAGCATCTCGTTTGAACTAAACTGTAACTGTGCTACTTTGACATGCCATAACTCTGGTTCTAAGACAGTTACAGGGTTGATTTTTTTACCAGAATGTAGCCAAAACAATGCTTTTTTTAATCACCCTGTACAGGGTGTGCACAAAAATTACTACTAACAGCGCCACGTCAGCTAGTATCTCTTTTGAACTAAACTGTAACTGTGCTACTTTGACAGGTCATAACTCTGGTTCTAAGACAGTTACAGGGTTGATTTTTTTACCAGAATGTAGCCAAAACAATGCTTTATTTAATCACCCTGTACAGGGTGTGCGCAAAAATTACTACTAACAACGCCACGTCAGCAAGCATCTCGTTTGAACTAAACTGTAACTGTGCTACTTTGACATGCCATAACTCTGGTTCTAAGACAGTTACAGGGTTGATTTTTTTACCAGAATGTAGCCAAAACAATGCTTTATTTAATCACCCTGTACAGGGTGTGCGCAAAAATTACTACTAACAACGCCACGTCAGCAAGCATCTCGTTTGAACTAAACTGTAACTGTGCTACTTTGACATGCCATAACTCTGGTTCTAAGACAGTTACAGGGTTGATTTTTTTACCAGAATGTAGCCAAAACAATGCTTTTTTTAATCACCCTGTACAGGGTGTGCACAAAAATTACTACTAACAGCGCCACGTCAGCTAGTATCTCTTTTGAACTAAACTGTAACTGTGCTACTTTGACAGGTCATAACTCTGGTTCTAAGACAGTTACAGGGTTGATTTTTTTACCAGAATGTAGCCAAAACAATGCTTTATTTAATCACCCTGTACAGGGTGTGCGCAAAAATTACTACTAACAGCGCCACGTCAGCTAGTATCTCTTTTGAACTAAACTGTAACTGTGCTACTCTGACAGGTCATAACTCTGGTTCTAAGACAGTTACAGGGTTGATTTTTTTACCAGAATGTAGCCAAAACAATGCTTTTTTTCATCACCCTGTACAGGGTGTGCGCAAAAATTACTACTAACAACGCCACGTCAGCAAGCATCTCGTTTGAACTAAACTGTAGCTGTGCTAATTTGACAGGTCATAACTCTGGTTCTAAGACAGTTACAGGGTTGATTTTTTTACCAGAATGCGGCCAAAACAATGCTTTTTTTCATCACCCTGTACAGGGTGTGCGCAAAAATTACTACTAACAGCGCCACGTCAGCTAGTATCTCTTTTGAACTAAACTGTAACTGTGCTACTTTGACAGGTCATAACTCTGGTTCTAAGACAGTTACAGGGTTGATTTTTTTACCAGAATGTAGCCAAAACAATGCTTTTTTTAATCACCCTGTACAGGGTGTGCGCAAAAATTACTACTAACAACGCCACGTCAGCAAGCATCTCGTTTGAACTAAACTGTAACTGTGCTACTTTGACATGCCATAACTCTGGTTCTAAGACAGTTACAGGGTTGATTTTTTTACCAGAATGTAGCCAAAACAATGCTTTTTTTAATCACCCTGTACAGGGTGTGCACAAAAATTACTACTAACAGCGCCACGTCAGCTAGTATCTCTTTTGAACTAAACTGTAACTGTGCTACTTTGACAGGTCATAACTCTGGTTCTAAGACAGTTACAGGGTTGATTTTTTTACCAGAATGTAGCCAAAACAATGCTTTATTTAATCACCCTGTACAGGGTGTGCGCAAAAATTACTACTAACAACGCCACGTCAGCAAGCATCTCGTTTGAACTAAACTGTAACTGTGCTACTTTGACATGCCATAACTCTGGTTCTAAGACAGTTACAGGGTTGATTTTTTTACCAGAATGTAGCCAAAACAATGCTTTTTTTAATCACCCTGTACAGGGTGTGCACAAAAATTACTACTAACAGCGCCACGTCAGCTAGTATCTCTTTTGAACTAAACTGTAACTGTGCTACTTTGACAGGTCATAACTCTGGTTCTAAGACAGTTACAGGGTTGATTTTTTTACCAGAATGTAGCCAAAACAATGCTTTATTTAATCACCCTGTACAGGGTGTGCGCAAAAATTACTACTAACAACGCCACGTCAGCAAGCATCTCGTTTGAACTAAACTGTAGCTGTGCTAATTTGACAGGTCATAACTCTGGTTCTAAGACAGTTACAGGGTTGATTTTTTTACCAGAATGTAGCCAAAACAATGCTTTTTTTAATCACCCTGTACAGGGTGTGCACAAAAATTACTACTAACAGCGCCACGTCAGCTAGTATCTCTTTTGAACTAAACTGTAACTGTGCTACTTTGACAGGTCATAACTCTGGTTCTAAGACAGTTACAGGGTTGATTTTTTTACCAGAATGTAGCCAAAACAATGCTTTTTTTAATCACCCTGTACAGGGTGTGCACAAAAATTACTACTAACAGCGCCACGTCAGCTAGTATCTCTTTTGAACTAAACTGTAACTGTGCTACTTTGACAGGTCATAACTCTGGTTCTAAGACAGTTACAGGGTTGATTTTTTTACCAGAATGTAGCCAAAACAATGCTTTATTTAATCACCCTGTACAGGGTGTGCGCAAAAATTACTACTAACAACGCCACGTCAGCAAGCATCTCGTTTGAACTAAACTGTAACTGTGCTACTTTGACATGCCATAACTCTGGTTCTAAGACAGTTACAGGGTTGATTTTTTTACCAGAATGTAGCCAAAACAATGCTTTTTTTAATCACCCTGTACAGGGTGTGCACAAAAATTACTACTAACAGCGCCACGTCAGCTAGTATCTCTTTTGAACTAAACTGTAACTGTGCTACTTTGACATGCCATAACTCTGGTTCTAAGACAGTTACAGGGTTGATTTTTTTACGAGAATGTAGCCAAAACAATGCTTTTTTTCATCACCCTGTACAGGGTGTGCGCAAAAATTACTACTAACAACGCCACGTCAGCAAGCATCTCTTTTGAACTAAACTGTAACTGTGCTACTCTGACAGGTCATAACTCTGGTTCTAAGACAGTTACAGGGTTGATTTTTTTACCAGAATGTAGCCAAAACAATGCTTTTTTTAATCACCCTGTACAGGGTGTGCACAAAAATTACTACTAACAGCGCCACGTCAGCTAGTATCTCTTTTGAACTAAACTGTAACTGTGCTACTTTGACATGCCATAACTCTGGTTCTAAGACAGTTACAGGGTTGATTTTTTTACCAAAATATAGCCAAAACAATGCTTTTTTTCATCACCCTATACAGGGTGTGCGCAAAAATTACTACTAACAGCGCCACGTCAGCAAATATCTCGTTTGAACAAAACTGTAGCTGTGCTACTTTGACAGGTCATAACTCTGGTTCTAGGACAGTTACAGGGTTGATTTTTTTACCAGAATGCGGCCAAAACAATGCTTTTTTTCATCACCCTGTACAGGGTGTGCGCAAAAATTACTACTGACAACGCCACGTCAGCAAGCATCTCGTTTGAACTAAACTGTAGCTGTGCTAATTTGACAGGTCATAACTCTGGTTCTAAGACAGTTACAGGGTTGATTTTTTTACCAGAATATAGCCAAAACAATGCTTTTTTTCATCACCCTGTACAGGGTGTGCACAAAAATTACTACTAACAGCGCCACGTCAGCTAGTATCTCTTTTGAACTAAACTGTAACTGTGCTACTCTGACAGGTCATAACTCTGGTTCTAAGACAGTTACAGGGTTGATTTTTTTACCAGAATGCGGCCAAAACAATGCTTTATTTAATCACCCTGTACAGGGTGTGCGCAAAAATTACTACTGACAGCGCCACGTCAGCAAATATCTCTTTTGAACTAAACTGTAACTGTGCTACTTTGACAAGTCATAACTCTAGTTTTAGGACAGTTACAGGGCTGATTTTTTTACCAGAATGCGGCCAAAACAATGCTTTTTTTAATCACCCTGTACAGGGTGTGCGCAAAAATTACTACTGACAACGCCACGTCAGCAAGCATCTCGTTTGAACTAAACTGTAGCTGTGCTAATTTGACAGGTCATAACTCTGGTTCTAAGACAGTTACAGGGTTGATTTTTTTACCAAAATTTAGCTAAAAAAATAAATATTTTGACCATCCTGTACAGTTTTAGTTAGGGCAAAGCGTTTGAACCTAAATAACATTCCAAAAAACGTGTGTCAAAGTAGTAAACCGAGTGGTTGTGGTTTACCGTCTGCTGTACGTTGAATTCTTGGTTGAAACGAGTTCCGAAGAAAAGGGATGGGTCCCCGTCTAGCTCTAAATAAGTTATGGCAATTGTTCGGGCTGGGATTTTTTACGTTTTTCCTTATAATGCCCTCGGGGCCGTTTTGGCTCGGGTTTGTGTGTGCACGCCGTCGTTATAATAATAAATGCACTTTGACTACATCAACCAGCCGATTGTTTTAGTATTTTTCGCGCAAAACACGGGTCAAACACCTTTTACACGTTACCCATCCAGTTACACTGCACTAATCAACGGTTTCCTGCCGTCACTGTCAGTTTTGTGTATACAAAGAAACGTCACCTAAAAATCATTGAAATGGGACAAGAGTACTGGATTAAACGGTGTGACGTAACGCTCGTGCGTTATCTCACCTATTTCCGGTATTAGGTTAGCTTTCCTAACCTACGTCACCATAATCGTTCATTCAACAATATTTACTTAGTAATAAATCGATTTTTTTCCCCCAGATTTGGATCACTCTGTACCATTTCCAGTCTAATCCGGCTTTATTACGAACAAGCCTTTGTGATGGCGTCGTGACGCTCATCGACGCTCCTTGACGTCACGACGTCACACCAATAAAACATGTGTAATATTGACGTCGGTCGTTCAAATATTTACCTTTTACGAGCCGTAATAATGTTACGCGTTTAAGCGATATTTACCGGTAAACGATTTTTACAGTTACAGTAATAAAAAAAAAAATGTAATTTTGGTCGAAATTTGCTTGCGCCAAACCACTGTCTTAATGGGTTTTGCCCTAAGACCTACCAGTGGTGGCAAGCCAAAATCAACCTTACTGACATACAAGCCCTTATAAGGGAGCCACATTCTAATTGCGATTTTCAGTTCAAAATTACTCAAAAAAAACTCATTTTTTGAGTTTAAACCCGATAATATGGCATGCTTGGAAAACCCGTGATTTTGGCCAAACTTTTAGTGCACTTTTCCAAAAAATCGTTAATAACTCGCTTATTTAAAACTTTCAGTCTAAACACATAATATAACAAAAGAAAGCTAATGAGTGGGGCTCTCGCGTGACGTTGACAGGACTTGGCTAAGTTGCACCGTTCGGCCGCTAGAGGGCGTCAAAGTTGATTAATGATTCTAAAACATTTTTGCAAATATCTTGAAAACTACTTAAGTTAGAGGTCTGGAATTTTTACCATTTCTCGTATCTGGCTAGAATGCAACTTTTACCATATGGGCGATTTTTCCGTACCAGGCACGGTTTGACCGTGAAAATTTAAAAACTGTTTTTCTGTCATTTTTAACAGGGGGTACCCCCAAAAATTTTTGAGTAAAAATTTTTAATATTAAAATTTTACTTTAATTACCTAAATATGTTTGGGTTAATTGTACAACTATGACATAAACTGTCATTTGTCATAATTTAATTTTTTAATGGTGCCACGCCCTGAAAACTGTCAAAAAAAGACAAAAATGCTATATTTTCAAAGTTATTTCTGAACGGTGCCATTTAGAGGAAAACGGACTCGAAATTCGTGTTTTCCAGACCGAAATTAATCAAAATGGCGACTTTAAATCGTTGGGATTCAATATGGCGGCTGTCAGTATAGTAGGCCAGAAAAACCGTCATTTTGAGTAAATTTTTGGTGCACCCGTCTAAAAAATCGTAAATAACTCGCTTATTTGAAACATTCTGTATAAACGTGTCAGGTGATCGTAGATTGCCAATGAATGGGGCTGTCACGTGGCGTTGACAGGACCGGGGTAAATAGTACCGTTTGGTCGGTAGAGGGCGTCAAAGTTGATTAACTGTTTTTGGGTATTTTCGTGAATATTTCGAAAGTTTTTTTCCCTGACAGTACTCGATTTTGCATTGTTTTTTTATGTCACTAGATAGGAAATTTAGTGAGGATTCCAAAAATGTACTTAAAAGGGTCATTTTCTGACTCCAAGTGGGTTTTACAGGCGATTTTGTCCCCGAGTGTCCTTTCAAACTGTGTTTCTGTCAGTTTAAATTTTGAAACAGCTTTTCTCCCTGACTGTACTGGATTTTGCATAGTTTTTTATGTCACTAGATAGGAAATTTAGTGAGGATTCCAAAAATGTGCTTAAAACTGTAATTTTCTTACTCCAAGTGGGTTTGACAGGCGATTTTGTCTCCGACTGTCCTTTCAAACTGTGTTTCTGTCAGTTCAAATTTTGAAACAGCTTTTCTCCCTGACAGTACTCGATTTTGCATTGTTTTTTTATGTCACTAGATAGGAAATTTAGTGAGGATTCCAAAAATGTGCTTAAAACGGTCATTTTCTGAGTCCAAGTGGGTTTTACAGGCGATTTTGTCCCCGACTGTCCTTTCAAACTGTGTTTCTGTCAGTTCAAATTTTGAAACAGCTTTTCTCCCTGACTGTACTCGATTTTGCATTGTTTTTTATGTCACTAGATAGGAAATTTAGTGAGGATTCCAAAAATGTGCTTAAAACTGTCATTTTCTAACTCCAAGTGGGTTTTACAGGCGGTTTTGTTCCCGACTGTCCTTTAAAACTGTGTTTCTGTCAGTTCAAATTTTGAAACAGCTTTGCTCCTTGACTGTACTCGATTTTGCATTGTTTTTTATGTCACTAGATGGGAAATTTAGTGAGGATTCCAAAAATGTGCTTAAAACTGTCATTTTCTGACTCCAAGTGGGTTTTACAGGCCATTTTGTCCCCGACTGTTCTTTCAAACTGTGTTTCTGTCAGTTCAAACTTTGACACAGCTTTTCTCCCTGACTGTACTTGATTTTGCATTGTTTTTTATGTCACTAGATAGGAAATTTAGTAAGGATTCCAAAAATGTGCTTAAAACTGTCATTTTCTGACTCCAAGTGGGTTTTACAGGCGATTTTGTTTCCCACTGTCTTTTCAAACTGTCTTTCTGTCAGTTCAAATTTTGAAACAGATTTTCTCCGTGACTGTACTCGATTTTGAATTGTTTTTTATGTTATTAGATAGGAAATTTAGTGAGGATTCCAAAAATGTGCTTAAAACGGTCATTTTCTGACTCCAAGTGGGTTTTACAGGCGATTTTGTCCCCGACTGTCCTTTCAAACTGTGTTTCTGTCAGTTCAAACTTTGACACAGCTTTTCTCCCTGACTGTACTGGATTTTGCATAGTTTTTTATGTCACTAGATAGGATATTTAGTGAGGATTCCAAAAATGTGCTTAAAACTGTCATTTTCTGACTCCAAGTGGGTTTTACAGGCGATTTTGTCCCCGAGTGTCCTTTCAAACTGTCTTTCTGTCAGTTCAAATTTTGAAACAGCTTTTCTCCCTGACTGTACTCGACTTTGCATTGTTTTTTATGTCACTAGATAGGAAATTTAGTGAGGATTCCAAAAATGTGCTTAAAACGGTCATTTTCTGACTCCAAGTGGGTTTTACAGGCGATTTTGTCCCCGACTGTCCTTTCAAACTGTGTTTCTGTCAGTTCAAACTTTGACACAGCTTTTCTCCCTGACTGTACTGGATTTTGCATAGTTTTTTATGTCACTAGATAGGATATTTAGTGAGGATTCCAAAAATGTGCTTAAAACTGTCATTTTCTGACTCCAAGTGGGTTTTACAGGCGATTTTGTCCCCGAGTGTCCTTTCAAACTGTCTTTCTGTCAGTTCAAATTTTGAAACAGCTTTTCTCCCTGACTGTACTCGACTTTGCATTGTTTTTTATGTCACTAGATAGGAAATTTAGTGAGGATTCCAAAAATGTGCTTAAAACGGTCATTTTCTGACTCCAAGTGGGTTTTACAGGCGATTTTGTCCCCGACTGTCCTTTCAAACTGTGTTTCTGTCAGTTCAAATTTTGAAACAGCTTTTCTCCCTGACTGTACTTGATTTTGTATTGTTTTTTATGTCACTAGATAGGAAATTTAGTGAGGATTCCAAAAATGTGCTTAAAACGGTCATTTTCTAACTCCAAGTGGGTTTTACAGGCGATTTTGTCCCCGACTGTCCTTTCAAACTGTGTTTCTGTCAGTTCAAATTTTGAAACAGCTTTTCTCCCTGACTGTACTTGATTTTGTATTGTTTTTTATGTCACTAGATAGGAAATTTAGTGAGGATTCCAAAAATGTGCTTAAAACTGTCATTTTCTTACTCCAAGTGGGTTTGACAGGCAATTTTGTCTCCGACTGTCCTTTTAAACTGTGTTTCTGTCAGTTCAAATTTTGAAACAGCTTTTCTCCCTGACTATACTTGATTTTGTATTGTTTTTTATGTCACTAGATAGGAAATTTAGTGAGGATTCCAAAAATGTGCTTAAAACGGTCATTTTCTGACTCCAAGTGGGTTTTACAGGCGATTTTGTCCCCGAGTGTCCTTTCAAACTGTCTTTCTGTCAGTTCAAATTTTGAAACAGCTTTTCTCCCTGACTGTACTCGACTTTGCATTGTTTTTTATGTCACTAGATAGGAAATTTAGTGAGGATTCCAAAAATGTGCTTAAAACGGTCATTTTCTGACTCCAAGTGGGTTTTACAGGCGATTTTGTCCCCGACTGTCCTTTCAAACTGTGTTTCTGTCAGTTCAAATTTTGAAACAGCTTTTCTCCCTGACTGTACTTGATTTTGTATTGTTTTTTATGTCACTAGATAGGAAATTTAGTGAGGATTCCAAAAATGTGCTTAAAACTGTCATTTTCTTACTCCAAGTGGGTTTGACAGGCAATTTTGTCTCCGACTGTCCTTTTAAACTGTGTTTCTGTCAGTTCAAATTTTGAAACAGCTTTTCTCCCTGACTATACTTGATTTTGTATTGTTTTTTATGTCACTAGATAGGAAATTTAGTGAGGATTCCAAAAATGTGCTTAAAACTGTCATTTTCTGACTCCAAATGGGTTTTACAGGCGATTTTGTTCCCAACTGTGTTTCTGTCAGTTCAAATTTTGAAACAGCTTTTCTCCCTGACTGTACTTGATTTTGTATTGTTTCTTATGTCACTAGATAGGAAATTTAGTGAGGATTCCAAAAATGTGCCTAAAACTGTCATTTTCTAACTCCAAGTGGGTTTTACAGGCGATTTTGTCCCCCACTGTCCTTTCAAACTGTCTTTCTGTCAGTTCAAATTTTGAAACAGCTTTTCTCCCTGACTGTACTCGATTTTGCATTGTTTTTTATATCACTAGATAGGAAATTTAGTGAGGATTCCAAAAATGTATTTAAAACTGTCATTTTCTGACTCCAAGTGGGTTTTACAGGCGATTTTGTTCCCGAATGTCCTTTCAAACTGTCTTTCTGTCAGTTCAAATTTTGAAACAGCTTTTCTCCCTGACTGTACTTGATTTTGCATTGTTTGTCACTAGATAGGAAATTTAGTGAGGATTCCAAAAATGTACTTAAAACTGTCATTGGTAAAGTCAAATGGTAAAATCTCATATTCACTGCACCAGGACCGTTCAAACGTGAATAACTCTGTTGTTTGAAACATTCTGGTAAAACAAACCAGAAAACAATGGATGGAATGGGGCTGTCACGTGACGTTGACAGGACTAGGCTAAGTTGCACCGTTCGGCCGCTAGAGGGTGTCAAAGAAAACACGTCAAAACGGTTCAAATTTGTGGAGGAAACAGTGGCAATCAAAACCAGACTTTACGTAAAATGTCACGCTTGGCAGGTGTCAAAAAAGTGATTTTGAACGGTCAGAATGACAGTCCAGAAGCGCCATCTGGACTAATGTGCGGGCAATCGAAATTGGGCAATAACTCCGACCATTTGTTGCGCGAACGATAAAAAGGCGAATTATAAATATTAAAGTAGATTCTTACAAGATTTTGTTCTGCCCACGATTTCCTGCCGCCGCCGGTCGCCGCCGGCGAAAAAATGGTGGACGTAGGCCGCATTCAACCAGGTATCCGGAAACATATTGGTCGCATGCACGACACGAGCCGAGGTAAACAAGCAACTCTATCTCTGTCCCTTTCTCTCTTTATCATACTGACGGATTGTGTAACTTTCATGAAAACAGTGGCGGGTTCATTCCAGTTTCAATCACTTAAATGTCACTGCAGAGATGTCCTCCAGCGGCCATTTTCGTCCACTTCCTGGAGGACAAACAAACTGCCAATATTTAAGGTTAAATCATGTTATCAATGACCTTTCTGTTCCTAGCAAATTAGGAATTAACTAAATCGTGTCCACGTCGACACAGCAGTGTTGCCAAGTCAAAATATTTCTCGTTTTACATTATTATACAGGGTTGTCTTTTGATAGTCAAAAATTGCTATAAATAACCGTACTTCAAAAATACGTTTTCTTGTTTTGACTTTGAAGTTTTGATACTAGTGACAGATATCACGTGGTTTTAAAACACTATTCAACTAGACGGTCACGTGTCAGTTTTTCAAAATAACTGTCATATTCTCAGAAACAAGTTTTCTTTCGAAAAGTGTGTTAAGATGCAATTCTTGCAAATTCTAGTCAAATTTTGACAGTTTTGACGTTAGTGACAAGGTGTCACATGGTTTTAGAGCACTATTTAGCTAGACGGTCACGTGACTACTGTCAAAATCACTGTCATAATCTCAGAAACAAGTTTTCTTTCGAAAAGTGTGTTAAAATGCAATTCTTGCAAATTCTAGTAAAATTTTTACAGTTTTGACGTTAGTGACAAGGTGTCACGTGTTTGTAGAACACTATTTAGCTAGACGGTCACGTGATAATTGTCAAAAATCTCAACATTGATTGACAAACCAAAGTGACAGTTTCGCAAACCATTGAGCTTGCTACCAACTAGAGTGTCCACTAAAAGTCGAAAATGTTTAGTTTTCTTATAAGAATTTCGTGTGCAAATGAGCGTCGTGTGTGGTTTAACGAAGGGCTCCACTCTTCTAAGCCTCGGGGGCCTTCTTCTCTTAAACTGGACAGTGTCATCGACGGCCAAAGTGAATAAGTTGTTACGGAAAAGCGACTTTCCACCACTGGTTCCCTCGCTTTCCTCCTCTAAACTTCCCTCGGGTGCTGTAAATTGCTTTTACCCTTCCAGTTACAAAAATTCGAACTGAAGGAGGCTAGTAATTTTGGCCAGTTTAAAGCTGTTGCAGTGGTTTCTTTTTGAGTGACCAGTGGTGGAAAATGCAATGGTTGCGGTCGAAGAACGGATTGTTATAGCACGTCGAACACCTCTCGCATTATGCCAGTTTAGTCTTGAAGAGATTAGGAACAGGTTATGTTGGTTGCCACTCCCTCGACGCAGTCACACAACAATATGTCGTGCTGCTCTTGTTTTCTTCGTCTTCTTCTTCCACTACGAAATTTACAAGGTGCGCCCGACTTCGAGGGGGTTCTTCAAACCGTCTCAGGTTAAAACCAGGCTCAAATCTGATTTAAAAAAAACGTTAATAAGGCCTATTTTTGCTTGCCACTGTTTTCTAAGCGTTACGGCCAAACTCATTACAATGCTAATATGTCGCGAGCAAATTTCAGCCGTAATGACGTTTTTTTTCTTTGACGCTCTCTAGCGGCCGAACTATGCAACAACTATGCATTGAGTACAGTCAGGGAGAAAAACGGTGTCAAAGTTTGAATTGTTAAAAACACAATTTGAAAGGACAGTCAAGGACAAAATCGCCTGTAAATCCCACTTGGAGTAAGAAAATGACAGTTTTAAGCACATTTTTGAAATCCTCACTAAATTTCCTATCTAGTGACATAAAAAACAATGCAAAATCGAGTACAGTCAGGGAGAAAAGCTGTTTCAAAATTTGAACTGACAGAAACACAGTTTGAAAGAACAGTCAAGAACAAAATCACCTGTCAAACCCACTTGGAATAAGATAATGACAATTTTAAGCACATTTTTGGAATCCTCACTAAATTTCCTATCTAGTGACGTAAAAAACACTACAAAATCAGGTACAGTCAGGGAGAAAAGTGGTTTCAAAATTTGAACTGACAGAAACACAGTTTAAAAGGACAGTCGGGGACAAAATCGCCTGTAAAACCCACTTGGAGTCAGAAAATGACAGTTCAAAGCACATTTTTGGAATCCTCACAAAATTTCCTATCTAGTGACATAAAAAACAATGCAAAATCGAGTACAGTCAGTGAGAAAAACTGTTTCAAAATTTGACCTGACATAAACACAATTTGAAAGGACAGTCGGGGACAAAATCGCCTGTAAAACCCACTTGGAGTTAGAAAATTACAGTTTTAAGCACATTTTTGGAATCCTCACTAAATTTTCTATCTAGCGACATAAAAAACAATACAAAACCAGGTACAGTCAGGGAGAAAAGCTGTTTCAAAATTTGAACTGACAGAAACACAGTTTGAAAGGACAGTCGGGGACAAAATCGCCTGTAAAACCCACTTGGAGTTAGAAAATTACAGTTTTAAGCACATTTTTGGAATCCTCACTAAATTTCCTACCTAGCGACGTAAAAAACACTACAAAATCAGGTACAGTCAGGGAGAAAAGTGGTTTCAAAATTTGAACTGCCAAAAATATAATTTGAAAAGACAGTCGGGGACAAAATCGCCTGCAAAACCCACTTGGAGTAAGAAAATTACAGTTTTAAGCACATTTTTGGAATCCTCATTAAATTTCCTATCCAATGACGTAAAAAACATTACAAAACCAGGTACAGTCAGGGAGAAAAGCTGTTTCAAAATTTGAACTGACAGAAACACAGTTTGAAAGAACAGTCAAGAACAAAATCGCCTGTAAAACCCACTTGGAGTCAGAAAATGACAGTTTTTCAAGCACATTTTTGGAATCCTCACTAAATTTCCTATCTAGTGACGTAAAAAACACTACAAAATCAGGTACAGTCAGGGAGAAAAGTGGTTTCAAAATTTGAACTGCCAAAAATATAATTTGAAAAGACAGTTGGAGATAAAATCGCCTGCAAAACCCACTTGGAGTAAGAAAATTACAGTTTTAAGCACATTTTTGGAATCCTCATTAAATTTCCTATCCAATGACGTAAAAAACATTACAAAACCAGGTACAGTCAGGGAGAAAAGCTGTTTCAAAATTTGAACTGACAGAAACACAGTTTGAAAGGACAGTCGGGGACAAAATCGCCTGTAAAACCCACTTGGAGTTAGAAAATTACAGTTTTAAGCACATTTTTGGAATCCTCACTAAATTTTCTATCTAGCGACATAAAAAACAATACAAAACCAGGTACAGTCAGGGAGAAAAGCTGTTTCAAAAATTGAACTGACAGAAACACAGTTTGAAAGGACAGTCGGGGACAAAATCGCCTGTAAAACCCACTTGGAGTTAGAAAATTACAGTTTTAAGCACATTTTTGGAATCCTCACGAAATTTCCTATCTAGTGACATAAAAAACAATGCAAAATCGAGTACAGTCCGAGAGAAAAGCTGTTTCAAAATTTGAACTGACAGAAACACAGTTTGAAAGAACAGTCAAGAACAAAATCACCTGTCAAACCCACTTGGAATAAGATAATGACAGTTTTAAGCACATTTTTGGAATCCTCACTAAATTTCCTATCTAGCGACGTAAAAAACACTACAAAATCAGGTACAGTCAGGGAGAAAAGTGGTTTCAAAATTTGAACTGCCAAAAATATAATTTGAAAAAACAGTCGGAGACAAAATCGCCTGCAAAACCCACTTGGAGTAAGAAAATTACAGTTTTAAGCACATTTTTGGAATCCTCACAAAATTTCTTATCTAGTGACATAAAAAACAATGCAAAATCGAGTACAGTCAGGGAGAAAAACTGTTTCAAAATTTGACCTGACATAAACACAATTTGAAAGGACAGTCGGGGACAAAATCGCCTGTAAAACCCACTTGGAGTCAGAAAATTACAGTTTTAAGCACATTTTTGGAATCCTCATTAAATTTCCTATCCAATGACGTAAAAAACATTACAAAACCAGGTACAGTCAGGGAGAAAAGCTGTTTCAAAATTTGAACTGATAGAAAGACAGTTTGAAAGGACAGTCGGGAACAAAATCGCCTGTAAAACCCACTTGGAGTCAGAAAATGACAGTTTTTCAAGCACATTTTTGGAATCCTCACTAAATTTCCTATCTAGTGACATAAAAAAACAATGCAAAATCGAGTACTGTCAGGGAAAAAAACTTTCGAAATATTCACGAAAATACCCAAAAACAGTTAATCAACTTTGACGCCCTCTACCGACCAAACGGTACTATTTACCCCGGTCCTGTCAACGTCACGTGACAGCCCCATTCATTACCTTTCTTTTGTTTTCTGGTGTGTTTTACCAGAATGTTTCAAATAACCCAGTTATTCACGTTTGAACGGTCTTGGTGCAGTGAATATGAGACTTTACCAAGGCTTTCGACTGACCACGCAGCAAAATGATGTTTATACACTAATTTCGTCCTCAGGAACACGATTCCGCTGTCAAATTCGTTCCAACTACCACCGTTTGTGCACTGACAAGGATTTCTGTCACTTTTTGACAGTTTTTAGAGTGTTACCCTTGTAAACACCCTACGTCACATTTCTAGCATTGATTCAAAGACATTTGCTCGATTAAAGGAGATTTTAAATTTTCGAAAAGTGCCCATATGGTAAAAGATGTGTTATAGTGTATGGTAAAAATTGCACTTGTGAAGTTTTCAAGATATTTGCAAAAATGTTCGAAAATTATTAAATTAACTTTGACGCTCTCTAGCGGCCAAACGGTACAACTTAGCTCAGTCCTGTCAACGTCACGCGATAGCCCCATTCATTAGCTTTCTTTTGTTATACGGTGTGTTTTACTAGAATGTTTCAATTAAGTGAGTTATTTAGGAATTTTTCGGAAAGATGCATTCAAATTTTGCCAAAACTAGGATTCTTCCAGCTTGCCTTATATTATGGAATTTAAACTTAAGAGTTTTTTGAGTAATTTTAAGCTGAAAATCACAATTTTGGTGTCAAAATCGCTCTCAGCACTACCGTTTACAGTGTAGCTCCCTTGTACGACACTATGGTTGATTTTAGCTTACCACTTCCGTTAGGTCTTACGGCAAAACCCATTAAGACAGTGGTTTGGTGCAAGCAAATTTCGACCTTACAGCAAGTTTGCTGTAAGGTCGAAAGCAAAATGGCTGCTGGAGGACAGAGGCTTTCCGATGACGTAAGTTTTGACAGTTTGTTTTAAGCTTATTTTTTTAAGTCTCTGCAGCTGCACATTTCTTTGACATTTAACGAGAGAAAAAAACCATTAATTACTCACTGTTAAGTGTTAGAATTCTTTATTAATTTACATAAAAAGGTAGAACCCGTTATATGAAATATATTTCCATCTGGTATACACGACCCACTACACAATATACGCGACTTCCTGCTTGCGGTTGAGATTTTACATATTTTGTATCGTGTCCAGTTACAGAGTATGTTGCTCAATGATTTGCAACTGTCACCGGTTTGACGGTTGGATTATGTTTGACAGTTGCCAAACTGTATAGTAAATTAGTATCATCCAAGTCGACAATATAAAATCGTTTAAACGTAATTTATCGCATCAATTGACTTTTAACATCACAGTTCAACTTAAATTGGGTTCAGACCAATTGACTGGCAGTTTTATAGTACCCGTCTACCTTCGTACAGTGAGAATCAAAGCAAATTCGTGAGACGTCACTAAAACGTACAGTCCGGAAATTGTTTGGCGCGGAAATGTGTCCTCCAGCAGCCATTAACAACCTTCTGGAGGACAAACACAAGTTTCACCTTAACTAACTGTATAAGAAAATTGTACTTTTGTTGGTTTACGTCACTAAAACGTACAGTCCGGAAATCGTTTGGCGCAACAATGTGTCCTCCAGCAGCCATTAACAACCTTCTGGAGGACAAACAAAAGTTTCACCTTAACTAACTGTATAAGTAAGTTGTACTTTTGTTGGTTTACGTCACTAAAACGTACAGTCCGGAAATCGTTTGGCGCAACAATGTGTCCTCCAGCAGCCATTAACAACCTTCTGGAGGACAAACAAAAGTTTCACCTTAACTAACTGTATAAGTAAGTTGTACTTTTGTTGGTTTACCCTGTATACAAAGAAACGTGACCAACCTTTTGGTGTATTTAACAGAGGTCATTTGTGGCACGAGCCTAAATTCTAAGAGAGAGTTTATCTCATCATCCGGCTAACTGGAAGTTAAGATAAATTACGGCCCATAAAGACCCAACATTAAAAAATAACTACCATTTCGACTTGAATAAGGCAGGTAGCCGCGTAAAGCGTACAGGGTGTCCCAAAAAAAATTGTCAAGAAAAACTTTCTGCTCATCGGTATTCACCGTCACGTGTTCATTAAATATTTCTGTCACACACGTGACCACATCAAAACGCTTCCTACCGCCACTAGTTCGATAATGGATGATTTACGACCTTGCGGTCATTATTGCGGGAGAAAAATGGTTATTTGTTGATTTAATAATATGTCGTTGTTGTTAGAATGAGTCAGGATTGGAACATCTTTTAAGTGTCGTTACGTCATGTATTATTATTATTTACAGCAAACAACTCAGTTTTAACGGTAAATAACTCACTTATTCGATATTTAAGGAAAAAACACTATACAGGGTGGTCGAAAGGGAATTTCAAGGGCTACAAATTGGTATATTGAACCACCCTGTAACTGTTAAAATAACAGAGTTATGGGCTGTCAAAGTGGAAACTGTCAAAGTCAAACTTTACAGCAAACAACTCAGTTTTAACGGTAAATAACTCAGTTATTCGAGATTTAAGGAAAAAACACTATACAGGGTGGTCAAAAGGGAATTTCAAGGGCTACAAATTGGTATATTGAAACACCCTGTAACTGTGAAAATAACAGAGTTATGGGCTGTCAAAGTGGAAACTGTCAAATTCAAACTTTACAGCAAACAACTCAGTTTTAACGGTAAATAACTCAGTTATTCGAGATTTAAGGAAAAAACACTATACAGGGTGGTCAAAAGGGAATTTCAAGGGCTACAAATTGGTATATTGAAACACCCTGTAACTGTTAAAATAACAGAGTTATGGGCTGTCAAAGTGGAAACTGTCAAATTCAAACTTTACAGCAAACAACTCAGTTTTAACGGTAAATAACTCAGTTATTCGAGATTTAAGGAAAAAACACTATACAGGGTGGTCAAAAGGGAATTTCAAGGGCTACAAATTGGTATATTGAAACACCCTGTAACTGTTAAATTAACAGAGTTATGGGCTGTCAAAGTGGAAACTGTCAAATTCAAACTCTACAGCAAACAACTCGCACACAGAAATTCCCAATATTATTGAATTTTGGTGCACTTTTCCAGAAAATTGTCCATAACTCGCTTATTTGAAACACCCTGTATAAAATCACCGTATAACAAAAGAAAGCCAATGAATGGGACTATCACGTGACGTTGAGCGGGCACGGCTAGTTTGTCCCGTTTAGCCGCCAGAGGGCGTCAAAATTGACTATCGTTTTTTGCAGTTTTTGCTCAATATCTCAGGAACGTTTCCGGTTAGAGGTCTGAAATTTTTATCACAAATGCACCTGGAGGGGATGCAATTTTCACCTTCTATACACTTTTTTGGTACCAAGCACCGTTTGACCTTGAAAAATTAAAAACTAGAATTGTCAAGAAATTTCAAGTCTGATACATTCTGATTTTTTTCGGAAATTTTTTTTTTCAAAAATAACCTCAACCGCCTAAATAACTTCAAATTAATAGTACAAAAATGACGTAAAGTGTCATTTGTCAAAATGTCATTTTGCAAGGATGCCACGCCCTAAAAAGTGTCAAAATTGACATAATTTCCAGGTTATCTCCGAAACGGTGCCAGCGAAAGCAAAATGGACGTTAGATTTGTATTCCCCAGTTTGAAATTAGTTAAAAAAGTCACTTTGATTGAGCAAAATCCAAAAGGGTCGCCATTAGTATAGTAGGCCCAAAAAAATCCTAATTTTGACTAAATTTTCGCGCACTTTTCCAGAAAATCATCAATAACTCGCTTATTTGAAACACCCTGTATAAAATCACCGTATAACAAAAGAAAGCCAATGAATGGGACTATCACGTGACGTTGAGCGGGCACGGCTAAGTCGCTCCGTTTAGCCGCCAGAGGGCGTCAAAGTTGACTCTCGTTTTTTTCTCAATATCTCAGAAACGTTTCAAGTTAGAGGAAATTTTTAGTACGAACGCGCCTCGATTGGCAAATTTTACTTCTAAACTAGTTAATGAGTTCTAAACAGCACCCTGTACTTAAACACACTAGACTGTCTTGTTTAAAAAAAAACGTTGTTCTACAGTCTGAACAATTGAAAAAGTGTCCTCCAACCGCCATTTTGAGTCAAAAATTCACTTCCTGGAAGCCAAACAAACTTACTGTACTTGACAAGCTGTCCTCCAGCGGCCATTTTCAGGCAAATAATTCACTTCCTGGAGGACAAACAAACTTACTGCACTTGACAAGCTGTCCTCCAGCGGCCATTTTCAGGCACATAATTCACTTCCTGGAGGACAAACAAACTTACTGCACTTGACAAGCTGTCCTCCAGCGGCCATTTTCAGGCAAATAATTCACTTCCTGGAGGACAAACAAACTTACTGCACTTGACAAGCTGTCCTCCAGCAGCCATTTTCAGGCACATAATTCACTTCCTGGAGGACAAACAAACTTACTGCACTTGACAAGCTGTCCTCCAGCAGCCATTTTCAGGCACATAATTCACTTCCTGGAAGCCAAACAAACTTACTGCACTTGACAAGCTGTCCTCCAGCGGCCATTTTCAGGCAAATAATTCACTTCCTGGAGGACAAACAAACTTACTGCACTTGATAAGCTGTCCTCCAGCAGCCATTTTCAGGCAAATAATTCACTTCCTGGAGGACAAACAAACTTACTGCACTTGACAAGCTGTCCTCCAGCAGCCATTTTCAGGCAAATAATTCACTTGCTGGAGGACAAACAAACTTACCGAACTTAAACTCGCTGACTGTTTTGACGAACAAAAATACAAACTTTTTTCAAATTTTCAATAAAATTTATTATTTTCAATTTCTTCGTTTTTTTTTCGAGGTTGTGGGGGGGGGAGGGGTGATTTAACAACATGTTCACGACCAACACACATAAGTATGACGTATTTGTATACAAAAAAGTGTCATAATTTATCAGTTATAATTATAATTTTTTTAAAGAGACAATATCTAGGTATCCAAATATCACATTTAAGAAAATACGATAAGATTTTACAGCCTTTGGGTGTGATTGAATATTAGCACTGGAGAGGGGGTTGGTGAGGGGGTGTACAATGCTCTCTCTCTCTCTCTCTTATATTATAACACGATATAATCTATTTCTTCATAAATATAATATGTATAAATATAAATATAATAATTTTAACGAGCAAAAATTGGTTTGGAAATATATAGTGTTTTAACAAGATGAGTGTAACAATTTAGGTTATGTACAAACTTATGTACACTAATAGTATATAATACATATAATTTGACAGTTTAGGCCTTGTTTTTTTTTTAGTAATTTTGGCAAGATTGGTCAAACGCAAAAAACAATTTAAATAACTAAGGAATGTATTAGATTAAAATTAAAAAAATGTGTTATTTGGCATTTTTAAAAAAAAAACACACTTACCTAACCTAACAAATTATTAAAGCTTGTTTTAGTCAAAGTTTTTTTTGTTAAAACTAACCCTAAAGTTTACCTTAATTTCACTGATTTATAAACCAAATAAACTCTTTTTTTTGTAATCTATTATAGTACAAAAATAGGATTTCTCTCTCTCTGTTTTTTAGTGTGTGTACCGGGTGTCCCAGGACACCCGGTACACACAAACTTACACTAATACACAGTCACTTAGTTTTATTAATTAAACACGCACGTAACGATGAAATGGGGACACCCAGTATGGCACATCAAACACGTATATTTATATATGGCATTGACCGGTAATGGCATCCACTCCTACGTCACTCGAGATCAAATTGCGGTGCGGCCGCTGTCTGGCGAGTCGGGCGACAGCGGCAACATTGTCAAATCGCCGGACATGGCCTCGGTCAACGAGATCAAAGTGGGCGTGTCCGGCACCGATTGCACGTCCAAATTGTCGTCCTCAGAGGGCGCTGCGGACGTTTGCACGTCATCGATCTGGATCAGAACGATTTTCCGGCCCTCGTCACTGTCCCCGGCACTTGTTAGATCACAGTCGTCTTGGATCAGAATGAAACAATCGCCGACCGATACCTGAAACGACATTTGACAGTGTTAGTGACAGATGACAGTATGACAGACATTTTTGCATCAAAATGTTTGAAATTCCGTATCTCCGCCATTTTTAGGGTTTCAGAGACCGTAAAAAACTCTTAGAGTTCGTTTTGAAATGCTCTTTCACCTCCTGCTCACCACAACACGATTAAACATATACAGGGTGTTCAAAAAATAGTTAAATTTTGTAAGTAATCTCTCTGCTCTTTCTATGGTTACCCATAGTTTTTAGTGGGTGTAAACCTAGTCCACTGGGTGCAGAAAATCATTCTGAACATTTTTTGTCTCTCGCAAAATGTCTGTAACTCTAACCGTTTTCAAGATATTCGAATTTTTTTGAAAAATTTTCAAAATTGCGTTTGTCGTTTAATTTTTGAGTTTTATAGGTTTTTTACAGTTTTATAGTTTGAAGGACTGGATTTTGACAGTGTTGCCACATGTACTACACCCTAAAGTAGGTTTGAAACGTCACAACTGTCAAACCTACCCATCAACCTATAAAATGCAGTTAATTTCATTTATACCCTTTCCAGTTTACACGAGAGTCTTCTGGGTTAGTTTTCTAGCTCAATGAACGAGAGTTTGACAGTGTTGCCACATTTACGACAAACTAAAGACAAGACAGTGTTGTCACACTTACCCGGTCGGCGTTAGGCAAATCTCACAGTGGCGCATGACTGACACGTTCACTAGGCGCGACCTCGTCACTAGTGATGGTGTGCGATGACGTCATCTGGTGCGGGTGCATGTGATGGTGGTGGTGGTGGGGATGGTGGTGCGTGGTGGGGGAATGAATGTGCTGGGAGGGGGTGGTGGGGGTGGGGGTGACGCTTGCGGCGTTGCCGGACGTCGAGCTCGACGAGGACAGTTTCGATTCCTTTTTCATTCGTTGTTTGAGGTGGACCTGCAACAAAAATGTCAGTTTGGCAACGTGGTTTCACGTTTAGTGGGTTAACAGTTTTACAGTTTGCTGAGTTAATTTGCTTTTAAGCACAATGCAGTCAATTGCTTCTGGCCAGGTTTACACCCGTGAAATTGTTTGGTTATTTAATTATTTTTTGGCCGCACTAATAACCACAAAAAATGTAAAAAGCGTGAGGAGCTACAAAAAAGTGTAAAGAAGAAAAGTTGTAGAAAATTTCATCCTCTACAAAATTGTATTAAAGTGTTTTTGCCCTTAAGGGCCTCCTCAAGGAGTTATAAGGCAAAAAATGACAGACACAATCAAGTCATCACACTCACAAGTTTAATTAAAAAAATCACCCTGTACTAACCGAGTAAGGAAAAAATCTGAAATTTTCAGCACTAACAGCCAAAGCACAAAAGTATTAGTATCCAAAGTTTCGTCACGATCGCATCATCAGGACTACCCGATTATTCAATTTCCTTACAAGTGATAAAAAGTCCCAGAATGCATTAATTATCAAGACTAATAAGGTTTGATTATCTGACTGGAATTGACACGTACTAATTGCACCCATCGCACGTTTGCACCGGTTCAATTACTCACGGTAGCTCAAGCTCATTGAATTCAATGCTATAATTATTCGTTATTAAACGAATGATGTCATCTACAGTGGAAATCAAAGTAGAATTGCGTGTCGTCACTCTGGGCTGAATAATTATCAACTGTCTTGGTTAGTACAAGAGCGTGTAATATTTGACAGCTGTCGTATTAAAATGTACGGTGCGGAAACGTGTTTGTCTGGTTGCCTACCCTAAGGCGTAACGTCTGGAGGAGTTTTGGGCGTCCGCGCTCACCCTGTTACGATCGGGCGCCGTTAGCCCTTTGCACCGACTAGAGCCGAACGCGTTCCGATCTTTCCCAGGATAAGGACGCGCGCAAACTTTTCCCGTAGTTATGTAATCGTTGAACATTAAATGTATGCTTTAAGAAGCAATTTTCAATGTCAAATTTACTGTTTTGACAGTTGACATCGCTTAAAAAGGAAACAAGTTGTGAGTGTGGTGTATATGAGTTTTTGGTCAATCATTTTGAGCCACTACTGCCCTGATTTTTCAGCTAAATTTATGTTTTTTTTTTCCTGCATACGGTCCTATTCTTAGGGAATAAATTACAGAAAAATCAGGGTCGTACTAAAATTAATTTTTAACTACTTGCTGCTTAGATAGTAGTTGATATGACATCAGTCTGGATTTTGGGCCACTACGGCCCTGCTTTTTGAGCTAAATTAATAATATTCGACATTTTTTTTGAAAATTGCAGCACTTCTACCCGGAAGCACAATTAAACACATACAGGGTGTTCGCAAAAAAAAAAACTAAAAAAGTGATTTCCTGTTTGGATTAACATTTGACAGCTGTCAAAAGTGACATTTGACAGCAATGACAGTTACTTACTTTGGCGTGCCTCTTCTTTTCGTCGCTCCTCGCGAACTTTCGGCCGCACACGTCACACGAAAACGGTTTTTCTCCGGTGTGCGTGCGAATGTGCGTGGTCAGGTGATCGGAACGGGAAAAGCTGCGCATGCAGATCCGGCACTGGAACGGTTTCTGTCCGGTGTGGATGCGTATGTGTCGGGTGAGTTCGTCGGAACGCGAAAACCGCCGATCGCAATTCTCCACGGGACACGCGTACGGACGTTCGTGCACCGGCGTTTTGCTCGGACGGTTCGGGTACTTGCGCGGCTTGACCGGTACCAGTTTGAGCGGTACCGGACTTTGCTGGTACACCTGAGACAGTATTTCGTGTCCTTTCGAGGTGGAGGGGTTGTACTCGGCCAACTGGACCGTCCCGTACTGGTTGGGTGGGGGTAAATCGCTCTGGGTACTACCACTAAACGGTTCCTGTTTCGGTACCAAAGAACTGGGTACCTGGTACTCTTGACTGTCCCACTGATACTTGGTTTGTACTCGGGAGTAAACCAGGTCACTTTGCTGCTCCATGGTGCAACTGGGGTAACTCGGTGGTTGTTTGACGGCTAGGTTACAGTCCATAGTGAGCATCAGCTGATCACCCCGATCGTCGTATTGCGCAGGTGATGGGGAGGTGCTCGGGTACTGTTGGGGGCTTTGACTGGTTTGACTGGTACCTTGTAGGAAGCCGTACATTGAGGGGTACATAGGTTTGTCCCCGCTACTCAACAGCCACTGTCCTACAGCCGAAGGGCTGTGCCCCAAATTCGGCTGTTGACCAATCAGCGGGCTGTCTGCGCTTGCGTAGACGCTTCGTTGCTGGGGTTTGTTTGACAGGTGCGAGTACATGCTGCTCTGATTGGACAGGTTTGTTCCGTCGTCCTTCGGACTGAGTTGTTGGGGTGTGGTGCGTTCCACCGGCGATTGACGACTGTGCGGTTGTTCGATGGTGAGTTGGTCGGGATCAAGGGCGCCTGCAAGCACAAAATCAGTTTTAAGTGAAATTGGTAATTCAATCTCGGGCGCGAAATCAGCATTTTTTGTGTATACCGGTGGCGCAATAAATTTCCGCTTCTCAGATTTGACGTTTAATTGGTCGAGGCAATTACGCATCACACATAATTGAAGACTCGTTCGTCTTCTAGACGTTTTAATGCTCGATTCGATTTACGATGTATCACACTTTACTACCGGCAAAAAGTCAATTGAAAACCAGTCTAACCTAACTTTTTTCTTGACATTTCAGACTTAACTGTGCAATCAACAGCATGCAAAACGGTCTAACACTAAACTGTATTTTGACATTTGACAGCTGCGTGAGTCTAACTGGAAATATATCAGAAACTGTTTTGATTTGGGACATAAAATGTCACATTGTAAGGTTCCATCCAACTAACCTAAAAATATCAAAAAAGTGTAAATAGAAAATCTACAGTGGAAATCAAAGAGAGTGTTATATTTGACAGCTGTCTTACTAAAATTCAGTTCACGGTGCGGAAACGTGTTTGCCTGGTTGCCTACCCTAGGGCGTAACATCTGGAGGAATTTTGGGCGTCCGCACTCACCCTGTTACGATCGGGCGCCGTTAGCCCTTTGCACCGACTAGAGCCGAACGCGTTCCGATCGTTTCCAGGATAAGGACGCGCGCAAACTTTTCCAGTAGTTATTTAGAGCCAAATCAACGTTGAATATTAACTTTATTGAAAAAATCTCAAATTTGCTGTTTTGACAGTTGACATCACTTAAAAACGAAACAAGTGAGATTGTGAGTATATGAATGAGTTTTGCTTTGGGACATAAAATGTCCCATTGTAGGGTTATCCAACTAACCTAATTGTGACGTTTGACAGCTGTAATTGAAAATGCAGTCCAAGCTTTATAGTTTCATGGTCATTTACACATTGATTTGCCTAACCTGACCTAAGCTAACTTTTTTTTGACATTTGACAGTCCTTAATTCTGAACACAAGCTTTACAGTTTTATGGTCAAGTTCAACCAAACGTAACTCGGTCATTAGTACAAATATCATCAAAGTGTAAATAGAGAAAATTGTAGGAAATTTCGCCCTCTACAAGATTGTTTTAGAGCACTTGGGCCCTAAAGGGCCTCATCAGGGAGATATTCCCTTAAAACCGAGACAAAGCACAAGAAACTGCTGTAAAACACCCTAACAACAAGTTCAACCGTAACTCGGTTATTTGAAAAAATATTAAAAAAGTGTAAATAAGGAAAATTGTAGAAAATTTCTTCCTCTACAAGATTGTTTTAGAGCACTTGGGCCCTAAAGGGCCTCCTCAGTGAGATATTCCCTTAAAACTGAAGCACAAAAAAAGTGTAGTAAAACTTTATCTATCCTACACTCTTTACAAGTAGGTTTTTTCAACCGGGACACCCTGTATATGACATAAGCCCTAACCGTAAGCTACCATAGAGCTATAAAAATGAAAGTATGACTTTGCATTAATCAGTTTTTGCACTCGACTCGAAGATTAGTAGCATTTTATAGCTTCATGGTAAATAGTGACGTAATTACTGTCAAAAAAAAATTCTACTAATACCACACATACACTGTCAACTGTCAGGCGGGTTCATAGAACTATAACAATACAGTTTGAACTACTCGTTTACTTGCAGCTCTAGTAACGAACTGATTTTTACACCTTTATGGACAGTTGTGACGTTTGTAGTTTCCAATCACTGTCACAACTGTCAGAATATGAACGGACATTACGTAGTGGGTTTCCTAACAATAAAAGGTGAATAAATGAAATGTCATGATTTTGACAGCTGTCACGTGTGAATCCTCGTGTTGACGTGACCTTTCTAGGTACGCGGACAGTCTGATTTATTCGATCGATTCTCCTCTAGCCGGGGCTGTTTCTCTCGCCATTCATCGATTTTTGCATGCGCACCAGTTCGCGACCTCCATGGAGATTTTTAATGGCACGAAAAGGCCTTGAAGAGGGTTGTAACCTCCCCCCCCACCCACCCCCTTTGACCCCCATTTCAGACATGTCTCGGGGTGGTTTTTGCTTGGAAATTCATTCATTTTAGTCCTCCTTCCCTCCCTTGTTGATTTTATTTTTTAGGTTAGGTTAGACTAGACAAACTGCGTTACTAAAACTATACAATAATTTCATGCAAATCTCCCCTTCTAGGTAAGGCTAGTAAAAACCACATCAAGTTATCTTTAACTATTAGAGAAAAAACTGACTTTTAAACGATTCTGATCACGTGTTCCTGAAAGACTTACCCTGTAAAGTGAGCAAACTATAGTAAATTAAAAAAAAAAATCGGTGTCAGAATGGTCGAAATTAGCTTGAAACGAAACACTCAATCAACGGGATTTACCATAAGCGTAAGATGTGAGGGAAAACGAAAATAGCCCTTAGTGACGTCAAATTCACTTGCTTGTCACTGTCAAATGCTAGTCTTATAGAAAATTAAATTCTCTACAACTTTTCTCTTTTGCACTTTTTTGATATTTTTCCAATTAACCGAGTTACGCTTGGTCGAACAGCACTTTTTTGTGTTTTGACTCAGTTTTAAGGGAATATCTCCCTAAGGAGACCCTTTAGGACCAAAGTGCTCTAATACAATCTTGTAGAGAAAGAAATTTTATACAACTTTCCTTATTTACACTTTTTTGATATTTTTTCAAATAACCGAGTTACGCTTGGTTGAACTTGTTTTTAGGGTGTTTTACAGCACTTTTTTGTGTTTTGACTCAGTTTTAAGCGAATATCTCTCTGAGGAGGCCCTTTAGGGCAAAAGTGCTCTAATACAATCTTGTAGAGGAAGAAATTTCCTACAACTTTCCTTATTTACAATTTACATAAAGCTAGTAAAAACCACATCAAGTTATCTTTAACTATTAGAGAAAAAACTGACTTTTAAACGATTCTGATCACGTGTTCCTGAAAGACTCACCCTGTAGATTGGGCAAATTATAGTAAATTAAAAAAAAAAAATCAGTGTCAGTATGGTCGAAATTAGCTTGAAACGAATCACTCAAACAACGGGATTTACCATAAGCGTGAGATGTGAGGGAAAACGAAAATAGCCCTTAGTGACGTCAAATTCACTTGCTTGTCACTGTCACATGCTAGTCTTATAGAAAATTAAATTCCTTACAACTTTTCTCTTTTGCACTTTTTTGATATTTTTCCAAATAACCGAGTTACGCTTGGTCGAACAGCACTTTTTTGTGTTTTGACTCAGTTTTAAGGGAATATCTCCCTAAGGAGACCCTTTAGGACCAAAGTGCTCTAATACAATCTTGTAGAGAAAGAAATTTCCTACAACTTTCCTTAATTACACTTTTTTGATATTTTTTCAAATAACCGAGTTACATTTGGTTGAACTTGTTTTTAAGGTGTTTTACAGCACTTTTTTTGTAAATTGTATATCTCCACCATTTTTAGAATTACAGTGACGGTAAAAAGCTTAAAATGGTCATTTTGACAAGCTCTTTCATCTCGTTCTAACCGCAACACGATTGAACATGTACAGGGTGTTCAAAAACAAAACAAAAAATAGTTACATTTGAAAAAATCAGCGTCAGCATGGTCGAAATTAGCTTAAAACGAAACACTCAATCAACGGGATTTACCATAAGCGTGAGATATGAGGGAAAACGAAAATAGCCCTTAGTGACGTCAAATTCACTTGCTTGTCACTGTCACATGCTAGTCTTATAGAAAATTAAATTCTCTACAACTTTTCTCTTTTGCACTTTTTTGATATTTTTCCAATTAACCGAGTTACGCTTGGTCGAACAGTACTTTTTGGTGCTTTGACACAGTTTAAGGGAATATCTCCCTGAGGAGACCCTTTAGGGCCAAAGTGCTCTAATACAATCTGGTAGAGAAAGAAATTTCCTACAACTTTCCTTAATTACACTTTTTTGATATTTTTCCAAATAACCGAGTTACGCTTGGTTGAACTTGTTTTTAGGGTGTTTTACAGCACTTTTTTGTGTTTTGACTCAGTTTTAAGGGGATATCTCCCTGAGGAGGCCCTTTAGGGCCAAAGTGCTCTACAACAATCTTGTAGAGGACGAAATTTCCTACAATTTTCCTTATTTACACTTTTTTGATATTTTTCGAAATAACCGAGTTACGCTGGGTTGAACATTGTTTTTACCTAACAATCTTTTATAGCACTATTTTAGTAAATCCCAGCCCAGTGGGGTAATAGTGCGTGAATGGCCAAAAAAGCTGCTTATCTGACCAATCCCAATGTTCATCTTGTACTGCTCTTTCGCCTCGTGCTAATTAGAACACGATTGAACATATACAGGGTGCTCAAAAAACAGTTCAATTTGAAACTAACGCTTTGCTAGTTGTAACCGCGTTTACTCGGTTCGAAGTGGGTGTAAACCTGGTCCACTCGGTGGAGAATATCGTTCTGAATGTTTTTGATCTCTTGCAAAATTTCCGTGACTCTTACCGTTTACGAGATATTTGACTTTTGTATTGGAAATTGTATTCAAAATTTAGAAAACTCTGTATCTCCACCATTTTTAGAAGTTTTTTTTTCAGTTCCCTATCAAACATGTACAGGGTGTTCAAAAAAATGGTTATATTTGAAAAAATCAGCGTCAGTATGGTCGAAATTAGCTTGAAACCAAATAGTCAATTAACGAAATTTACCAAAAACGTGAACAGTGAAGGCAAACAAAAATAACCCTTAATGACATTAAATCAACTGTCACTGTCAAAAGTATAATGACGCACTTGTTGTCTAAATGTCAGCACAGTGACATTTTCATTTCGGCTTTAAGGACGACTTAAAGCTAGATGGAGATTTGAATGTGACAGATTATGTGCAAAATAACACAGTCTAAACAATACTTGGCTAAGTTGGTCGAAAATAGGGGAAATGGACATTACACGTTCGACGCGTGTCCACTCCAAAACATTGACAACTCTACGGCTCAACTGTCGTTTGTTGACAGTGACGTTTGTTAATACACGCAGCTGGAAACCATTGAACTAAATACTTTAGGTAACTGGAAAGACGTTGTTATCTTTTAGGTGCTTCTGGTCTTTTTGGTCGAAATTGGCTTGAAATATGTTATACACAAACAGCAAGATTTACCATTAATTAGGAGAGTGATGAGAAGCAAAAATGATCCTTAATTTTGATTGAGTGGTAGTTAACTGGGAGTTGTAAAACTAAGCATTAAGCGCTGTTTGATTATCGATTTCCTTGATGGCAGTCAACAAGTTGTGTGAACCTTTACCTCGACGTCGCTCTTGACATTTATCACCGGAGGGTTGGGGTGGGGGGAGCGCCAGGGCAGGGAAGGGGGAGGGGAGTACATAGTAGCGGGTTTTCATGAATGGAGAGAAGCAAGAATGACGTGTGTGCGTCCCGATCGATTCCCCAAGGATTTCCCCTCCTTCTCCCCTCCCCCCGGGGGAATTAAAAAGCCAGAGAACAGGTGCATATTTATAAATATTCCGGACGTAACTGGGATAGAAAGTTATATTTAGTTCCCTGGGCACTAAATTGATGTTTTTAGAATTTTGAATTTTTAACTGACCTGTTATTGGGGGTGGTTCGATGACAGTACTCGGTCCGAAGAATGAGGGCGCGTCGGACGCTGTGGTGACGGGGGTGTTAAGATCACCGGGTGGTCCCTCGGAGCCGATCTCACCCTCCGAGGCACAAACGGAGGCGGGAGTGGGGCTGCCCCCCGAACTAGCCCCCGAGCCCCCTTTATACAAACAAGTTTCGAAACTCAACACGTTGAAATGGTGATGGGCGGCCGCCGCCGCCGTCTCCGTCAACAAGAACGCCGAGGAAACGTGCGGATGGTGCTGGTGGGTGGACAGCGTGTCCAAAGTGTCCATTATCATTTTGCCACTCGATTTTGTCGCGTCCGGCTCCACAATAAATTTTTTACCGCCCGCGCACTCTCAATTAAACCATGACAACCGGTACCAACTGCGTTACTATGGTGATTTTTTGGTACAGGGTTGGACAAAAACCACACGGTACTACCTCTTGCGATGTCTCGGTGCGACTACAACGCGCCGCGCCAACTTCGACCACTTTTATGAATGAACCGGCTGTGCCATATTCGGCCGGCCAATGGGCGCGCGCCTCCACCAGTGGCAACTCCCCTCTACCCCCACCATCTGGTCGCGGTGACGCTGATGACGTCAGTAGAGCTGGCGCTGGCGCCGCGGCCTCCTATCATACCGGGGGGGTGCCGTGGCGCGTGCCGTTTCGTTTACGCTGTTGCCACGTTTCACTTTTCCAACCCGTCAAACACATTTCACGTTTCAAATGACAGTGACAAGACAGATTCACTTGTTGACTGCTCAAAGTTATGACAACTGACATTTGAATAATTGCCCTTGAAAAGAATGAAATTTCTACAAATAACCGAGTTACACTGGATTTTACTTATTTAAGGTCTTTTACAGCAAACAACGATTTTGTGGTCACGTGACCATTTTTAACCCCCTCCCCCCCACTCCTAATCGTACAAAAGGTAACGTGACCTTAAGGACGCTATTTTGACATTGAAAACAGTCACGTAAGGTCACGTGACCTTCAGAGCACCATATGGTCACGTGACTACAAGGTATATTAAAAAAAACCTTAAAAAAAGTCAAGAGTCTTCAAGATTCGATTCGACGCTTGAAAATAGACACAAACGAATTTGCTGAGTGAAAACAATCACGTGACAATTTTTAGGCTCCCCCCCCCTAAGGGCGCCTTAAGGATGCTTTTTTATCTTCATGTCGGATAAGTTTAGTTTAGACTGTGTTATTTTGCACCTTTGATCTGTCACATTCAATCCTCAACTTAGCTTAAGTTATACATAAAATCTTGTTTCTGTGAATCCAGCTTAAAGATGAACACCCCCCGCTTTAGGCCGCACGTCACTTCGGAACGTACTATTTTTTTAAATTTGACAGTTTGACACTGACGTTCATAACCTAACCTAGTTTTGTATTTACCTTTTTTCCAAACAGTTTTTCTAAATTTCAAGCTAACTATTAATGATATTCTGGTTTATTAGGTGAAATTGGTGTAAATTCAGTTGAGTGCTGTGCGAAAATGATTGGAACGTCACCTGAAGAACGAGTTTCAACGTCCAAACTCTTTGAAGAAGCTTTTCATGTTACTTTGAACGTTCAGCATCTTCCCAAGTGTCTGAAAGAGCTAAAAACCATCTCTAGAGCTGCAAAACTCCTTGAAGACGCTTTGTCCAGAACATTCAGGTTAGTTTAGCTTCACTAGCGTCTATAGAGCAGTGTTTTGTTCGGTAAAACGTCAGGGCCGTATTTACAACATAAAAAAGCCCGTTTCAGACTTTTTCTACCAAGTTTGGTGCCAAAAATAGGCACAAGAGTAGTAATGATTCTGTTCACTTTGCTATGACCTACTGCCTCAAATTTTTGTCAATTTTGTACAGAAATCCTTTTTAAATACACTTTAACTAGTGTCTTAGTGTCTTAAACACAAATTTTAACGTGTTGGCCGTCCTGAATAGTGTAAAACGGAACACGCTCCGCTTTAGCCACACGTCACTTCGGAACGTACTCTTTTTTGTAATTTGACAGTTTGACACTGACATTCCTACCTTAACCTAGTATTTACCTTGTATCCAAAATCCAAACAGTTTTTCTAAATTTCAAGCTAAATATTAATGATATTCTGGTTTATTAGGTGAAATTGGTGTAAATTCAGTTGAGTGCTGTGCGAAAATGATTGGAACGTCACCTGAAGAACGACTTTCAACGTTCAAACTCTTTGAAGAAGCTTTTCATGTTACTTTGAACGTTCAGCATCTTCCCAAGTGTCTGAAAGAGCTAAAAACCATCTCTAAAGCTGCAAAACTCCTTGAAGACGCTTTGTCCAGAACATTCAGGTTAGTTTAGCTTTACTAGCGTCTCTAGAGCAGGGTTTTGTTCGGTAAAGCGTCAGGGCCGTATTTACAACATAAAAAAAGCCCGTTTCAGACTTTTTGTACCAGATTTGGTGCAAAAAATAGGCTCCTGACTGAAATTTTTGTCAATTTTGTACAGAAATCCTTTTTAAATACACTTTAACTAGTGTCTTAAGTGTCTTAAACGCAAATTTTAATGTGTTGGCCGTCCTGAATAGTGTAAAACGGAACACCCTCCGCTTTAGCCACCCGTCACTTTGGAACGTACTCCTTTTTGTTATTTGACATTGACGTTCCTAGCACTAACCTAACTTTTTTTATTAGCCTTGTTTACTACAGTTTGTTTGAATTTCCAGCTAAATATTAATGGATTTCTTGTTTATTAGTGGAAATCCTGTGTGAAAATGGAGCAGTGCGACCTGAAGAACGAGTTTCAACGTCTGAACGGGTAAAAGTGAGCAAAACTGTTGTTAGCATCTCCTGAAGCTGTTGGAACGTTTCTCCGGTGTTAAGGAGCTACAAAACTCCTTGAAGATGCTTTATCCAGAACATTCAGGTTAGTTTAGTTTTAGTAGCGTCTCTACTATACACAGTGTTCAAATAAAGCGCCCAGGGTCGCATTTACGGTATGTAAAGTGATGTGGGCCCTACACACAACACAGATAAGTACACACAATCGTTTCAAGCCAATTTCCAGACCAAACTGATATTTCACTGAAAATCAGACAATTTTTTTCAATAAATCCGCAATTAATGTTGAAACACGCTGTATATCCGACACCATATAGTCAATGAACTTGTGTAAAGTGCTAGAAGCCCGTGAGAATACCATACGTATAAAAGGTGTCCCATCTGGTGTGTGCCGCAATAAGGCACGCGGTGTTATTTGAATTTTCGGGGCGACACCTGTTCGGAAAATGGCCGAATTAGGGGCGGAGGGATGGTTGGACGGCCGAAATTGGGGTGGGAATCGATTCAGACGGCCTCAAATCGGGCGGAAACGGCGGCCGTAGGGTAGTTTTGCGGGCGGGAAGGGCGCGGGGCGTAATGGCGCCACCGGTTCAATGACATCGCGTTTGTTTTATGATTTTTTTTTAAAACCTTGCCCTGACAACTTACTGGACCAGTTTACTGTTATCCGGGCTGGGTTGCTTTTGGTAAAGGGAAGTTTACTGACGTCCGATTTGGTTGTTCTCTTCTTCTGAATTTTAAATGGGACACCCTGTATATGTTTAGGTCAGATTCTACTTAGCAAGAGGTACCCAGTGACCCAAACATTGCACTACAAAATGTATAACGTTTTCGAGATATTTAAATGTGCTCTTACTTAAAAGTCTAGAATTTTAAATGGGGCATTCTGTATATTTTTAGGTCAGTTTGAAGCCCTCTAGCGGCCAACTTACAAGACCAATCAACTAATGTTTTTATATGGTTAGAAAGCCCATTTCATTAGCTATCCATTGACATATAAAAGTTTATACTTTGTTGGTTAAATAAGACAGTTTTTTAGATTTAAACAAAACAGTGCGGGAAAATTGGCTAGAAAACTTAGGTCAAGTTTGAAGCCCTCTAGCGGCCAACCTACTGTACCAATCAAGTAATGTTTATACATGGTTAGAAAGCCCATTTCATTGGCTATCCATAGACATATAAAAGTTCATCAAAAATCTATTAAATAAGACAGTTTTCTAGGTTTAAACAAAACAGTGCGTAAAAATTGGCTAGAAAACTTAGGTTAAGTTTGAAGCCCTCTAGCGGCCAACTTACAAGACCAATCAACTAATGTTTATATATGGTTAGAAAGTCAATTTCATTGGCTATCCATCGACATATAAAAGTTCATCAAATGTCTATTAAATAAGGCAGTTTTGCAGATTTAAGCAAAATATTGCGTGAAAATTGGCTAGAAAACTTAGGTCAAGTTTGAAGCCCTCTAGCGGCCAACTTACAAGACCAACCAACTAATGTTTATATATGGTTAGAAAGTCCATTTCATTAGCTATCCATTGACATACAAAAGTCCATCAAAAGTCTATTAAATAAGACAGTTTTCTAGGTTTAAACAAAACAGTGCGTGAAAATTGGCTAGAAAACTTAGGTCAAGTTTGAAGCCCTCTAGCAGCCAACCTACAAGATCAATCAACTAATGTTTATATATGGTTATGAAGCCCATTTCATTGGCTATCCATCGACATATAAAAGTTCATACTTTATCTGTTAAATAAGACAGTTTTTTAGATTTAAACAAAACAGTGCGTGAAAATTGGCTAAAAAACTTAGGTCAAGTTTGAAGCCTTCTAGCGGCCAACCTACTGTACCAATCAAGTAATATTTATACATGGTTAGAAAGCCCATTTCATTGGCTATCTATAGACATACAAAAGTCCATCAAAAGTCTGTTAAATAAGACAGTTTTCCAGGTTTAAACAAAACAGTGCGTGAAAATTGGCTAGAAAACTTAGGTCAAGTTTGAAGCCCTCTAGCGGCCAACCTACAAGATCAATCAACTAATGGTTATATATGGTTATGAAGCCCATTTCATTGGCTATCCATAGACATATAAAAGTTCATCAAAAGTCTATTAAATAAGACACTTTTGCAGATTTAAGCAAAACAGTGCGTGAAAATTGGCTAGAAAACTTAAGTCAAGTTTGAAGCCCCCTAGCGGCCGACCTACAAGACCAATCAACTAATGTTTATATATGGTTAGAAAGTCCATTTCATTGGCTATCCATCGACATACAAAAGTCCATCAAAAGTCTATTAAATAAGATCGTTTTTTAGATTGAAACAAAACAGTGCGTGAAAATTGGCTAAAAAACTTAGGTCAAGTTTGAAGCCTTCTAGCGGCCAACCTACTGTACCAATCAAGTAATATTTATACATGGTTAGAAAGCCCATTTCATTGGCTATCCATCGACATACAAAAGTCCATCAAAAGTCTGTTAAATAAGACAGTTTTCCAGGTTTAAACAACACAGTGCGTGAAAATTGGCTAGAAAACTTAGGTCAAGTTTGAAGCCCTCTAGCGGCCGACCTACAAGACCAATCAACTAAAGTTTATATATGGTTATGAAGCCCATTTCATTGGCTATCCATCGACATATAAAAGTTCATCAAAAGTCTATTAAATAAGACAGTTTTCCAGGTTTAAACAAAACAGTGCGTGAAAATTGGCTAGAAAACTAAGGTCAAGTTTGAAGCCCTCTAGCTGCCAACCTACAATACCAATCAACTAAAGTTTGTATATGTTTAGAAAGCCTTTTTATTGGCTATCAAAATTTAAATAACCACTGAATTTTAGACAAAAAAAATCAGGTGTTTGTGAGCCAAAATCCACTCTACACAAAGGTAGCCAGAGTGGTCTATTTCTAGGCACGAAAACAGATGTTTTTTCGAAAATAAACCGAATATTGTTTGTGTGTGTGTGTCTCGTTGTGCGCTTACGTTACGAATCTAATTTTGACGGTTATTTTGTCACCCAACACCTCCGCATTTATGGAGTTGATGTATAATTAGAGTCGAGTCGAACTATTTCGAAATAACTTTCTCTCTCTCTGATATGTACGGTGAAAAGTGGTTCTTTTTGGTGGAAAAAAGTGGTTTTTCCGGCCTATTTATAACTAAACCCGAAATCATTTTCCATTCATGCTTTTTAAGCGAAACGCGAGGAAAAAATAGAAAAAAACTCATAAAAGTGAGGTTATTTTTAAAATTGCGTAACGTTGCCATGACGTGAGGAAAACTGACCAGCTGATTGTTGCCCAGTATTTTTAGAGATGAGTTCACAGGGAAAAATACTATAATGCGAAATAATTATTTATATACAGGGTGTTGCAATTAATTTACTGGAATAGTCATCACTGTCACAAAAAGCACAATCGACTGACGCTAAAAGATACACAGGGTGTCCCATTTAGAATTCTGGTTATTCGCACCACAATGCCCAAATTGGGTAAAATCCAATAAGTAAACAAAGTGACTCCGCTAATTGTTGTTCTAATGGTTTCATCAACTGATGTCCATACTAAACGCCCCCGTATATTCCTAGTCCCGGTTAAACCAATAATAATCGAGTTTATGCTGAAAAAACTGTATAATTGCTCCATAGTTCCGATAATATCACCTTTTCAGGTACGACCTTACGTAATTACATCAAGTAACGTAATATTTGCCACTTTTGTACGAGTCAAAGCCCACGCCGTGCCTACGCCTATGGAATACGTCATTTTCGGTAAAGGTCATTCGACCAGTGGCGGAGAATGACCCACGAGGAAATTCGGTCCAGTGTCGTCCCTTATATGGGCCTTGTCAGGGTCTCTTTCGTTACTTTTTTCCTTGTTAATTAAGGTTTAATTTAAAACAAGTCACCCTGTATCAGGATTAATTCATTTTGACGAATAGTTCGTCGCAAGTTTCGGCAAGATCGGTTCATCAGGAGTAGAGCTGTCTTGAGAGTGACGTTTTGTAGAATATCGCTCAAACTAGTCGAGATATGGAAAAAGTTGAAAGAGTAAAAAATGTGTAAAAAAGGTCAGTGAAACTGAATCCGGGCTTTGAACGGCAACTTTCCTACTGGAGCTGTATACAGGGTGGCTTCACTCAACCCATTGCACTATTTTGGCTCACCCTGTACGTTAGAAGCTACGAAAGTGATTTTGGAGCACACCACTGGAAAGAGGAGGAAAAATGGGATTTTCTGAGTGGCTTAACGTCCTCGTAGGCCAATAACTAACTGAGATATTGACTGTCAAAGTTTTGAGGCACTTTTTTTATCAAAATTTGAGTTTCTGGTTTCTAAAATGAGTATTGTGGAATATCTCCTAAACTAGTAAAGATACGGAAAAAGTTAAAAGAGTAAAAAATGCGTAAAAAAGGTCAGTGAAACTGAATCCGGGCTTTGAACGGCAACTTTCCTACTGGAACTGTATACAGGGTGGCTCAACTCAACCCATTGCACTATTTTGGCTCACCCTGTACGTCAGAGGCTACGAAAGCGATTTTGGAGCACACCACTGGAAAGAGGAGGAAAAATGGGATTTTCTGAGTGGCTTAACGTCCTCGTAGGCCAAAAACTATCTGAGATATTGACTGTCAAAGTTTTGAGGTACTTTTTTTTACAAAATTTGAGTTTCTGGTCTCCAAAATGAGTTTTCTGGAATTTCTCCTAAACTAGCAAAGATACGGAAAAAGTTGAAAGAGTAAAAAATACGTAAAAAAGGTCAGTGAAACTGAATCCGGGCTTTGAACGGCAACTTTCCCACTGGAACTGTATACAGGGTGGCTCAACTCAACCCATTGCACTATTTTGGCTCACCCTGTACGTTAGAAGCTACGAAAGTGATTTTGGAGCACATCACTGGAAAGAGGAGGAAAAATGGGATTTTCTGAGTGGCTTAACGTCCTCGTAGGCCAAAAACTAACTGAGATATTGACTGTCAAAGTTTTGAGGCATCTTTTTTAACAAAATTTGAGTTTATAGACCTCAAAATGAGTTTTCTGGAATATCTCCTAAACTAGTAAAGAAACGGAAAAAGTTCAAAGAGTAAAAAATGCGTAAAAAAGGTCAGTGAAACTGAATCCGGGCTTTGAATGGCAACTTTCCCACTGTAACTGTATACAGGGTGGCCCAACTCTACTATCTTGCACTATTTTGGCTCACCCTTTACGTTAGAGGCTATGAAAGGGATTTTGGAGCACACCACTGGAAAGAGCAGGAAAAATGGGATTTTCTGAGTGGTTTAGCGTCCTCGTAGGCCAAAAACTAACTGAGATATTGACTGTCAAAGTTTTGAGGCATCTTTTTTAACAAAATTTGAGTTTATAGACCTCAAAATGAGTTTTCTGGAATATCTCCTAAACTAGCAAAGATACGAAAAAAGTTGAAAGAGTAAAAAATACGTAAAAAAGGTCAGTGAAACTGAATCCGGGCTTTGAATGGAAACTTTCCTACTGGAACTGTATACAGGGTGGCCCAACTCTACTACCTTGCACTATTTTGGCTCATCCTGTACGTCAGAGGCTACGAAAGCGATTTTTGAGCACACCACTGGAAAGAGGAGGAAAAATGGGATTTTCTGAGTGTCTTAACGTCCTCGTAGGCCAAAAACTAACTGAGATATTGACTGTCAAAGTTTTGAAGAACTTTTTTTAAGAAAATTTGAGTTTCTAGACCTCAAAATGAGTTTTCTGGAATATCTCCTAAACTAGTAAAGATACGGAAAAAGTTAAAAGAGTAAAAAATGCGTAAAAAAGGTCAGTGAAACTGAATCCGGGCTTTGAACAGCGAGTTTCCCATTGGAACTGTATACAGGGTGGCCCAACCCTACTACCTTGCACTATTTTGGCTCATCCTGTACGTCAGAGACTACGAAAGCGATTTTGGAGCACACCACTGGAAAGAGGAGGAAAAATGGGATTTTCTGAGTGGCTTAACGTCCTCGTAGGCCAAAAACTAACTGAGATATTGACTGTCAAAGTTTTGAAGAACTTTTTTTAAGAAAATTTGAGTTTCTGGTCTCCAAAATGAGTTTTCTGGAATTTCTCCTAAACTAGCAAAGATACGGAAAAAGTTCAAAGAGTAAAAAATGCGTAAAAAAAGTCAGTGAAACGGAATCCGGGCTTTGAACGGCAACTTTCCCTCTGGAACTGTATACAGGGTGGCCCAACTCTACTACCTTGCACTATTTTGGCTCATTCTGAACCTCAGATGGTACGAAAATGATTTTTGAGCACACCACTGGAAAGAGGAGGAAAAATGGGATTTTGTGAGTGGCTTAACGTCCTCGTAGGCCAAAAACTAACTGAGATATTGACTGTCAAAGTTTTGAGGCACTTTTTTCATCAAAATTTGAGTTTCTGGTCTCCAAAATGAGTTTTCTGGAATATCTCCTAAACTAGTAAAGATACGAAAAAAGTTGAAAGAGTAAAAAATGCGTAAAAAAGGTCAGTGAAACGGAATCCGGGCTTTGAACGTCAACTTTCCCCCTGGAACTGTATACAGGGTGGCTCAACTCAAGCCATTGCACTATTTTGGCTCACCCTGTACGTCAGAGGCTGCGAAAGTGATTTTGGAACACACCACTGGAAAGAGGAGGAAAAATGGGATTTTCTGAACGTCTTAACGTCCTCGTAGGCCAAAAACTATCTGAGATATTGACTGTCAAAGTTTTGAGGTACTTTTTTTTAACAAAATTTGAGTTTTTGGTCTTCAAAATGAGTTTTCTGGAATTTCTCCTAAACTAGTAAAGATACGGAAAAAGTTAAAAGAGTAAAAAATGCGTAAAAAAGGTTAATGAAACTGAATCCGGGCTTTGAACGGCAACTTTCCCTCTGGAACTGTATACAGGGTGGCTCAACTCAACCCATTGCACTATTTTGGCTCACCCTGTACGTTAGAGGCTACGAAGGAGATTTTGGAGCACACCACTGGAGAGAGGAGGAAAAATGGGATTTTCTGAGTAGTTTAACCAGTCCGTAGCCCAAAAAATAACTGAGATATTAACTGTCAAAGTTTTGAAGAACTTTTTTTAAGAAAATTTGAGTTTCTGGTCTTCAAAATGAGTTTTCTGGAATATCTCCTAAACTAGCAAAGATACGGAAAAAGTTAAAAGAGTAAAAAATGCGTAAAAAAGGTCAGTGAAACTGAATCCGGGCTTTGAACGGCAACTTTCCCACTGGAACTGTATACAGGGTGGCAATTAATATCCCAAGTTTTGTCAGGATTGCTTCATCAGACAAAGTGGCAACGCCGCATCATCCTTCACCTCTACCACCCCGTAAACTATTCGACCGCCCCCCGTACGGCATTGACCGTCCATTAAAACGATGGTGAATGGCAAGGGGTGGGGGGAGGGTAGATCACATGACCGTAGGGGATGCGAATCCATGAATGAAACGTGACGTCGGAGCCCTGCTCGGTTCCTATTGGTCCGGGCCTTAAAATCGATTTACCAGGTGATGTTCGGTTGTTTTTTCCTAGACTTCCTATGACGTCAATTGGTATTTTACTATGGTAGTTCGGTTTTTTTTGGGGTTTTTACTCCCCTTCAACCCTAAAATTTGGTTTTTTTCTTTAGAAAACACTATTTAAGGGCTGATGACCTAGAAACAGGGTGTTGTTGAATGAAATTAGGGCGTGGGTGGCGTTGAAAAGGGCCGTTTACTGCACTTTGTAGCGTAAAAGTTTTAGTAACTTTTTGCGGCAACCCCGTAAAAATTGCACTCCCAGTATATAACAGACTATTTTTTTTTGTCATTTAAAAATTCATTATACAGGGTGTCCAAACATGATTGGATGTAAGAGAACTTGGCAAAAGTTTCCTATTGGTCTGTACAGTCACGTGACCAAATTTCACTGACCTAACCTAACTGTTTGGGAGTCAAGTCAATGTTTATGATTTTGATGTCATTTCTAAAGTTTTGACACGCATTTCCAAAATTGACAGCTGACACTTGTCAAGAATTTGATGTCAAAAGTCATGATTCAATTGTGATTTGTTCACCTTCATACTGTATATTATACAGGGTGTGTAAATGTATACTCACTTGAAGTGGTGGCATTTCCCCCTCCGCTACTAAACCACATGGCCACCAAATCGTCCATACTAGCTCCGGCTGATCCGGGCGGCGTTTGATGATAGGGCGGATTGCTGTAGTAGTAGCTGGGCGGCACGGTTGACTGGGCGGCCAAATTGGGCGGATCCCTTCGGTTCGAATCCAACAAGATTTGTTGAACCTGCGCGATATTAGTTTTTGTTTGGGCGGAAAAACGTTTTTTTTTAACATTTGACAGACACGCGTTTGACAGCTGTCCAATTGGATGGTTGTCAAGTTTCGTCTGTCAACTGTCAAAAAATGGTTCAAATAGAAATCAACAGCCAACTCAGTTTGCTTTAATGGCAAATATGTCAGCTGTCAAACGTCACTTTATCGCTCACCTGAAGTATGTCAACGAACTCGTCGCCATTGTTGTTGTTTGCGCTCAGACCAGTGGTGGGCACTCGCGTTACGTCACTGTGTTGAGTGGGGCGCATCGTAAGCGTTAACATTTTGACAGGTGTCCGAGTGGCAGTGGCGTGCGCGACCACTTACTGCCATACACGTCAAACGAACGAAAAATCGACACGCCACTGGGTCGTTTTAGCGCCCCCCGGCGGCGCGACAGTAAACTTCCATAACCTTGAAAGAAAAAAACATATTATTAGTGTCACTGTCAGAACTGTCAAAATCGGTTTCATTAAACTGTAAAGGTAACACACTTTAAATACTGGCAGACCATTTCAAAGTATTTTAACTGTGTTTTATACCTCCATGATTGTTTCCACTGTGTCAATGCAGTGTCAACTGTCAGTTTCATGAAGCTATAGAGGTGTGAAACTCCATGGTTTTTAGCTGCTTTACTTTGACCTGTCCATCAACTGTCATAATCAATTAGTCAAAAGCCTCTCGAGTAAATCTAGTCACTAAATGTCATTGAAAATTTTGTTTGTAAAGGCAGAAACATGTGCATGAGTTGAACGTATGACAGTTTTGACGTTTTCCATCTGTCAAAAATGACGCAACACTGTCAAATCCCATTCAATCGAACTTTAAAACGACGATAAGAAAAGCTGGATATTAAATGACATTTTGTAGGTTTATGGTTGGGATTTTGACAGTTGTGACGTGTAAAACTTAGTGCTGAATGTTGTAAAGGTGGCAGAACTGTCAAAATCCATTCCATCGACCTATCAAACTAACAAAACTGTCTTGCAAACTGGAAACGAGTATTAATTAAATGAATTACATTTTATTGGTTCACAACGTTTCAAATCGACTTTTGTGTGTCGTAAATGTGGCAACACTGTTAAAATCTACTCCATCGAGGTCTTTAAAATGTCAACTGTCAAAATAAAACGTACCATAAACTTATAAAAACACTTAACATCCAAAAAAATTATTAAAAGCGACCGTTTGCTAGACGCTAGTTCAATTTGCTGCTTTCAAGGGACGTAAATGACATTTTTGACAATATTGACAGTTGTCACGTGATACTAGACTTTTATTCACTTAAACATTCACGTGATAAATGTAAAAATGACAACAAACGTAGAAAACAAGCTCGAAATGGAATGGAACGAGTTTCAAATGTGTTGCTTCCACTTTACAGCTCCATGGTGCCTTTTTTAACATTCTTGACCGACAAAAAGGTTCTAACCTTGTCTTTAAAGTGTCAACTGTCACAATTCACTACCATGAACCTATAAAACCACTTAATATCCAAAAAAATCATTAAAATCCACTTGAAAACAAGCGTTTGGTAGAATTTGTCTAGGACTAGTTCAATTTGTTGCTTTCAAGGGACGTAAATGACATTTTTGACATTATTGACAGTTGTCACGTGATACTAGAACTTCATTCACTTAAACGGTCACGTGATAAATGTAAAAAATGACTAGAAACGTAGAAAACAAGCTCGAAATGGAATGGAACGACTTTCAAATGTGCTGCTTCCACTTTACAGTTCCATGGTCGCTTTTTTGACATTCTTGACCGACAAAAAGGTTCTAATCTTGTCTTTAAAGTGTCAACTGTCATAATTCACTACCATAAACCTATAAAAACACTTAATTTCCAAAAAAATCACTAAAATCCACTTGAAAACAAGCGTTTGCTAGAATTTGTCTTGGACTAGTTCAATTTACTGCTTTCAAGTGACGTAAATGACATTTTTGACAGTTGTCACGTGATACTAGACTTTCATTCACTTAAACGGTCACGTGATAAATGTAAAAAATGACTAGAAACGTAGAAAACAAGCTCGAAATGGAATGGAACGAGTTTCAAATGATTTACTTCCACTTTACAGTTCCATGGTCGCTTTTTTGACATTCTTGACCGACAAAAAGGTTCTAACCTTGTCTTTAAAGTGTCAACTGTCAGAATTCACTACCATGAACCTATAAAACCACTTAATATCCAAAAAAATCATTAAAATCCACTTGAAAACAAGCGTTTGCTAGAATTTGTCTAGGAGTAGTTCAATTTGCTGCTTTCAAGGGACGTAAATGACATTTTTGACATTATTGACAGTTGTCACGTGATACTAGACTTTTATTCACTTAAACGGTCACGTGATAAATGTAAAAATGACAACAAACATAGAAAACAAGCTCAAAATGGAATGGAACGAGTTTCAAATGATTTACTTCCACTTTACAGTTCCATGGTCGCTTTTTTAACGTTCTTGACCGACAAAAAGGTTCTAATCTTGTCTTTAAAGTGTCAACTGTCACAATTCACTACCATGAACCTATAAAACCACTTAATATCCAAAAAAATCATTAAAGTCCACTTGAAAACAAGCGTTTGGTAGAATTTGTCTAGGACTAGTTCAATTTGCTGCTTTCAAGGGACGTAAATGACATTTTTGACAGTTGTCACGTGATACTAGACTTTCATTCACTTAAACGGTCACGTGATAAATGTAAAAAATGACAACAAACGTAGAAAACAAGCTCGAAATGGAATGGAACGAGTTTCAAATGATTTACTTCCACTTTACAGTTCCATGGTCGCTTTTTTGACATTCTTGACCGACAAAAAGGTTCTAATCTTGTCTTTAAAGTGTCAACTGTCATAATTCACTACCATAAACCTATAAAAACACTTAATTTCCAAAAAAATCACTAAAATCCACTTGAAAACAAGCGTTTGCTAGAATTTGTCTTGGACTAGTTCAATTTGCTGCTTTCAAGGGACGTAAATGACATTTTTGACATTATTGACAGTTGTCACGTGATACTAGACTTTCATTCACTTAAACGGTCACGTGATAAATGTAAAAAATGACAACCAACCTAACCTAACCTATAAAAACAAGCTTGAAATGAAATGGAATGAGTTTCACTTTTCGAATTTAGTTCTGACGGTTGTTAAGGTGGCAGCACTGTCAAAGTGCATTCCATCGAGCTCTAAAAGAATAGAAAATCATCTGCAAATGCGCGTAAATTATTATTTATATTTTATGGGTAGGATTTTCACATTTCTGTAGACCACGTTTACACCAATTTCCATAGCACAGTATCCCGGAGTAAACCTGGTCGCTGTATTGACTGAAAGTCGTTGAAAATCAATTTTTTTTTTTTGTTGACAAAACTGTCATTATCGTGGAAATGACTGGGTTTACACCAAACCAAGCCTATGGTAAGCAAATCACAGTTTTGACAGAATTTGCGTGTTTTAGTTGGTGTAAACTGTAAGCCAACACCTGTTGCTCGCGGCTCACTTTAACCGGTGTAAACGGGCTCTCTGGCGATTTCCAAATATGGTTTGGAGGAAAATTCAAAATGGTGACTCAAACCTTTTGCCTTATCTGGCAACGACCAGTCTCACACCGGTTTTTTAGCTTAAAACCACTTTTTTTTTTGGGTGTAAACGCAACCGCAACTGTCAAAATTTCGTCTGTCACGCACCCTTTGTTACGAATTGACTACGTTTGTTTGGTCAGTCTGTGCGATTCATCAATAATTTGTTGCTATTAGGTTGGTTTTAGGGGAAAAATCATCTCCCAAACCAATTATACAGGGGGGTCTTTAAAAAAAATTGTCTGTGCTGAAAATCGGTTTTTATACAGGGTGTGCAAGTTTTACTAACCAGTTTCTAGTGTGTTGTAGCAAAATCCTTAGAAAACACGTCACCACAAAACTAAAAACATACGCGCACACGTTAAATAATAGGCCTTTACCGCACTGTAAACGGCACTTGGGGCACGCGTGCGATATCGCGGAAAAAACGCACGAGGGCGCGAAAAAAAAAAAAACACTTTACCGTCTTTCTCCGGTCCGTTTGCGAAACAACTGTGTGTGATATCAAAAGCCATGAATGAATCCGATGCCATGTGGAGAAGGCCGGGGGGGGCCCACGTATTTTTCGGCGCCCCCGCATTATCTACGTCACTGTGTATATTATACGAGTAGAGCGTCTGGTCGAGTTAGACCGCGGCGTCTTTTTCCGGCAAAACGACGTCGTTGCTATGACGACATGTTTTTTACCCATTCTTTGACAGTTTGACGTGCACGAGTGACAGTGAAAGTTTGTTTTTTGGAGCCACCCTGTGCTCGTTGAGTTTGGCGCCCTCTACCGGCCAAACCGTGCGCGGTATGACACTATATAGTCACATTTTCGGAATCCTCATTGTCTGCACTATCTTTTACCTTCCGTGACTTTTGGTTGTAACTCCTCAATTAACTGAGTTATTGAGCTTCAAAGCAAAACGAGTCAGAATCAATGTGTTGGTTTGTAACGCGTGACTTTCTCGCCCTCTAGCGGCCAAACAGATTGGGATACCAACTCATGCAGTCATATTTTTGGAAACCTCAAAGTCTGGACTATATTTTACCTTCCTAGACTTGTAGTCATAAAATGTCAAATAACCGCGTTGTTAAGTGTCAAAGCAAAAGTAGTCATTATTACTGTCTTGGTTTGTAACGCATAACTTTGTCGCCCTCTAGCGGCCAAACGGATAGAGATACCAACTCATGTAGCCATATTTTTGGAAACCTCAAAGTCTGTACTATATTTTACCTTCCTAGACTTTTAGTCATAAAATGTCAAATAACTGCGTTGTTAAGTGTCAAAGCAAAAGTAGTCAAAATGACAGAAAAATCCTGTATTCGAGGTCACGTGCATAACTGGGCCACCTAGAGCAAAACGAACGTCGAATTCGTGTTTTCCAGGCTGGAATTAGTTGAAAACGACATTTTGACTGGTTAATTCCAATATGGCCGCGGTTAGTATAGTAGGCCCAAGAAATCCCTAATTTGGACTGAATTTTCATGCACTTTTCCAGAAAATCGCAAAAAACTCACTTTTTTGAAACATTTAGTAAAAACACACCATACGACAAAACAAAGCTAAAGAATGGGGCTGTCACGCGACGTTGAACGGGCGACGCTAGGTTGCACCGTTTGGCCGCTAGAGGGCGTCAAAGTTGACTTAAAATTTTCGCACTTTTCTGTAAATATCTCGTAAACGGTACAAGTTAGAGACCTGGAATTTTTACCAGAGATACACCTCAATGGGACGCTACTTTGACTGTATAAACATTTTTTTTGTAAAATGTACCGTTTGGCCGTGAAAAATCTAAAAACAAATTTTTGACATTTTTCAAAGGGGCTCCCCTCCAATTTTAGCCGAAAAATGTCAATTTTCAAAATTGACTTTGACTGCGTAAATACCTTTGGCCGGATGCCAGAAACTTGACTTGGTGTGTCATTAGTCGAAATTCCATCTGTTAAGGGTGCCACGCCCTGAGAACTGTCAAAAAATGACAGAAAAGTCCTATTTTTAAGGTCACGTGCCACATTGGTCCACTTAGAGCAAAACAAATTTCGGAGTCGTGTTTCCCAGGCCGGAATTAGTTAAAAACGTTATTTTGCTTGGTTAAATTCAATATGGCCGCGGTTTGTATCGTAGGCTCAAAAAATCCCAAAATTGTAACGCCTGGCTTTGACGCCCCCTAGCGGCCAAACGGGTATAGCTACTGTATCACGTAGCCATATTTTTGGAAACCTCATTGTCTGGACTATCTTTTATCTTCCTACACTTTTTGTCATAAAATGTCAAATAACCGAGTTATTAAGGATCAAAGTAACAATAGTCAAAATAACTGTCTTGATTTGTAAGGGCTCACTTTGACGCCATCTAGCGGCCAAACGGCAAAAGCTATTGAATCATGTAATCATATTTTTGGAAACCTCATAGTCTAGACTATCTTTTACCTTCCTTGAGTTTTAGTCGTAACTTTTCAAATAAGTGAGTTATCACGCTTCAAAGCCAAAGTAGTCAAAATAACGGTTTTGAGTCTCTAACGCCCTCTAGCGGCCTAAAAGTCAAAGCTAGAGCCCCATTTTTTGAATCCCAACGATCTGTCACTTTCGGTGACGTTTCCGCCAAACCCCACAATATACCGGGTGTCCCAAATTGAGCACGTTTTAGTTTTCAGAAATGTTTTGATTCGTTCCCACGCTATTTTTATCGGTTCGATCACGTCCCGACAATGCCACTAAATATTCCCGATAACGTTCGGATTATTAAGTTTTTTGGCACGCGTCCCGAGAAAAACAACACGGCGCTGGAATCCTGGTAAAGTCGGTTCTCAAAATAAAATTTCCCAGTCATAGAAAACTCACTGTGATTACGTCACGATTGGTGGTGGCTTTTGTCGAGGAAATGTTGCCTTAACTGGTTATGCAACCGTCCGTTCAATCTCTACACTCTAAATCAAACAATGTTGCGCTGACGTCACATACTTCATTACACTGTCAATGGGAACAGGAACAGAAACCGACTGTCACTAATGTCAAGCTGTGCTCAAAAATGGCAAAAATGTGGGTTTAGACAAATTGTCTTTGATAGAAAACGTATTTTTGAAATTTGAGACAGTTATTTTGGCAATTGTCACGTGACTGTCTAGCTAAATAGTGTTCTAAAATCACGTGACAACTATTATTAACGTCAAAACTGTCAAACTGTACTCAAAAGTGGCAAAAATGTGGGTTTAGACAAGTTGTCTTACAGTATTTGATACAAAACGTACTTTTGAGATTTATGACAGTTATTTTGACTGTAGTCACGTGACTGTCTAGCTGAATAGTGTTCTAAAATCACGTGACAACTGTCACTAATGTCAAAACTGTCAAACTGTACTCGAAAGTGGCAAAAATTTGGATTTAGACAAATTGTCTTGCTGTATTTGGTATAAAACGTATTTCTGAGATTTATGACAGTTATTTTGGCAATTGTCACGTGACTGTCTAGTTAAGTAGTGTTCTAAAATCACGTGACAACTGTCACAAACGTCAAAACTATCAAAACTGTCAAACTGTAATCGAAAATGGCAGAAATGTGGGTTTAGACAAATTGTCTTGCAGTATTTGATGTAAAACGTATTTCTGAGATTTGTGACAGCTATTTTAGCAATTGTCACGTGACTGTCTAGTTAAATAGTGTTCTAAAATCACGTGCCAATTGTCATTAACGTCAAAACTGTCAAATTGTACTCGAAAGTGGCAAAAATTAAGGTTTAGACAAGTTTTCTTGCAGTATTTGATAGAAAACGTGTTTTTGAAATTTGTGACATTTATTTCGGCATTTGTCAAGTGACTGTCTAGCTGAATAGTGTTCTAAAATCACGTGGCAACTGTCATTAACGTCAAAACTGCCAAACTGTACTCAAAAGCTGCAAAAATGTGGGTTTACCAAGTTTTCTTGCTGTATTTGATATAAAGCGTACTTTTGAGATTTATGACAGTTATTTTGGCAATTGTCACGTGACTGTCTAGTTAAATAGTGTTCTAAAATCACGTGACAACTGTCAAAATTATCAAAACTATCAAACTGTACTCGAAAGTGACAAAAATTTGGATTTAGACAAATTGTCTTGCTGTATTTGGTATAAAACGTATTTCTGAGATTTATGACAGTTATTTTGGCAATTGTCACGTGACTGTCTAGTTAAGTAGTGTTCTAAGATCACGTGACAACTGTCACAAACGTCAAAACTATCAAAACTGTCAAACTGTAATCGAAAATGGCAGAAATGTGGGTTTAGACAAATTGTCTTGCAGTATTTGATGTAAAACGTATTTCTGAGATTTGTGACAGCTATTTTAGCAATTGTCACGTGACTGTCTAGTTAAATAGTGTTCTAAAATCACGTGCCAATTGTCATTAACGTCAAAACTGTCAAATTGTACTCGAAAGTGGCAAAAATTAAGGTTTAGACAAGTTTTCTTGCAGTATTTGATAGAAAACGTACTTTTGAAATTTGTGACAATTATTTTGGCAATTGTCACGTGACTGTCTAGTTAAATAGTGTTCTAAGATCACGTGGCAACTGTCATTAACGTCAAAACTGTCAAACTGTACTCAAAAGCTGCAAAAATGTGGGTTTAGACAAGTTTTGTTGCTGTATTTGATATAAAACGTATTTCTGAGATTTGTGAGAGCTATTCTGGCAATTGTCACGTGACTGTCTAGTTAAATAGTGTTCTAAAATCACGTGGCAACTGTCACTAATGTCAAAATTATCAAAACTGTCAAACTGTACTCGAAAGTGGCAAAATTGTGGGTTTAGACAAATTGTCTTGCAGTATTGGATAGAAATGTATTTCTGAGATTTGTGACAGCTATTTTAGCAATTGTCACGTGACTGTCTAGTTAAATAGTATTCTAAAATCACGTGACAACTGTCAAAACTGTCAAGCTATGCTCAAAAACTGCAAAAATATTAGTTCAGAAAAGTTTTGTTGCAGTATTTGATATAAGACGTGTTTTTGAGATTTGTGACAGCTATTTTGGCAATTGTCACGTGACTGTCTAGCTGAATAGTGTTCTAAAATCACGTGACAACTATCATTAACGTACAAAACTGTCAAACTGTAAATTTTCTTGCAGTATTCGATGTAGAACGTGTTTGTGGGATTGAGGACAGTAGTCACGTGACTGGCTATCTAAATTATCCTCTAAAACCACGTGATACCTGTCACTAATGTCAAAACCGGTCAAAATCCAGTCCATCGAGCTATTCTCCTTCTCTGTTCTATAGTTTTACAGCTCGACGGACTGGATTTTGACAGAACAAAGTAAGCGTGGAACGTCACCACGACTGTCGAAATCCTCCCATGAACCTATAAACGTGCAAAGCGGCGGCAAAACGAACGAAAATCCATTCTAACGGAAGTGATGGGCGTCAGTACAACGCACTTAAGGTGTTGTTGGTAAATACCATTGGGTTAAGACTCAATGACAATGGGTTTTGTGCAACACACGCTTTTATGAATGAAACGTTTTACATTAATGGTTTCGATATTTCATTGATAATAATTTACCGCACGACGGTTGCGTAAGCAACCGCTTACGCAACAGTGTGCATTACTGGGTTAAGATCGTCAGCGAAAGTGTGTAAACACTTTAGTGTTCTGCTACAGTCAAAGTCAAACTAAATTGCCGTGACGTCACAACTAATGCTACCACTATATACCGTGTGAGTGATATATTCGGCACGACTCGACCATACCATTTACAGATCACTTACTAATTAAATATAACTTACAGCAAGCTAACCGGCATACCTCCTGTCGACTTATCGCATACCTTCAATCTGTAGTTAATTTCGCACCTTTGTTAGCCATCTCTCTCGCACTCACGACCTTCGAATTAAGTGCGACAGAGAGCGAAGTAAACGTGAGCCTTTTAAGGTACACGGGAGAATGGCAACGAGTTGTATTCACTTAATTGTCGTCTACCGTATTCCAAAGTGACATTCTAAGATAAGTCAATTAGTTTTAGAGACGGCGCGGTTGAATAACAACGCACTGTATATCGAGATTTGCCATTTTTTCGCCTACTTTGTTGTAGCACCGTAATTGGTTGACAGTTGACAGCTGACCTAACCTAACCGGGCCAGTGTTGTCAAGTGTACAGTCACTTCTGAAGAAAGTTACTGAACACGGTTTCCTGTATGTTGTTACTGTCGTATCTTTGTTTAGGATTTTTTCTAAAAAATTTGCATTACTGTCCTGTAATGTCATTTTAATTCTCACTACGCTACAACAGAATTTTTTTTTGGAAAATATTTTTAGTACGGCCCTGGATTGTCTGTCCAGTTCAGTTTCCCTAAAACACACTTTCCTGTCACTTACCACAAAGCCAGTTCTTCCACTCGTTTGCCTGTTATCTGTGGTTAGGATTTTTTGTAGAAAATTTGCAAAAAAAATAAAAAAAAATTATAAAAAATTAAAAAAAAAAAATAACAAAAAAATAAAAAAATAAAATAAAATAATAAATAATAAAAAAAATTTAAAAAAATACAAAACACTTTCCTGTCACTTACAGGAAAGCCAGTTCTTGCACTCATTTGCCTGTTATTTGTGTTTAGGATTTTTTGTAGAAAATTTGCAAAAAAAAAAAAAAAATTATAAAAAATTTAAAAAAAATAAAATAAAATAATAAATAAGAAAAAAAAATTAAAAAATACAAAACACACTTTCCTGTCACTTACCACAAAGCCAGTTCTTCCATTCGTTTACCTGTTATCTGTGTTTAGGATTTTTTGTAGAAAATTTGCAAAAAAAATAAAAAAAAATTATAAAAAATTAAAAAAAAAATAACAAAAAAATAAAAAAATAAAATAAAATAATAAATAATAAAAAAAAATTTAAAAAAATACAAAACACTTTCCTGTCACTTACAGGAAAGCCAGTTCTTGCACTCATTTGCCTGTTATTTGTGTTTAGGATTTTTTGTAGAAAATTTGCAAAAAAAAAAAAAATTATAAAAAATTTAAAAAAAATTACAAAAAAAAATAAAATAAAATAAAATAATAAATAAGAAAAAAAAAATTTAAAAAATACAAAACACACTTTCCTGTCACTTACCACAAAGCCAGTTCTTCCATTCGTTTACCTGTTATCTGTGTTTAGGATTTTTTGTAGAAAATTTGCAAAAAAAAATAAAAATAATAAAAAGAATAATTATTATTATTTTCAAAATTTACGGTTCTGGAATGTCATGTTTAATTGTAAGCCTACACTGGATCTAGCTGAATAGTGTTCTAAAATCACGTGATAACTGTCACTATTGTCAAAACTGTCAAGCTGTGCTCAAAAGCTGCAAAAATGTGAGTTTAGACAAATTGTCTTGCAGTATTTGATAGAAAACGTATTTCTGAGATTTGTGACAGTTATTTTGGCAGTTGTCACGTGACTGTCTAGTTAAATAGTGTTCTAAGATCACGTGACAACTGTCACTAATGTCAAAACTGTCAAAATGTACTCGAAAGTGGCAAAAATGTGGGTTTAGACAAATTGTCTTACAGTATTTGATATAAAACGTACTTTTGAGATTTATGACAGTTATTTTGGCAATTGTCACGTGACTATCTAGCTGAATAGTGTTCTAAAGTCACGTGACAACTGTCACTAATGTCAAAATTATCAAAACCGTCAAACTGTACTCGAAAGTAGCAAAAATGTGGGTTTAGACAAATTGTCTTGCAGTATTTGATACAAAACGTACTTTTGAGATTTATGACAGTTATTTTGGCAATTGTCACGTGAGTGTCTAGTTAAATAGTGTTTTAAGATCACGAGGCAACTGTCATTAACGTCAAAACTGTCAAACTGTACTCGAAACTGGCAAAAATCAAAGTTTAGACAAGTTTTCTTGCAGTATTTGATATAAAACGTACTTTTGAGATTTATGACAGTTATTTTGGCAATTGTCACGTGACTGTCTAGTTAAATAGTGTTCTAAAATCACGTGACAACTGTCACTAATGTCAAAACTGTCAAAATGTACTCGAAAGTGGCAAAAATGTGGGTTTAGACAAATTGTCTTGCAGTATTTGATATAAAACGTATTTCTGAGATTTATGACAGTTATTTTGGCAATTGTCACGTGACTGTCTAGCTGAATAGTGTTCTAAAGTCACGTGACAACTGTCACTAATGTCAAGCCAGTTCTTCCACTCGTTTGCCTGTTATTTGTGTTTAAGATTTTTTGTAGAGAATTTGCAAAAAAAAAAATAATAAAAAAAATAAAATAAAATAATAAATAATAAAAAAAAAAAAAATAAAAAATAAAAAATGAAATAATAAATAATAAATAATAAAAAAAAATTAATAAAAAATTATGTGTATAAAAAAAATGAAAAATTACAAAACACACTTTCCTGTCACTTACCACAAAGCCAGTTCTTGGATTTTTTTGTAGAAAATATGCAAAAAAACAATAAAAAAAAAATAAAATAAAATAATAAATAATAAAAAAAAAATAAAAATAAAAAAATTAATAAAAAAATATTTTTATTTTTTTTTTCAAAATTTACGGGCCTGGAATGTCGTGTTTAATTGTAAGCCTACACTGGAAATTTCAGGGCCGAAACTGCCTAAATTTGAAAATTATCACCTAAACTGAGTTTCATGTCAAGTTATTCTTGACTTTAGTAAACATTTTTAAATTATTTAAAATAGGGATTTTTTTAGAAAATATCTAGTACGGTCCTGCAATTCAGGCTCTAAACTTACTTTCGCCTGTTGCAAATGTGGCAACACTGTCAAAATTCTCTCCATCGAGCTATCAAACTATGGAAAACCCACTAGAAAACTGGAAAAAAAGTATGAAAAGAAATCAATTGCATTTTATAGCTTCATGAGAGCATTTTGACAATTGTGACATTTCAAACTTAGTTCCCACTGTTTTGGAGATGGCAACACTGTCAAACCCCAGTCCATCGAGCTGTCAAACTATAGAAAACCCTCTTGTAAGTTGGAAAAGACAATTAATTAAATGAGTTGCATTTTGGGTGGGATTTTGACAGTTGTGACGTTCTAAACTTAAATCCAACTCATCCGGGCTATAAAACCGTTGAAAACTAACACGACTACGAGCAGGATTTGTGACAGTTGTTGACGTTTGACAGGCTATTTTGCATTTTCTGTCAAAATATGTCCTATAAAGAAAAAATTCTGGCCGGAATGCATTTACAGGTTAATGGGTGAAATTTTGACAGTTGCGACCAGTTGTTAAGATGCAGTCTGTCAACAAAGTGTCATCTGTCAATAAACAAAATGGCGGCCAGACAGTCTAGTAGAAAATGTAACACATAACAAACGATGAGTAACGTATCGAGGCACTTTTTTCTGGAAACTATTCCAAATCGTTGGAACTGATGACGTTTTCGGTTAAACAAACCTAAAAATACCAGTTTTTTTAGTGGAATGACGTAGCCTGAAGCTATATAAAGTGTCGACATGGCCAGAATTAAACGTGTTTATTATCGAGAGTGTCCAGTTGTTCACCTCGTTCCCCTCCCCTTCCCCCCCCCCAGCCCACAAAAAAATCCCAGATGGTTTAATCAGTCTAAAAATACCAATTTTCTGTTTATTTACCCAAAAAACTATGACTGTAGGTCATTTGTTACAGCTGAAAATAGCTGGTGATGCTAGTATAGTGTTTAGGAGGAAATTCGGTCGTCACTAGCGCCCTCTAGCGGTGGAAAACCGATTTACAACCAGTTTCCTGTCAATTTATGGATTTTTCTCTGGACCAGCTTTTCCTTTGCCAACTAGATGGTAGACTGGTATATACAGGGTGTCCAAAAAAAAAGCATTTTCAAGATTATTGTCTGTGTTAAACATTAATAATTCAAACAAAAGTTTGACAGTGAATATCTCAGAAACTGTTTGGAATTTGGTGTGGAACGTGAAATGTCAAATTGTAGGTTAAAGTTAGGGCTGTCCAGTGACGTAATAATATACAGGGTGTCCCTATTAAAAAAACTGACTTTTTAGCCACTGAAAGCCACAACGAAACTACTATAGCCTCAATGTCAATTAAACGTTTTACTTGGAGTACTTAAATGGTACCAATTGATCCCGTGACCGACCTCGAACCCGTTACGGACTCGGAATCTTCAATTCCTTAAAGTGAATAATCCAATTAGAAGAAACACGAACAAATTTCATTAGCGTTATTACCGGCCTTTTTTATGCGGGGTGTCCCAAAAAAATTGAATTTTGTTGGTTTTTTAATTTTTTACGGTCAAACCGAACAAGTGCGTTTATCGGAAAAGTTGCGTACCTTTCAGGTGCACGTGTGGTAAAAATTTCAAATTTCTCACTCGAACCGTTCCCGAGATATTTAGTAAAAACGACACTTAACTTTGGTGGCCTCTAGCGGCAAAACGGTGCAAGTTAGCCGTGTCAGCTCAACGTCACGTGATAGCCCTATTCATTAGCTTTATTTTGTTATAGAATGTTTATATACAGAATGTTTCAAATAAGCGAGTTATTGACGGTTTAATGCAAGAGTGCGCTGAAATTTTGTTAAAATTGAGATTTTCATTGGCCTACTATACCGACAGCGGCCATATAGGATTTTCACCCAAACAAAGTGATGTTTTTAACTAATTCCGGCCTGGGGAATACGAATCCGGTGTCCGTTTTGCTCAAAGCGACGCCATTTTGGAAGTGACCTTGATAGTGCATTTTTGACAGGTGACACCCTTCCAAACTGGAATTTTGACAGATTATACTCTACACCACGTTTACGTCATTAATTTAAAGGTAATTGGGTAATTAAAGACAATTTTAAAAAATTCACAAATTTTTGAAAAAACTTGAGGGCAACCCCCTAGAAAATTTTTCAGAAAAACGGTTTTTAATTTTTCAAGGTCAAACGGACCATGGTAGCAAAAAAGTGTATAAAAGGTAAAAGTTGCGTACCATCTAGGTGCACGTGTGGTAAAAATTTCAAGTTTCTCACCAGAACCGTTCCCGAGATATTTAACAAAAACCACAAAAAACGACACTTAACTTTGGTGGCCTCTAGCGGCGAAACGGTGCAAGTTAGCCGTGTCAGCTCAACATCACGTGATAGCCCCATTCATTAGCTTTATTTTGTTATAGAATGTTTATATACAGAATGTTTCAAATAAGCGAGTTATTGACGGTTTAATGCAAGAGTGCGCTGAAATTTTGTTAAAATTGAGATTTTCATTAGCCTACTATACTGACAGCGGCCATATTGAATTTTCACCCAAACAAAGTGACGTTTTTAACTAATTCCGGCCTGGGGAATACGAATCCGGTGTCAGTTTTGCTCAAAGCGACGCCATTTTGGAAGTGACCTTGATAGTGCATTTTTGACAGGTGACACCCTTCGAAACTGGAATTTTGACAGATTTTACTCTAGACCACCTTTACGTCATTAATTTAAAGGTAATTGGGTAATAAAAGACAATTTTAAAAATTCACAAATTTTTGAAAAAAACTTGAGGGCAACCCCCTAGAAAATTTTTCAAAAAAACGGTTTTTAATTTTTCAAGGTCAAACGATAGACGATACGGACAATGTGCATATATAGTAAAAGTTGCGCACCATCGAGGTGCACACGTGGTAAAAATGTCAAATTTCTTACTCAAACCGTTCCCGAGATATTTAACAAAAACCACAAAAAACAACACTTAACTTTGGTGGCCTCTAGCGGCGAAACGGTGCAAGTTAGCCGTGTCAGCTCAACGTCACGTGATAGCCCCATTCATTAGCTTTATTTTGTTATAGAATGTTTATATACAGAATGTTTCAAATAAGCGAGTTATTGACGGTTTAATGCAAGAGTGCGCTGAAATTTTGTTAAAATTGAGACTTTTATTGGCCTACTATACCGACAGCGGCCATATATGATTTTCACCCAAACAAAGTGATGTTTTTAACTAATTCCGGCCTGGGGAATACGAATCCGGTGTCCGTTTTGCTCTAAGCGACGCCATTTTGGAAGTGACCTTGATAGTGCATTTTTGACAGGTGACACCCTTCGAAACTGGAATTTTGACAGATTATACTCTACACCACGTTTACGTCATTAATTTAAAGGTAATTGGGTAATTAAAGACAATTTTAAAAAATTCACAAATTTTTGAAAAAACTTGAGGGCAACCCCCTAGAAAATTTTTCAAAAAAACGGTTTTTAATTTTTCAAGGTCAAACGATAGATGATACGGACAATGTGCATATATAGTAAAAGTTGCGCACCATCGAGGTGCATACGTGGTAAAAATGTCAAATTTCTTACTCAAACCGTTCCCGAGATATTTAACAAAAACCACAAAAAACGACATTTAACTTTGGTGGCCTCTAGCGGCAAAACGGTGCAAGTTAGCCATGTCAGCTCAACATCACGTGATAGCCCCATTCATTAGCTTTATTTTGTTATAGAATGTTTATATACAGAATGTTTCAAATAAGCGAGTTATTGACGGTTTAATACAAGAGTGCGCTGAAATTTCGTTCAAATCCAATAATTTTGAGGCTTTCAAGGATTTTTTTAAGACGTTACACTCGTTAATCAAATTTTTAGAAAGCAAAGTTGCCAAGTGGTGCATTTTTATACATAAATAAGGGCGTTTTTAAGGTTTTTTTAATTTTTGGTTCACAAGGTCTATTTTCGCTTACAATCGCTATTCGTTGTTACGGGAAACTCCATTAAGAGAGTGGTGGGTGTTAAGCGAATTTCGACCATAAGTAATTTTTACACTACACATACAGGGTGTCCCACGATAAATCCAAATTTGCAAAACATACAGGGTGTGTAAAGCAAAATGTTCAAAAACAGTCACCGTCTAATATAATGTTTAGAATCACCTGTGTTATTACAGGGGGGGGTGTCCCAAATAATTAAAAGTGGTTCTTTTTTTTTTTTTTTCTTTCACTCTGTATATGAAGAGGACATCCGTATCTTTAGGGAGATTACGCGAATTATTGCCACTGGATTATTTTCTATTTAATCTCGCTGTGACATCCCGGAAATGTCACATCCATTCGACGATAACGCCGTGTTTTGTCCGGTTTTGATTAGCTCGCCCTGTATCACGAGAATTTTCGATAACAAACAAACAGTTCACCTTTTTTCAAGAGGGGAACGTAGGGGAACAGGGGAGGGGACGATTGGGAACTACCAAAATTTTCGAGAAAGATTGATGATGGCTCAGGAAAAAAAGAAACGCCGCCAGCTTCCGAGTCACGATTCTACCGGGTGCTATCAATCTTTTGTTTCGAAATACCTGTCAATTTTCGATCATCATTAAGGTCAATTACACTAAAGAAATCATCAAATCGTGCAACCTTCATATACAGGGTGTCCCATTTAAAAAAGCAAAAAAAATTGAAGTGGGATTATCTCACAAACTCACACTTTTTCTCTAAATAGTACACCCTGTATTTATAATATTTTTAACAATTCTCAAAATGTCTGACTCAAACTGTTTTATGCCTAATCGTGTGTGGTTCCCAAAATGTTTTTCTTTAACTTGAGACAACGTTAATATTAATAATAATTTTTTTCCGGTACGCCTCTGAAGTTTAAGCACAAAAGTGAAACAGTGGCGTAGTATCAGTTAAAAATCACTTTTTTAATTAAAAAGATGTGGCAACATGGATTGATTCGCTAAGAAGCTAAAGTTGATCAGTGTTAGTTTTAATGCACTGTTTCGTTTGAACCTTAATAATTGCTTTATTTGACTGGTATTTTAAGATTTTTTTACGTCGTTGGATAGCTAATGAAATGGGCTTTTCAAAGATATGGCAACATTGCTTGATAGGTTGAACTGTTTAAGCGCTAGAGGGCGTCAAAGTTGGGTTAAGTGAATTTGAACATTTTTAGTGCAATCTTTAGCTTAATCCTGAATAACTCGTTTATTTACGACACTTTGAAATAACTTTTATATGTCGATGGATAGCTAATGAAATGGGCTTTCCAAAGATATGACAACATTGCTTGATAGGTTGAACTGTTTGGGCGCCAGAGGGCGTCAAAGTTGGGTTAAGTGAATTTGCAAATTTTTAGTGCAATCTTTTGTTCAATCCTGAATAACTCAGTTATTCACAACACTTTGAAACAACATTTATATGTCGATGAATAGCTAATGAAATGGGCTTTCCAAAGATATGGCAACATTGCTTGATAAGTTGAACTGTTTAGGCGCCAGAGGACGTCAAAGTTGGGTTAAGTGAATTTGCAAATTTTTAGTGCAATTTTTTGTTCAATCCTGAATAACTCAGTTATTTACAACACTTTGAAACAACTTTTAGATGTCGATGGATAGCTAATTAAATGGGCTTTCCAAAGATATGGCAACATTGCTTGATAGGCTGCACTTTCTAAGCGCTAGAGGGCGTCAAAGTTGGGTTAAGTAAATTTGAATATTTTTAGTGCAATCTTTTGTTTAATCCTGAATAACTCGACAATTTTTAATACTTTGAAACAACTTTTAGATGTCGATGGATAGCTAATGAAATGGGCTTTCCAAAAATCTGGCAACATTGCTTGATAGGTTGAACTGTTTAGGCGCCAGAGGGCGTCAAAGTTGAGTTAAGTAAACTTGAACTTTTTTAGTGCATTCTTTCGTTCAATCCTGAATAACCCGTCAATTCTTGACACTTTGAAACAACTTTTATATGTCGATGAATAGCTAATAAAATGGGCTTTTCAAAGATATGGCAACATTGCTTGATAGGCTGCACTGTCTAAGCGCTAGAGGGCGTCAAAGTTGGGTTAAGTGAATTTGAACATTTTTAGTGCAATCTTGCGTTTAATCCTGAATAACTCGACAATTTTCAACACTTTGAAATAACTTTTATACGTCGATGGATAGCCAATGAAATGGGCTTTCCAAAGATATGGCAACATTGCTTGATAAGTTGAACTGTTTAGGCGCCAGAGGGCGTCAAAGTTGAGTTAAGTAAAGTTGAACATTTTTAGTGCAATTTTTTGTTTAATCCTGAATAACTCAGTAATTTACAACACTTTGAAATAACTTTTATATGTCGATGGATAGCCAATGAAATGGGCTTGACTGGTACAATAATGTACAGGGTGTCCCGTTTAAAAAAAGGAACTTTTCTGCCACTGAACACTTTGGTGTAAATATTTCAGAAACTGTACAGATTTTGGTAGAACGTCAAATTGCAGGTTAGGGTTAGAACTATCTAGTGACGTAATAACATACAGGGTGTCCCACCGAAACGTGGCACCTACCAAAGGGAAGAAAATTACAGGATGTCCAAAGTGAGACTGACTTTTAAGCGATAAATTCGTAATTTTTTCGGTTAACTAACCAGGCGCAGGTTAAAATACGTCGGGACATTGTGCAGTCACACCAGCAACTACAATGCGGTGTGGTGCCCATTAAGGAATGGGTTACCTGGTGAGTCGCTATTATACCATTGTTGCCTGCTAAGCACAAACGACAATAAATTTGGGCCTCCCCTTTATATGTATATGTACCCAGTTTAACCAATATGGACTTTAATTTCTATATGTAGATGATCTGAGTTACACTCTGTATAATCCGGACCCATGCTGCTCTATGTAATTGATTTACTAAGATCACGACAAGGATAACATGCGTGTTTAACGGGACGATAAACATCATATAATGTCAACTACCGGGCGAAATTTTGAAAACCGCTGGTTGACGGGATCCGGTGCCTCCTCAACTGTTTCCGAGACCACACAGTCTAAACTGACGAGTCGATTAATTTCGTGCCGCAACGCAAATACATCAGAATGTGCCACCGTCTATTCGCTTGGGCGAGCCATTCTTCGTTTCTGTGGCCTTTTTGTGGCCGCTGGCGTGTAATAATTGCACGGAAAAGTGAAAAGACAGGTCGATTTGTTCCCTTTCGCGCGTTTTGTCCGTTCCTAATCGAAAATAAAAGCTTTTTACGCGCCATAATCGTTGGTTTTGTGCGTTTAAATGTCGTTTTCGTGCCCGTAATTCGATTCGAATGTCTTCATCTTGGCCACCTTATGGCACAGTAGCACTCCATCAATCAAACGGTTTTTTTTTGTTATACAGGGTGATTCATGTTTAAATTCGTTTGACCAGAAAATGTTGCTCAACTTTGACGGCCCCCTAGCGGGCAAACTGTTTAACCAATCTGCCAATGTTGTCATATCTTTGAAAAGCCCATTTTATTGCCCATCCATCGACATATAAAACTCTATACTTTGAATGAAAGATTGTATAGTAAATATTTTACTTTACCAGACAAATTTGACCAGGAAATTACAAATACTGTGTTTCTGACAGTTTAAATTTTGACACCGCTTTTCTCCCTGACTGTACCAAATTTTGTACTGTTTTTTTAGGTTATTGGATAGGAAATTTAGTGAGGAATCCAAAAATGTGGTTAAAACAGTCATTTTCTTACTCCAAGTGGGTTGTACCAGCGATTTTGTCCCTGATTGTCTTTTAAAATTGTGTTTTTGGCAGTTCAAACTTTGAAACCACTTTTCTCCCTGACTGTACCAAATTTTGTACTGTTTTTTTAGGTTGTTGGATAAGAAATTGAATGAGGAATCCAAAAATGTGGTTAAAGCTGTCAAGTGGGTTTTACAAGCAATTTTATCCCTGACTGTCTTTTCAAACTGTGTTTCTGACAGTTTAAATTTTGACACCGCTTTTCTCCCCGACTGTACCTGATTTTGTAATGTTTTTTTAGGTTATTGGATAGGAAATTTAATGAGGATTCCGAAAATGTGCTTAAAACTGTCATTTTCTGACTCCAAGTGGGTTTTACAGGCAATTTTGTCCCTGACTGTCTTTTTAAATCGTATTTTTGGCAGTTCAAACTTTGAAACCACTTTTCTCTCTGACTGTACCTGATTTTGTAGTATTTTTTAGGTTATTGGATAGGAAATTTAATGAGGATTCCAAAAATGTGCTTAAAATTGTCATTTTCTCACTCCAAGTGGGTTTTAGCAGCAATTTTGTCCCTGACTGTCTTTTTAAATTGTGTTTTTCGTAGTTCAAACTTTGAAACCACTGTTCTCCCTGACTGTACCAAATTTTGTACTGTTTTTTAGGTTATTGGATAGGAAATTGGATGAGGAATCCAAAAATGTGCTTAAAACTGTCATTTTCTCACTCCAAGTGGGTTTTACAGGCGATTTTGTCCCTGACTGTCTTTTTAAATCGTATTTTTGGCAGTTCAAACTTTGAAACCACTTTTCTCCCTGACTGTACTTGATTTTGTAGTATTTTTTAGGTTATTGGATAGGAAATTTAATGAGGATTCCAAAAATGTGCTTAAAACTGTCATTTTCCCCCTCCAAGTGGATTTTACAGGTGATTTTGTCCCTGACTGTCTTTTCAAATTGTGTTTTTGGCAGTTCAAACTTTGAAACCACTTTTCTCCCTGACTGTACCCAATTTTGTAATGTTTTTTTAGGTTATTGGATAGGAAATTTAATGAGGATTCCAAAAATGTACTTAAAACTGTCATTTTCCCCTTCCAAGTAGATTTTACAGGTGATTTTGTCCCTGACTGTCTTTTCAAATTGTGTTTTTGGTAGTTCAAACTTTGAAACCACTTTTCTCCCTGACTGTACCCAATTTTGTAATGTTTTTTTAGGTTATTGGATAGGAAATTTAATGAGGATTCCAAAAATGTGCTTTAAACTGTCATTTTCCCCCTCCAAGTAGATTTTACAGGTGATTTTGTCTCTGACTGTCTTTTCAAATTGTGTTTTTGGTAGTTCAATCTTTGAAACCACTTTTCTCCCTGACTGTACTCAATTTTGTAATGTTTTTTTAGGTTATTGGATAGGAAATTTAATGAGGATTCCAAAAATGTACTCAAAACTGTTATTTTCTGACTCCAAGTGGGTTTTACAGGCCATTTTGTCCCTGACTGTCGTTTAAATTGTGTTTCTGGCAGTTCAAACTTTGACGCCGTTTTTCTCCCTGACTGTACCCAATTTTGTAATGTTTTTTTAGGTTATTGGATAGGAAATTTAATGAGGATTCCAAAAATGTACTTAAAACTGTCATTTTCCCCCTCCAAGTAGATTTTACAGGTGATTTTGTCCCTGACTGTCTTTTCAAATTGTGTTTTTGGCAGTTCAAACTTTGAAACCACTTTTCTCCCTGACTGTACCCAATTTTGTAATGTTTTTTTAGGTTATTGGATAGGAAATTTAATGAAGATTCCAAAAATGTGCTTAAAATTGTCATTTTCTCACTCCAAGTGGGTTTTAGCAGCAATTTTGTCCCTGACTGTCTTTTTAAATTGTGTTTTTCGTAGTTCAAACTTTGAAACCACTGTTCTCCCTGACTGTACCAAATTTTGTACTGTTTTTTAAGTTATTGGATAGGAAATTTAATGAGGATTCCAAAAATGTGCTTAAAACTGTCATTTTCTGACTCCAAGTGGGTTTTACAAGCAATTTTGTCCCTGACTGTCTTTTTAAATCGTATTTTTGGCAGTTCAAACTTTGAAACCACTTTTCTCTCTGACTGTACCTGATTTTTTAGTATTTTTTAGGTTATTGGATAGGAAATTTAATGAAGATTCCAAAAATGTGCTTAAAATTGTAATTTTCTCACTCCAAGTGGGTTTTAGCAGCAATTTTGTCCCTGACTGTCTTTTTAAATTGTGTTTTTCGTAGTTCAAACTTTGAAACCACTGTTCTCCCTGACTGTACCAAATTTTGTACTGTTTTTTAAGTTATTGGATAGGAAATTTAATGAGGATTCCAAAAATGTGCTTAAAACAGCCATTTTCTGACTCCAAGTGGGTTTTACAAGCAATTTTGTCCCTGACTGTCCTTTCAAATTGTGTTTCTGGCAGTTCAAACTTTGAAACCACTTTTCTCCCTGACTGTATCAAGTTTTGTACTGTTTTTTTAGGTTATTGGATAGGAAATTGAATGAGGAATCCAAAAATGTGGTTAAAACAGCCATTTTCTTACTCCAAGTGGGTTTTACCAGCGATTTTGTCCCTGACTGTCTTTAAATTGTGTTTTTGGCAGTTCATACTTTGAAACCACTTTTCTGCCTGACTGTACCAAATTTTGTACTGTTTTTTTAGGTTATTGGATAGGAAATTTAGTGAGGAATCCAAAAATGTGCTTAAAACAGTCATTTTCTCACTCCAAGTGGGTTTTATCAGCGATTTTGTCCCTAACTGTCCCTTAAACCGTGTTCAAGTGTCAGACCACAATTTCAACTGATTTAAATATTTGTTGCACCAAACCAATTTTTTTTTAAATAACTCGAAAACAGTGAAAGTTACCAAAAAATTGCAAGAGACCAAAAATGTTCCTAATCAACTCCTTAACCCAACCCGGTAAGTTTGCAGGACCGTTTTCGCTTCCAGTATACAGGGTGTGCGAGAAAAGTATGGTAATTGTATGTTTTTGGTCACCGTGTACGCAATTTTTAAGATAGAATTTTTTGCTTTACACCACTGGAAAGAGGAGCTCAAGACGGTTAATTTGAGTGGTTCAACCACTCTGAACTTCCCAAAAATAACCGAGTTACAGGGTGTTCAAATGTCAACTGACTGCTGGTCACTATGTAGGCTACTCTAAAAAAAGTGCATTATTTGACTACAATGTACAAAATTTCGTTTTGCAGCTGGCAACACTGCAAAGTTAAATTGACACCTGTCAACCACGTGACCTAGAAAATGTCATCTTTCACCTGGAAAAATCTACAAATTACATTTAAACCGTCAAGAAGGCGCTGAAATTGTAAAAGCACGTCACGTGATCGTGAAAATTTAAATTTTCAATTGGTACACAATAACAAAAGAGAGCTAATAAATGGGGCTATCACGTGACGGCGACTGGACTGTCAAAAGTTGCAAGGTTTGGCCGGCAGAGGACGCCAAAGTCCCCTCAGCATTTCTCCGGGTTCTCGCTGCTCAATATCTCGGGAACGGTCCCAATTGACTCGGTTTACTCGGAAACTTTTAGGTTAACAGTGTAAACGTACCGCACGTTAAATGTGTCGACCCTAAAGAGGTGAAAGAACTCTCGGTGTCAGCGATTTAATTGATTAACGCCGAGGGTCGATGGAATGTAGGCCTAGGAATACGCCCCGGGGGCCCTTAAACAGGTCCACCGCGACCATAAATATTAGGACAGATTATCGACACACGCACGCCCGCTCTTTCAAATCGAATGACGTGCCGATCACAATATTTGCTATAGAGTGTTTTTTGTGACGTATTTGCCCACTACTGTGAATCGATTATAGGACATGTAATTCGAACTTGAAATCTAATTTGTTTTTTTTGCACCGTTCTATTCGTTATATCATTTATACCTCCACAGGGATGTAAAGAGAATTTCAAGGGCTACAAATTGGTATATTGAACCACCCTGTAACTGTCAAAATGACAGAGTTATGGGCTGTCAAAGTGAAAGCTGCCAAATTCAAACTTTACAGCAAACAACTCAGTTTTTAGAGTAAATAACTCAGTTAATCGACATTTTAGGAAAAAAACACTATACAGGGTGGTTAAAAGAGAATTTCAAGGGCTACAAATTGGTATATTGAACCACCCTTTTAACATCCTTGTAACTTGTTTAATTTTCATTTTATCAAAAAACTACTGAATCTTGTAGATATTTCCGTCTACTTTATTCCTAGATAATCCATTAGTATACAGGGTGTCCCAAATTTGAGCAACAAACCCAACTTATCATTTTTCAAATGGGATGACCGATTTTTTATTAAATTTTTAGAATCTACATCATATTCTAGGCCTACTGGATGTAAAATGTTTGTGTCGATATTCAGTTGTTTTTGCTCTAGCAGCCTGACTTCTCGAAAACCGAAATTTCCAATTTGAGCGAGATTTTGGTGCACTTTTCTAGAAAATCGTCCATAACTCGCTTATTTGAAACACCCTGTATAAAACCACCGTATAACAAAAGAAAGCTAATGAATGAGGCTATCACGTGACGTTGAGTAGGCACGGCTAAGTTGCCCCTTTTAGCCACCAGAGGGCGTCAAAGTTGACTCTCGTTTTTTGTAGTTTTTGTTCAATATCTCAGGAACGTTTCAGGTTAGAGGTTTGAAATTTTTACCACAAATGCACCTCGATGGGGTGCAACTTTTACCTTCTATACACTTTTTTGGTACCATGCACCGTTTGACCTTGAAAAATTAAAAACTAGAATTGTCAAGAAATTTCAAGTCAGATACATTCTGATTTTTTTCAGAAAATTTTTTATTTTTAAAATTAACCTCAACTGCCTAAATACCTTCAAATTAACAGTACAAAACTGACGTAAAGTGTCATTTGTCAAAATGTCATTTTGCAAGGACGCCACGCCCTAAAAAGTGTCAAAATTGACATAATTTCAAGGTCATCTCCGAAACGGTGCCAGTTAGAGCAAAATGTCAGATTTGTGTTCCCCAGGTTGAAATTAGTTAAAAAAGTCACTTTGATTGAGGAAAATCCAAAATGGTCGCCGTTAGTATAGTAGGCCCAAAAATTCCTAATTTAGATTAAATTTTGGTGCACTTTTCCAGAAAATCATCTATAACTCGCTTATTTGAAACACCCTCTATAAAACCACCGTATAACAAAAGAAAGCTAATGAATGAGGCTATCACGTGACGTTGAGCGGGCACGGCTAAGTTACCCCGTTTAGCCGCCAGAGGGCGTCAAAGTTGACTATCGTTTTTTGCAGTTTTTGTTCAATATCTCAGGAACGTTTCAGGTTAGAGGTTTGAAATTTCTACCACAAACGCATCTCGATGGGATGTAAATTTTACCTTCTATACACTTTTTTGGTACCAGGCACCGTTTGACCTTGAAAAATTAAAAACTAGAATTGTCAAGAAATTTCAAGTCATGTGATACATTTTGATTTTTTTCAGAAAATTTTTTATTTTTAAAATTCACCTCAACTGCCTAAATATCTTCAGGTTAATGGTACAAAAATGACGTAAAGTGTCATTTATCAAAATGTCATTTTGCTAGGGTGCCACGCCCTAAAGTGTCAAAATTGACATAATTTCAAGGTCATCTCCGAAACGGTGCCACTTAGAGCAAAATGGACGTCAGATTTGTGTTCCCCAGGTTCAAATTAGTTAAAAAAGTCACTTTGATTGAGGAAAATCCAAAATGGTCGCCGTTAGTATAGTAGGCCCAAAAAATTCCTAATTTTGACTAAATTTCCGCGCAGTTTTCCAGAAAATCATCAATAACTCGCTTATTTGAAACACCCTGTATAAAACCACCGTATAGCAAAATGAAGCTAATAAACGGGGCTATCACGTGACGTTGAGCGGGCGAGGCTAAATTGCACCGTTTGGCCGCTAGAGGGCGTGAAAGTTGACTTAAAATTTTCACACTTTTCTGTAAATATCTCGTAAACGGTACGCGTTAGAGACCTGGAATTTTTACCAGAGATACAGCTCAATGGGACGCTACTTTTACTGTATAAACACTTTTTTTGTAAAATGTACCGTTTGGCCGGGAAAAATCAAAAAACGAATTTTTGACATTTTTCAAAGGGTTTCCCCTCCAATTTTAGCCAAAAAATGTAAATTTTCAAAATTGACTTTGACTGCGTAAATACCTTTGGACGGATGCCAGAAACTTGACTTGGGGTGTCATCAGTCGAAATTCCATCTGTTAAGGGTGCCACGCCCTGAGAACTGTCAAAAAATGACAGAAAAGCACTATTTTCAAGGTCACGAGCCAAATTGGTCCACTTAGAGCAAAACAAATTTCGGATTCGTGTTTCCCAGGCCGGAATTAGTTGAAAACGTTATTTTGCTCGGTTAAGTTCAATATGGCCGCGGTTAGTATCGTAGGCTCAAAAAATCCCTAATTTGTAACGCGTGACTTTGACGCCCCCTAGCGGCCAAACGGGTACAGCTACTGAATCATGTAGCCATATTTTTGGAAACCTTAAAGTCTGGACTATCTTTTACTTTCTTAGACTTTTAGTCATAAAATGTCAAATAACCGAGTTATTAAGGATCAAAGTAACAGTAGTTAAAATAACTGTCTTGGTTTGTAAGGGCTCACTTTGACGCCCTCTAGCTGCGAAACGGCAAAAGCTATTGAATCACGTAATCATATTTTTCGAAACCTCATAGTCTAGACTATCTTTTAGCTTCCTTGAGTTTTATTCATAACTTTTCAAATAAGTGAGTTATCAAGCTTCAAAGCTAAAGTAGTCAAAATAACGGGGGCACGGCTAAGTTGCCCCGTTTAGCCGCCAGAGGGCGTCAAAGTTGACTCTACAGTTTTTAATATCTCGGGAACGTCTGAAATTTCTCCCCGCAAATTTAATTTGGTTGTGGAACAAGAACGTATTGGCAAGTCGATCGTTATCGACTATCGATTTGCATACCGCATCAAAACCGATTGGAATCGATAAGGATCGTATAGTGTGCGAGGGCCGCAGGCCAACTATCGATAGAAAAATGTCATTCCGTCGATTAGTCGATAGATTTCAATAATTTCTCAGTTGGCCGCGGATGCGGGCACTACGGCATTCCAAGCCTGATCCTATCTGAGTATTGTCTTTTATTGGCGAAAACGGCCAGTTTAATTGAAACCACCCATATACAGGGTGGACACAGTTGTATTTTACGTAATTCCAGTCAGACTGCTATAAATAAAGTCCTCTGTCGTGCGTAATGGATAGTTTGAAACGGCCAAGTGAAGGAAAAATACGGTTTACGGCCCGTTTTTCGGGTAAAATATACTGGGCGACTGTTCCCTGCCAATCGTTATCGGGGAAAATTATGTGAAGGCTACCATATTACGCCCCGTGTTGTTGAGGACCGTTTAAGGAAATATGCGACACTAGATTCCCTATCTTCGAATACATATTGATGCGTTTCGGACGCCTACTATACCGATTTGCCGGCCCGAATTGTGGGTTTTCCAAACCGCCAAAAACTGGTTATTTTAATACGGACACCCTGTATATTATTACGTCACTGGATAGCCCTAAACCTAACCTACAATATGACATTCAATGTCCCATGCAAAATGTAAACAGTTTCTGAGATATTTCAGTTTAAAATTGGCTTTAACTTTTCGAAGAAGTGTCACGTTCCAACCGCCAAAAACTGGTTATTTTAATACGGACACCCTGTATATTATTACGTCACTGGATAGCCCTAAACCTAACCTACAATATGACATTCAATGTCCCATGCAAAATGTAAACAGTTTCTGAGATATTTCAGTTTAAAATTGGCTTTAACTTTTCGAAGAAGTGTCACGTTCCAACCGCCAAAAACTGGTTATTTTTAATAGGGACACCCTGTATATTATTACGTCACTGGATAGCCCTAAACTTAACCTACAATATGACATTCAATGTCCCATGCAGAATGTAAACAGTTTCTGAGATATTTCAGTTTAAAATTGGTTTTAACGTTTCAAAGAAGTGTCACATTCAAACCCCTGAAAATAGGTTATTTTAAATGGCACACCCTGTATAATATTACGTCATTTTGTAGCCCCTAATCAGGACTACAGAATGAACTAGAAAGGACAATACCTACTGAAAGTTAAAGGTTTCTAAACTATTTGAGGTTAAGCTAACCACTACATTTTGACAGTTTAGTGACACTTACAGAGTCGATTTTTTTTATCATAATATTGGTGTAACGAAATGAACATTTTGACCACTCTGTACACAGTCTAAGCAACCAGCTGACGCAAAAATCACTCAAATCGGACGGTTAGAATGTGAGTTATGACGTTTTTGCCCTTCGCGGACAATAAATTTCACCTTTTTCAGTTTTCTCGGGTTTCTTACGCTGCTACGTCCCTGTATTAACTCTGATCAGGCTGATTCTTTTACTGGGGATTGATTACAGTCTAAGCAACCAGCTGACGCAAAAATCACTCAAATCGGACGTTTAGAATGTGAGTTATGGTGTTTTTGCCGTCCAGGGACAATAAATTTCACCTTTTTCAGTTTTGTCGGGTTTCTTACGCTGCTACGTCCCTGTATTAACTCTGATCAGGCTGATTCTTTTTACTGGGGATTGATTACAGTCTAAGCAACCAGCTGACGCAAAAATCACTCAAATCGGACGTTTAGAATGTGAGTTATGGTGTTTTTGCCGTCCAGGGACAATAAATTTCACCTTTTTCAGTTTTGTCGGGTTTCTTATACTGCTCCGCCCCTGTATTAACTCTGATTAGGTTGATTTTTTTACTGTGGATTGAGCACAGTCTAAGCTACCAGCTAACGCAAAAATCACTCAAATCGGACGTTTAGAATGTGAGTTATGGCGTTTTTGCCGTCCGGGGAGACTAAATTTCACGTTTTTGCTCTTTTCTCGAGTTCCTTATGCTGCTCCGCCCCTGTATTAACTCTGATCAGGTTGATTTTTTTACTGTGGATTGATTACAGTCTAAACTACCAGCTATCGCAAAAATCACTCAAATCGGACGTTTAGAATGTGAGTTATGGCGTTTTTGCCGTCCGGGAACACTAAATTTCACGTTTTTGCTTTTTTCTCGGGTTCCTTATGCTGCTCTGCCCCTGTATTAACTCTGATCAGGCTGATTCTTTTTACTGTGGATTAAGTACAGTCTAAGCTACCAGCTAACGCAAAAATCACACAAATCGGACGTTTAGAATGTGAGTTATGACGTTTTTGCCCTTCGCTTTTAAATTGAGAATTTCTGGCTTGTTTGAGCGTATCGTAGGGCCAAAAAGCACTGCGTCGTTGGCGTGTTTCGGTGAGCAGTCGTTGACAATTTCGCTCCCGGGGATCTCGTAAATTCCCCCAGGAGTGTAGATCGCATCCGTTCAACAGATCACGACTCCAAAATATATTTAATCGCACCTTTAAAGCGCGTTAAACGATCGGGGATTTGGTTACCCGAACTGAAGATAACCGAACACTTTTGTTTTGTTTTTTTTTGGCGCATATAGCAGCGTAGGCCTTCATTTTTTCGCCACCCGTCGCTAAATCTACGTCGCAGATTTTTGTCTTTGACTGTACGTACAGGGTGTATAGGGATAAATTGGAAAATGGATACGAAAAACGAGATGCAATTTTGACGCCCTCTACCGGCCGAACGGTACAACCTAGCCGGGTCCTGTCAACGTCACGTGATAGCCCCATTCATTAGCTATCTATGATCATCCGACCTGTTTATACAAAATATTTCAAATAAGCGAGTTATTAAGGATTTTCTGGGAAAGTGCACCGAAATTTGCCCAAATGACGGTTTTGCCTGGCCTACTATACTGACCGCGGCCATATTGGATTTCAACCTGTCAAAGTGACTTTTTCTACTTAATTTGACCTGGGGAACACGAATCCGGTACCCGTTTTGCTGTAATTGCCGCCATTTTGACACTGACCTTGAAATTTAAATTTTTGACAGTTTTCAGGGCGTGGCACCCTTAAAAATGACATTTTTGACAAATGACACTTCAAGTCACATTTTTACCATTAACGTAAACTGATTAAGGCAGAAAAAGTCAATTTTCAAATTTCAAGATTTTTCCGAAAAAACGCATGGGGTCCCCTTCTGGTGAAATATGTCAAAAATCTAGTTTTTTATTTTTCAAGGTCAAACGGTGAACTGTACGGAAAAATGTCATATCTAGTAAAAGTGGCACCCCTTGGAGGGACATACATGGTAAAAATTAACAGACCTCTAACTCAAACCGTTTTCGAGATATTTAATAAAATGTCCGAAAATGATTAATTAACTTTGACGCCCTCTAGCGGCCAAACGGTACAACCTAGCCGGGTCCTGTCAACGTCACGTGATAGCCCCATTCATTAGCTATCTATGATCATCCGACCTGTTTATACAAAATATTTCAAATAAGCGAGTTATTAAGGATTTTCTGGGAAAGCGCACCGAAATTTTGCCCAAATGACGGTTTTGCCTGGCCTACTATACTGACCGCGGCCATATTGGATTTCAACCTGTCAAAGTGACTTTTTCTACTAAATTTGACCTGGAGAATGCGAATCCGGTATCCGTTTTTCTGTAATTGCCGCCATTTTGACACTGACCTTGAAATTTAAATTTTTGACAGTTTTCAGGGCGTGGCAATCTAAAAATTACATTTTTGACAAATGACGCTTAACGTTACATTTTTACCATTAACTAATTAGGGCGGAAAAAGTCAATTTTCGAATTTTTTTTGGAAAAATGCATGGGGTCTCCCTTTTGTAAAATATGTCAAAAATCTAGTTTTTTATTTTTCAAGGTCACACGGTACTTTGTACGCACAAAATGAATATAGAGTAAAAGTTGCGTACCACTAAGGTGCACACGTGATAAAAATTTCAAACTTGTCACTTGAACCGTTTTCGAGATATTTAGCAAAAACCACGTAAATTTGGCGCCCTCTATCGGCCAAACGGTGCAACTTATCCTCGTCCTGTCAACGTCACATGATAGCCCCATGTATTAGCTTTCTTTTGTTATAAAGTGTTCATATACAGAATGTTTTAAATAAACGAGTTATTTTTAATTTTATAAAAGGATGCACCAAAATTAAGCACTTACTATACTGACAGCGGCCATATTGGTTTTTTGACTAAACAAAGTGGTCTTGTAAATTAATTTCGGCCTGGGGAACACAAATTTGACGTCCATTTTGCTCTAGAGATGACGCCATTTTGGAAGTGACCTTCAAAACTGATTTTACTATTCTTGACCTTGAAATTTCTGTTTTTAATCCACTTAGGCCCGGTTTACACCCCAGAAAATAACTTCCAGTTAAATCAATTAATAAGCAGGGTCGTATATTGGCATTGTAGTACTTTAAGCCTGAGTTTGGTTCAGACTGTGATAATACAAGTGATACAAGTCACAGTCTGATAAGTCAGGACTTAAGCTTGGTTTAAAGTACGAAAATTTGATTATGATGAAACGTCACTGTCAACTATTACAGACAAGTTCAGCCATTGAGTGATCAATGTTTTGGAGTGGACACGCGTTTGCGTAAATGACAGCAGAAGTGAGTAAAGCTTGTGATTGGTCAAAAATAGCAGTTTTTTGACCAATCACAGACTGTTTCCCTGGAGACAATTGCAACGTGCCGCCACTGGTTGGCGCCAACGTGAAAGTGTGCCGTCGCAATGAAAAATCTCCTCAAATTGATATTTTTCGGTCCGTTGCGACATAACTTGAAAGAGAGAGACACGGAGAGAGAGATAGAAAATTATTAAAATAATTAAGACACGTTTACACAGTTAGACTTTCCAAACTGATTAAACTAAGAAAAAGAACCGGCAACGGCCCGTGCCGACCTGTTCGCCAACCCACGCAACCAAACGGGCTAAGCGTGCCCATATTATACCGGAAATACACGTCATTTTATGGTACTTATCTGTGAGATATCTGGCTATTAAAGCGCTTGAGAGAAGTCGCCTTTATTGCGGTAGAAACGGTACCGTTACCAAAAACAATTCTGTAATTTTTCAGCAATCTACTAAAAAAATATCAAAACATAACATTGCAACACTGCAATACGGAACACCCCCCCGCTGTGTGCACACCGAACTGCGGAACGCACTCCTTTTTGTTATTTGACAGTTTGACATTGATGTCCCAACCTAACTTTTTAATTATTATTAATTTATTTACTAGAAAACGAAAAATAAGCTGTACAATTAGTTTTGGTTTATCAACCAAACCCAATCAGTCCTTAGGCCACTCAAAAGACAGTTATGATTGTTATTTTTCAGCATTCGAGAACAGTTCTAGTGCCAGAAGCCTCTAGCAGCCATTTTTAGATGCCAGAAGCCTCCAAGACCTTCTTAAGGTTGTGAAGGCTGGTTTTAGCGTGCCAGAAGCCTCTAGCAGCCATTTTGAGATGCTAGAAGCTTCTAAGACCTTCTTAAGGTTGGTTTTAATGTGCCAGAAGCCACTTTTACATGCCAGAAGCCTCCAAGACCTTCTTAGGCCTGTGAAGGCTGGTTTTAACATGCCAGAGGCCTCTAGCAGCCATTTTTAGATGCCAGAAGTCTCCAAGACCTTCTTAAGCCTGTGAAGGCTGGTTTTAACGTGCCAGAAGCCTCTAAGATCTTCTTAAGTTTGTGAAAAGTGGTTTTAACGTGCCAGAGGCCTCTAGAAGCCATTTTTAAATGCCAGAAGCCTCCAAGTCCTTCTTAAGCCTGTGAAGGCTGGTTTTAACGTGCCAGAGGCCTCTAGAAGCCATTTTTAGATGCCAGAAGCCTCCAAGATTTTCTTAAGGTTAGTTTTAACGTACTGAATGTATTTTTACTTCCGGAAACTTCTAAAACTATCTTCAATCGTTCAAGACACTTCTTAAAGTGCCTAAGGCCTCTTATTCAAAAGTTCACAAAATGATTTCAACCAGAAAAACATCAAAACATAACCTTGCAAGTTGCAACAGTGTAATACGGAACAGCACACCGAATTTCGGAACGCACTCCTTTTTGTTATTTGACAGTTTGACATTGACGTCCCAACCTAACTTTTGATTTGCTTTGTTTACTACAGTTTTGTGTCAAATTTTAATTGAATTTTTGGTTTTTCAATTAGAATTGGTGGAAATTCAGTTGAGTGCAGGGTGAAAGTGGAGAAATGTGACCTGGAAAACCAGTTAAACATACTAAAACGTGTAAACTGTGTGAAGAAGCTGCCCAGGCTGCTTTTGGATCTTCTGGAATTCTAAAAACCGTCCCTGAAGCTGCAAAACTCTGTGAAGACGCTTTATCCAGGAACATCCAGGTTAGTTAAATCAATTTTGCTTGAAATTAACCGTGACACTTCAAATTGTGCGATCATAACCTAAAAAAGAAAAATGATTGAGGTATAAATAAGTATCAGAACGGCCATAAATCGACTACTGCAACCGTCCAATAAAAAAGTCCATTAACTGAATTTAGAGTAGAACTGTGGAAATAATAAAAAAAAAGAAGTCCCAAGTTGCGTGCACAATTTAAATAAAATATATTTTAAAACCTCCATTATACCAGGTAAAATGCCATTTCAATATGTCCTCTAACCAAATTAGGACGTTTCGGACCTGACGTATGGACCCAGCAGTCGTTCGGTTTTATGGAAAGTGCGCACGATCACTCTCAATCAGTTTTTTTGTTTTAAAAAAAGGGGACTGGTTACCCTTAAGCTAGTATATCTGTCATGTACCATAAAACTATAAAACACGATAAAATGTGCGCTTGATTGGTGTAAAATGCACACAAGAATCACCGTTAAACCTACAAGCCAAACACGTTGATTTTTATAGTTTTATGGAAAGTAGTTACTGTCAACTGTCAAATGTCAAAAATGACAAAATATTTTGGAAAGACTTTTGAAAGGTTCTGAATGTTTTTAGATATTTAAGAACCGTTTAAAATTCCATGGTTAGGTTAGATTGAACATGTGACAGTTACTCGGATCACTCCGAGTGAGTTTTCGTAAAGTAAGGAAGGCGCGCGAAGAACTATTTGTCCATTTTAGTCGACCGGTTCGGATAATATGAATGGGAGGCAGTAAATGTTACATTAAAACGCTTATTTATGTACGAAATAAAGTTGAGCTGCGACCTTAACCGTCCGATTAACTTGACAATCTGGACTGAAGACGATTAGTTAGGTTCGGCCAGATGGGCGCCAATTACGCCCCCTACACGCGGCACAGTCGATTAAAACCTGCCACAACCCTTCAAAACGGAAGCAAGTTGTACAATTAGGTTTGATGGCAAATTTTTGCAGAAAATTTCATTTTGTATCAGGAAAGCAGAAACGTAAGAAGTTTTTACTTTTGTTACTTTTCCCTTAAACGAGGACGTGAATTAAGACACAATTTTTTTTTCGATTATTGTTTTTAATAAAAATTAATGATTTATAACACAAAGATTACGTCAAACGTTTTTGTCTTCTTGCTTCTCTTTAGGTTTTTCACTCGTTTGGTCTTCTTGGCGTTGGCTACTGCTACCTTCACGTTCAGCCACCATCTGTAATACCAAATTAGTGTAAATCATTGCTAAAGTTGGTTTGTTAACAATTTGTTTTAATTAATCAGGGAATTTTGACATGACAGGTGCTATCACTTTTGCCGCCCCCTACACGTCACAAAGTCAATTAAAACCTGCCACAACCCTTCAGAATTCAATAGTTTCGTTATAAAACAGTTTCATCAGCTTAACCAACCGGCAATTTAAAAAAAATAAAAGACAATCGTGTGGGCGTATAACAATAAATCTTCCTAATGTTCTATTTGGTTTCTGAAACTGTTGATTCGTTACTTCCTCGAGGCTAATTTCGTCTTAATCGATCTCCGAATAAGGTTCGTTTTTCAAGTCTAATTAGTCGATCGTTAGAATAACAAGTTCACTAAACTGAACAAGTTAACGGCGGTATAATGAATTATCCTAGTTAACCGTCACCGAACAAAACCCAACCTAAAAGTCTGTATAATACACAGTCAAGTCAGTTCAGTTAACTGTCACCCTGTTGCTTTAGGTTATCTCAGAAACCGTGACAGTTATAGCAAAATTGATGTCAGATTCGTGTTTCCCTTGGTAAAAGTGGGCAAAACTATTTGAAGAAGCTTTATTTTGGAGGTTGTTGGAGCATTTTCTGGAACGTTCCTCAGGTGTCTAGAGTTGAAAATGCTTTTCTGTCTTTGTTGCTCATACTTGTCAAGTGAGTGTACTTCACCACGTGCTACGACATGGCAAATGGACGTTGCAGTCACGTGATCAACCTGATCGAAGTGAGCGGTGGTTTCTATCCTTTGCCGGTATTTTTTTTGTTTTTTAAAGCCATTTTAATTATATTTTGCGTAGCTCGATTTGGTTTTATTTTCGACGACCATAAAATAGCCCGAACAGGAATATTCGGGCCCGGGGGCCCCTCGGGACCGGCGAGAATAAATTAAAAGCGCAACATAAATCGTGGACACTTGATGTAACATCGCAGATCATGGGCCCAGAAGAATATATTACGGCCGTAGTTGTTATAACCGCTCTTCTTCTTTGGTCGCAATTAATATTTTTTTTCCAGGTGGCTGTTCGCGCAGGACCGGACTGCGGGACGTTTGTTGCACCATAACCGCAAACCCTGACAGTTCCACCCCAGTTTCAGCTGGAATGGTCCAACGAACGTTGTCCACTACAGCGGAAACGATGAAATTATTAAACCGTCCGTCCACTCACAGATGGAGTAAGTGTCGCAAATACGGTCCTGCATTAATGAATCGGCCTTTTCCCCGGTTCTAATCACGGCGTTGTCACCCGGGGCCGAATCCGGAGCGTTGCCCGGCCGAGACAACAAGATGAAAGGGTTTCGGAGAGGAGAGTCGCAAACTGCACAAATGGACACACTTTACTAGGAATTTACGGAAAAAATGCACCGTAAGGACCATAATCGCCCACCATCCACCCTACTTCTAACGGTAAGTTCCATTGAAATATCATTTTATTTGATGCCATTATCGACCCTACGGTCTGTGACGTTGTTTAGTTGAAATTTCGTATTTGACAGCTGTCTTTCAGTTCATGAAGCTATGAATTGTTGTTCTTAATGATATTTTGCTATCGCACGTAAACCAGATTCAATTCAAGCCACTTTATACGTCATTAAGTGGAGTTTTGACTGTTGTATGTTTAGAATGTTTTTTTACAACTGTCACATACAGTGTAACTGTCAAAATGCGGTTCATAGAGCTATAAAATGTTGTTTTTAATGACTTTGTTCCACTATTTCAGCTAGATCCAACTTAAGCTTCTTTATATGTTTGTATAGACATTTTAGACAGTTGTGACACGATTGTTTCTTCAAATAAGATTTGACAGCTGTCCTGTGGTATTTGACAGCTGTCTCATAGAATGCAACCAGGGATGTAAAATTTCCGGAAAATTAAATTTTTGGAAATTTTTTCTGAAACGTTTCGATAATTTTCCGGAAAAATTGGAAAATCTGAAAATTCAAAAACAATTCGTTTTTTACATTTTGGTACTATTAACTGGAAGTTATTCAGGAAATTCAGGTTAATTTTGAAAATAAACAATTTTTACTTGAAATTTCTTGACAATTCTGGTTTTTAATTTTTCAAGGTCAAACGGTGCATGGTACCAAAAAAGTGTATAGAAGGTAAAAGTTGCATACCATTGAAGTGCATTTGTGATAAAAATTTCAGACCTCTAACCGGAAACGTTCCTGAGATATTGAGCAAAAACTGCAAAAAACGATAGTCAATTTTGACGCCCTCTGGCGGCTAAACGGGGCAACTTAGCCGTGCTCGCTCAACGTCACGTGATAATACCGTTCATTACCTTTCTTCTGTTATACGATGGTTTTATACAGAGTGTTTCAAATAAGCGAGTTATGGACGATTTTCTGGAAAAGTGCACAAAAAAAGCCTGCCTTCGAGAGGGTGGTCAAAGTAAGGCTGCCAGAGCAAAAACAATTGAATATCGATACAAACATTTTACATCAAGTTGGCCTAGAATTTGACGTAGATTCCAAAAATCGAATAAAAAATTATAAGTTTGGTTTGTTGCTCAAATTTGGGACACCCTGTATACTGATGGACTAGGAATAAAGTATATGCAAATACCTACAAAATTCAGTTACAAGGATGTTAAAAATTCATTGAATCACCCTGTAAACTACTCCATTGTATTGTCAATAACTCGGTTATTTTGACAGTTACAAATTCTCTTTTGACCACCCTGTATAGAGTTTTTACCTAAAACGTCAAATAACTGACTTATTTACTGTTAAAGAGTTGTTTGATTTTGACAGTTTTTATTTAGCCAGCGCATAATTCTGTTATTTTGACAGTTACACAAAATTTTTGTCGATATTTGACAGATGACACTAATGACATAACTGTCAATTAGGCAGCAATCTTTAAAAAGTCCAAAATAATAACCAATTATTGACAACTGACAGGTGACACCGAGTGTCTGCACGACTCTTGAATAGATGGGCGCTGTCAAAATAAGTTGAAACATTCACAGTCGGTTCGGGGAAAAAAAGAAGAAGAAGAAGAAGAAACGAATCCGATCTCGTTAAAGCCCAATAAAGTACGCGAACAACTTAACAACAGACGCATATATTTGAAATATTAAAAAAAAATAAAAAAGAAGAAGAAGAAGAGAGTATCTCGCTAACAAGTCGGGCCAAACTTGAAAGGAGTGTCGCACAGCGCCAACTTTTCGTTTTTTCCTTTATATTATGTACCGTGTGTTTTATATATTCGAGACACACACCGCACTATATATGGCGCTCCGATGATTTACGTACGAAGATATCGCGGTGGTTGTTAACCGAAAGATACAGACGGGGCCTCAGAGCCCTATCTTATCGGGGCGCGTCACACGTTGCCACGGTGACATACCAAAGGCCCCAAGTTGCCAAACTTGTCGCTTTATCAGGAAAAAACTCATTATGCGTTGTAACAAGCGAGCGAACGTCTGTAAGGTCGAAATTAGCATGAAATTTACTAGGAACTTAACGAGATTTGTCGTTTTGATGAAGATTAATTTTAAACGATTTGTGTCAACTGTCAAAACTTTCCTTATAGAGGTATAAAGTGGCTGGTTGAAGTGATTGGCAAAATATCACTCCCGAGCACTTTACAGCTCTACTGGCCGTAAGTTTTGACAGTTGCATTGAATGTGACAGCTGTCAAATATCATTTCAAAACAAACAACTGTCAGAACTTTCATAAAGTAACTGGAGTTGTACGTTAACCGCGCGGCAGCAAAATATGTAACCAGAAACAGCACTTTACAGCTCCACGGATCGTGTTTTGACATTTGCCCTGTACGAGACAGCTGTCGTGTGTCAAACAACTGTCAAAATTGCCATTAAAGGCGTGGCGTACTGGTTTTTTACAAATAATTAAGTCAGTGTCACGCTAATGGAGTTTTTAAAATTTTCTCGAAAACGAGACAAAATACGAGAAAAATGCAAGAGAGCAAAAAGTTGTATTTTGAGTTGCTTAACCTAAAAAAAATTGAAAATTACCAAAAAAACCAGTGGCGTACCACTTTTCCACAAAAAACCATTTAACCGACTTAAATCAAAATTCCAACGCTGCGGCGTTGCCAGTTTTAACAAAAAAAAAAAAAAAACGATTTTCTAGCCGAATTGAACAACATCAACGCCATCTTTATCTCCACGGCGCCGGTGCACTGGGTGTCCTATATTTCCACCGTAGACGTATAAAGCAACTTGCAGCTGTCAAAATCCCACTTATAGACATATAAAGTGGCTTGAATTAAATCCGGTCTAAGTGGGCGTAAAACTGAATTAAAAGATGGCTACTTTCTAACTCTGCGAGCCGGGTTTTGACAGTTGCGTAGTCCGTGTGACAACTGTCAAATACCATTTGAAGTAAAACTGTCAAAACATCACTTATAAGACGTATCGAGTGGCTTGAATTGAATCTTTCGGTTTCTCGGCTAATCAAAAACCACGTGACTGGACACTTAATCGCAATTAAGCGGTCAATTAGCATAGTTTCACTAAATACCAGCAATAAAATTGATTTACCTGCCTACAGGGCGTATCAAAAAAAAAATAATGACAACAAAATCGCGGTAGCCTGCGTATTATCGCAGTATCGACTGTTCCGCATGAATTCCCCCCCGCAAATTAATCAGAAAGTCGCCGGCTACTTGATAAAATCACTATTTTATGTCTGTCAAAATTGAACTGTCAAAACTAACTCAATACGCTGCTGTCAATGACGTCATCGTAATTTTTGTTGGTTTCTACAGGGGGTGGTACTAATCGCCACTATTTCCAAAGTTTGCTCCGTTTTGTTGTATTTAAGATCGAATGTACAGGGTGATTGGTTTTGCATTTGGTCTTATCCATTTCTCTTCCAAAAAAATGTCAAATACGAAAGTCTTGCAGCATTTAATATACCGGGCGAATCAAAAAAGACGAAGTTATGATTTTTTTGACTAAACAAAGACCACTTTGTAACCAAATGGCCGCTGTCAGTATAGTAGGTGCTTAATTTTGGTGCATCCTTTTATAAAATTCAAAATAACTCGCTTATTTCAAACATTCTGTATATGAACACTGTATAACAAACGAAAGCTAATACATGGGGCTATCATGTGACGTTGACAGGACGAGGATAAGTTGCACCATTTGGCCGATAGAGGGCGCCAAAGTTGCGTCTCGATTTACGTGGTTTTTGCTAAATATCTCGAAAACGGTTCAAGTGACAAGTTTGAAATTTTTATCACGTGTGCACCTTAGTGGTACGCAACTCTTTTAATATAAATGTGATGTGAAGTGTCATTTGTCAAAATTCTGCTTTGTAAGGGTGCTACGTAGTGAGAACTGTCAAACTGTCACTACTTTCAAAATGGCGCCTCTTAGAACAAAACGAACACTAAATTCGCGTTCCCCACACAAAAATTAGTTAAAAAGGTGTCTTTGATTGGTTAAAATCGAATATGGCCGCTGTCAGTATAGTAGGCTAGTAAAAGGGTCTGAATTTCGACCAAATTTCGGTGCATCCTTCTAAAAAATCCTAAATAACTCGCTTATTTGAAACATTCTGTATAAACATGTCAGATGATCATAGACAGTTAATGAATGGGGCTATCACGTGACGTTGACACGACCCGGCTAAGTTGCACCGTTTGGCCGCTAGAGGGCATCAAAGTTAATTAATTATTTTTGGGCATTTTATTAAATATCTCGAAAACGGTTCGAGATAGAGGTCTAAAATTTTGTACCAGGTATGCCCCTCCAAGGGGTGCAACTCTTACTAGATATGACAGTTTTCCGTACAGTTCACCGTTTGACCTTGAAAAATAAAAAACTACATTTTTGACATATTTCACAAGGGGATCATGCATTTTTTTAAAAAAATTTTTAAATTTGACTTTTTCTCCCTTAATTAGTTTAAGTTAATGGTAAAAATGTGACTTGAAGTGTCACTTGTCAAAAATGTCATTTTTAGGGTGTCACGCCCTGAAAACTGTCAAAAATTTAAATTTCAAGGTCACTGACAAAATGGCGACAGGTACAGCAAAACGGATACCGGATTCGTGTTCCCCATGGCAAATTTAGTAGAAAAAGTCACTTTGACAGGTTGAAATTCAATATGGCCGCGGCCAGTATAGTAGGCCAGGCAAAACCGTTATTTGGGCAAAATTTCGGTGCACTTTTCCAGAAAATCGTCCATAACTCGCTTATTTGAAACACCCCGTATAAACACACCGTACAACAAAAGAAAGCTAATGAAGGGGGCTATCACGTGACGTTGAGCGGGCGAGGCTAAGTTGCCCCGTTTAGCCGCTAGAGGGCGTCAAAGTTCACTCTCGTTTTTTGCTCAGTATCTTAAAAGTAAAAAAAAATTTGGTTCCCTGGTGCTACTCTCAAATTAGTCGTAAAGAAAAATCACTAATGGAGGATTATATTAGAGAGAGAGAGAGAGGGCACGAGCCGTTCGACCGTCGGTCATTATTTACTTAGAAAAAAACCCGACCATATGGTCGAGACAGGTCGAAAATTTAAACGCCCCGTATAATACCCGAATCTAAATTAGAGAATTATCGTATACGTTCGTGGTAGTCGGAGTAACGGTACCATTGAAAAGTTGGGTTAGAAAATTTGGTACCGAATAGATCTAATCTAGAAAGGTACCCGGTACTTCGGGCGGTAAAAACAGATAAGCGGCCAAAAGCAAGTATTAATATCTTTCCGATTTTTTTATGACACACTCGATAATTAACCAACATTAATTAATTATTTATCGGGGCTCATTTATCTGACGTGCACCGGGCGGTAATTATTATTATTGTTTTACGGCCCCCGCCCTCTTTGCGATTTTAAACTTTTTGCGCCAGAGGATAATCAGTGGCGTGCACGCTGAAACTACAGTCGCAGTAAATTTAATGTCAAAAAAAAGCTACATTTTGACAGATGACAGAAATGACAGTTGTCGAATGCGCCAGATTGTCACTAAACTGGTACAGCACTGTAGCTGCTTTAAAAGTACAATTTTGTACACTAATTCCTTGGAATGTCCAATAACTAACCTAACCTAATAATACCCACAAATTTTTGTGAATTACCACGACTGGAGAGTAAAAATAAGAAAATGCGACGATTTATAGCTTAGTTTAAATGGGACACCTTGTATATTGTTGCATTTTTTTAATTCTATGATATCTTTTAAGTGTCCGTAGTAAAACTGTAAAAATACAATCATTAAGGTCGATTTTCGCTTGCACTAAATGGCCAACATAACGCAAAACCCATTAGGATAGTGGCGGTGTTTCAGGCAAATTTGACCCTTACTTGTCGTTTGCAAAATCGGTTTTTCAAGAAATTTCTCTGCCTTACATCGTAGTAGATCTAAGAAACTTTGTTGCCCTCTAGCGGCCAAACGGTGTCATCAATCAACTCATGTGGGGATACTTTTGGAAAGCTTGAAATCTGCTATATCTTTTGTTTTCTATGACAATTTGACGTAACTTGTCAAATAAGGGAGTAATTTTGGGCCAAAGCAACGTGTGTCAAACAAATGGGGGATTTTATGGTGAAGAGACTTTGACGCCCTCTAGCGACCAAACGGTGTCATCAATCAACTCATGTGGGGATACTTTTGGAAAGCTTGAAATCTGCTCTATCTTTTGTTTTCTATGACAATTTGACGTAACTTGTCAAATAAGGGAGTAATTTTGGGTCAAAGCAACGTGTGTCAAAAACGATGTGATTTTATGATGAAGAAACTTTGACGCCCTCTAGCGACCAAACGGTGTCATCAATCAACTCATGTGGGGATACTTTTGGAAAGCTTGAAATCTGCTCTATCTTTTGTTTTCTATGACAATTTGACGTAACTTGTCAAATAAGGGAGTAATTTTGGGTCAAAGCAACGTGTGTCAAAAACGATGTGATTTTATGATGAAGAAACTTTGACGCCCTCTAGCGACCAAACGGTGTCATCAATCAACTCATGTGGGGATACTTTTGGAAAGCTTGAAATCTGCTCTATCTTTTGTTTTCTATGACAATTTGACGTAACTTGTCAAATAAGGGAGTAATTTTGGGTCAAAGCAACGTGTGTCAAAAACGATGTGATTTTATGATGAAGAAACTTTGACGCCCTCTAGCGACCAAACGGTGTCATCAATCAACTCATGGGGGGATACTTTTGGAAAGCTTGAAATCTGCTCTATCTTTTGTTTTCTATGACATTTTGACGTAACTTGTCAAATAAGGGAGTAATTTAGGATCAAAGTAACAAGTGTCAAACAAATGATTTTATGGTGAAGAAACTTTGACGCCCTCTAGCGGCCAAACGGTGTCATCAATCAACTCATGTGGGGATACTTTTGGAAAGCTTGAAATCTGCTCTATCTTTTGTTTTCTATGACAGTTTGACGTAACTTGTCAAATAAGGGAGTAATTTTGGGCCAAAGCAACGTGTGTCAAAAACGATGTGATTTTATGATGAAGAAACTTTGACGCCCTCTAGCGACCAAACGGTGTCATCAATCAACTCATGGGGGGATACTTTTGGAAAGCTTGAAATCTGCTCTATCTTTTGTTTTCTATGACAATTTGACGTAACTTGTCAAATAAGGGAGTAATTTTGGGTCAAAGCAACGTGTGTCAAAAAATATGTGATTTTATGGTAAAGAAATTTTGACGCCCTCTAGCGGCCAAACGGTGTCATCAATCAACTCATGGGGGGATACTTTTGGAAAGCTTGAAATCTGCTCTATCTTTTGTTTTCTATGACATTTTGACGTAACTTGTCAAATAAGGGAGTAATTTTGGGTAAAAGCAACGTGTGTCAAACAAATGGGGGATTTTATGGTGAAGAAACTTTGACGCCCTCTAGCGGCCAAACGGTGTCATCAATCAACTCATGTGGGGATACTTTTGGAAAGCTTGAAATCTGCTCTATCTTTTGTTTTCTATGACAGTTTGACGTAACTTGTCAAATAAGGGAGTAATTTTGGGCCAAAGCAACGTGTGTCAAAAACGATGTGATTTTATGATGAAGAAACTTTGACGCCCTCTAGCGACCAAACGGTGTCATCAATCAACTCATGGGGGGATACTTTTGGAAAGCTTGAAATCTGCTCTATCTTTTGTTTTCTATGACATTTTGACGTAACTTGTCAAATAAGGGAGTAATTTTCGGCCAAAGCAACGTGTGTCAAACAAATGGGGGATTTTATGGTGAAGAGACTTTGACGCCCTCTAGCGACCAAACGGTGTCATCAATCAACTCATGTGGGGATACTTTTGGAAAGCTTGAAATCTGCTCTATCTTTTGTTTTCTATGACAATTTGACGTAACTTGTCAAATAAGGGAGTAATTTAGGATCAAAGTAACAAGTGTCAAACAAATGATTTTATGGTGAAGAAACTTTGACGCCCTCTAGCGGCCAAACGGTGTCATCAATCAACTCATGTGGGGATACTTTTGGAAAGCTTGAAATCTGCTCTATCTTTTGTTTTCTATGACAGTTTGACGTAACTTGTCAAATAAGGGAGTAATTTTGGGCCAAAGCAACGTGTGTCAAAAACGATGTGATTTTATGATGAAGAAACTTTGACGCCCTCTAGCGACCAAACGGTGTCATCAATCAACTCATGGGGGGATACTTTTGGAAAGCTTGAAATCTGCTCTATCTTTTGTTTTCTATGACAATTTGACGTAACTTGTCAAATAAGGGAGTAATTTTGGGTCAAAGCAACGTGTGTCAAAAAATATGTGATTTTATGGTAAAGAAATTTTGACGCCCTCTAGCGGCCAAACGGTGTCATCAATCAACTCATGGGGGGATACTTTTGGAAAGCTTGAAATCTGCTCTATCTTTTGTTTTCTATGACATTTTGACGTAACTTGTCAAATAAGGGAGTAATTTTGGGTAAAAGCAACGTGTGTCAAACAAATGGGGGATTTTATGGTGAAGAAACTTTGACGCCCTCTAGCGGCCAAACGGTGTCATCAATCAACTCATGTGAGGATACTTTTGGAAAGCTTGAAATTTGCTCTATCTTTTGTTTTCTATGACATTTTGACGTAACTTGTCAAATAAGGGAGTAATTTTGGGCCAAAGCAACGTGTGTCAAACAAATGGGGGATTTTATGGTGAAGAGACTTTGACGCCCTCTAGCGACCAAACGGTGTCATCAATCAACTCATGTGAGGATACTTTTGGAAAGCTTGACATTTGCTCTATCTTTTGTTTTCTATGACATTTTGACGTAACTTGTCAAATAGAGAAGCACTTTAAAATTTTTAATTTTTCAAAAAAAATTGTATTAGGAGTCTTTTTTTACTACTTTTTGAAATTCAATATCTCGGCAACATGAATAGCTAGAGAGGCCAGTTTTGGCTCATTTTGTAGTATTTTTTATCTTCTTTCTAATGGCGTTTTAGTGAAATCTATGAAAATTTAAATAAAAAAGTTACAATCATTCAAAAATTGAAAAAATACCATTTTTGCAAAAAGTCGTTTTTTTGTACCATTTTTAGCAGTGTTTTATACGTCAATGGATAGCCAATGAAATAAGCTTTCTAGTGACGTATAAAAGTTGACGGGTAAGTGGTACGGTTTTGCCGCTATAAAGCAGGTTGCGGTGGCCTTTCCAATTACCGAAAGTATGTAGTTCAATGGTTGCCAGCGTCATTGTGACGTTAAAAACGCTCTGCTCGGAAACGTCACTGTCAACAATGTCACTGACAGTTGAGCCATAGAGTGGACACGCATTGACAGCTAAATGACAGTTATTGCTACACTGGTATAATCTCGTTTTCTCTACTCGGTGTGTTTGGTTTATGGCGAGTGGAAATAAATGACAACGATAAATTTAAAATCGGTCGCGTCTCCCAGCGATATTTAATTAGGTTTAAAATTAAGGGCTCGTCACGTAATAATTGGCTAATTAAATCGCGGAGATCCCGTAATTTACCGAACCGAACTCGTGTGTGATGTCATCGCTTCGGGTCATTTTTTGAGAGAAATAAATTATTGCGATCTCGTGTTTCGAAATTGCAATTAGTCGCGGCCGTGGAGGCGCGACTTCTATTTTATTTCCTCCACAATTAAAAATAAAAAACGAGATTTCGATTAAAATCGATCCGATTTGTCCTCAAGGAAAGAAGTTTAGATAACCATCAACGCTTACCACCCTCGTGCGCGATCGAGGATCGTTAATTGTTTCTTCTAATTAAGCCAATTAAAAGGAGCCAACCAGACAGATTATCTCGCACGATAAACTGGAAAAGGTTCTGTCAACTGTCAATTGTCATGTCCTTCCCCAAAAAGGGACGCTAGTCAATCGGTCACTTTACTATAGCAACATTTTATATGTTAAAAGGAAGTGATACGTAATAAAAGAACAAGTTCCATGATAGCTTCGCCCACTCTGTATGATTCAGTCGTATACGCGATTGACTGTTGTGCAGGTCCATTAATAAGAAAAAGTCAAACAAGTCGAACTGATTGGGGTTTACTATAATAGGAATGGGGCGCGGCCCGAGCAACGGATGGCAATATATACAGGACGTCCCTGTTTTTTTTTTTTCCACTCGGCGAAATTTGCATACAACCGAAATGAAAGCAAAAAGAGCCATGGCCTTTCCAGTTACCTAAAGCACCTAATGGTTGTCAGCTGTCAGAAAAAATATTAGGAAACGTCACTGTCATCTATTGACAACACTCCAGCAGAAATTAATTTAAAAAAAACCCAACTAGAATACAAAAAGGAAGCTGTTTGTAGCTATTTTGCTCTTGTTTTTGGGGCTTTAGGTACTGTAAATACGCCAGAAAAGATGCTAAAGCTAAACTAACCTTCAAGTTCCGGATAAAGCATCTTCGACGAGTTTTGCAGCTCCCGGGGGGATTTTAGCACTTTCAGGCACCCAAAAGCTTCAGAAGGTGCTAAAAACATTCAAAATAACGCAAAAAGCCTCTTCAAACCGTTTTGCACACTTTTACCTGATCACCCAGGTTCTAGACGTTCAAAGTTGTTTTTCAGGTCACACTGCTTCATTTCCACACCACACTCGACTGATTTACCACCCATTCTACATAACAAACAAATTCCATTAATATTTAGATAAAAACTGCAATAAACAAGGTAAATAAAAAGTTAAGTTAGGAACGTCAATGTCAAATTAAGAAATGACACAATGGAGTACGTTCGGAAGGGACAAAAACGGAGGGGTGTTCCGTAATACACTATCATGTTGGCTAAACATACAAAATATAGCCTTTACAGGGCCGTGTATTTACGTGCAGGCACAGAAAACCGTTTTTTACGTTCCTTAGATACGGTCCACTGAACCAAAACCACTGCAGTATGGAGAAGGAACTAAACTAACCTGAATGTTCCCAACAAAGCATCTTCAAGGAGTTCCGCAGCTTCAGGAGTGGATTTTAGGACTGAGGAACGTTCCAAAAGCTTCAGAAGGTGCTAAAAAGCTTCTTCAAACCCTTTTGCACACTTTTACCGGTCAGCCAGGTTTTAAACGTTGTAACTCGTTCTTAAAGTCATACTGCTCGATTTTCACGCGGCACTGGACTGAATTTCCGTGAATTCTAATTAATAAACAACAGCTTTATTAATATTTAGTTAAAAATTCCTTAAAAAAACTGCAGTAAACAATGCAAATTAGGCATATAATTAGGTTAGGAACGTCAATGTCAAATTGTCAAATATCAAAGTGGAGTGCGTTCCGAAGTACGGTGTGGCAAAAGCGGAGTGCGTTCCGTATTACACTCTTCAGGCAGGCTAAATATATTCTATTGAGGATTTTTCAAAATATATGTGATCAGTACGGGCCTGTCCTTCATTATTGTACTAACGAAATTTTGTACGGATTACAGGTTTGGACTGGAAAAAATTGCGTTTAAGCGGATTGTGAAAAAACGGGCTTAACTATAATAATCCCGGCCGTAATTCACACTTAATTCCATCCAGGTGGGTGGAACAAGCCTAATTAAAAAGTATTATTTACAATTAGTCGAAACGGTCGTTTGTCAAAAAATTTATTCCATTATCGGGCACCATAAATTGTGTTTTTAACACCCTGTAACAAGCAAAAGCGCCTACGCTGCATGCAAATCGTGTACAGGCCAGATTTACCATGCAATTTAACTGGACGATTTATTTTTAATAATGGTTTTTGGGGCGGATCCGTCTCTGATTAACAGAAATCTGATTGGTTTGCTACTGGAATTGACCTAAAATTTGGCGAGTATCAAATCATTTTTTTGGTAAATATCTCGAAAACGATTAAAGTTAGAAAAAAATTGTAAAAGACTAAAAATGTTCCTAATAAACCACTGAACCGAAATACGTAACGTTTCATCCTTAATACAGTTGCTGGTATACAGGGTGTGCACGAAAATGTTAGGGTGTCACTGTTTTTGGTCACCCTGTATGCAATTTTTTTAGAAGAATTCTTTGGTTAACACCACTAGAAAGAGCAGTTGAAGACGGTTCTTTTAAGTGGTTGAACCGCACTGAAATCCAAAAAATAACCGAGATACAGGGTGTTCAATTTTTAAGACTAATTTTCGGTTAAAAATGCATCAGAATCAGTTTTTGGTAAATATCTCGAAAACGATTAAAGTTACAAAAAAATTGCAAAAGACCAAAAATGTTCCTAACGAAGCACTGAACCGAATTACGTAACGTTCATACCACAATACAGTTGCCGCTATACAGGGTGTGCACGAAAATGTTAGGGTGTCACTATTTTTGGTCACCCTGTATGCAATTTTTTTAGAAGAATTCTTTGGTTAACACCACTAGAAAGAGCAGTTGAAGACGGTTCTTTTGAGTGGTTGAACCGCACTGAAATCCAAAAAATAACCGAGATACAGGGTGTTCAATTTTTAAGACTAATTTTCGGTTAAAAGTGCATTAGAATCAGTTTTTGGTAAATATCTCGAAAACGATTAAAGTTACAAAAAAATTGCAAAAGACCAAAAATGTTCCTAACGAAGCACTGAACCGAATTACGTAACGTTCATACCACAATACAGTTGCCGCTATACAGGGTGTGCACGAAAATGTTAGGGTGTCACTGTTTTTGGTCACCCTTGTATGCAATTTTTTTAGAAAAATTCTTTGGTTAACACCACTAGAAAGAGCAGTTCAAGACGGTTCATTTGAGTGGTTGAACCGCTCTGAAATCCAAAAAATAACCAAGATACAGGGTGTTCAAATTTTAAGACTAATTTTCGGTTAAAAGTGTATCAAATCAGTTTTTGGCAAATATCTCGAAAACGATTAAAGTTATAAAAAAAATGAAAAAGACTAAAAATGTTCCTAACAAAGCACTGAACCGAAATACGTAACGTTTCATCCTTAATATAGTTGCCGGTATACAGGGTGTGCACGAAAATGTTAGGGTGTCACTATTTTTGGTCACCCTGTATGCAATTTTTTTAGAAGAATTCTTTGGTTAACACCACTGAAAAGAGCAGTTGAAAACGGTTCTTTTAAGTGGTTGAACCGCTCTGAAATCCAAAAAATAACCAAGATACAGGGTGTTCAAATTTTAAGACTAATTTTCGGTTAAAAATGCATCAGAATCAGTTTTTGGTAAATATCTCGAAAACGATTAAAGTTATAAAAAAAATGAAAAAGACTAAAAATGTTCCTAACAAAGCACTGAACCGAAATACGTAACGTTTCATCCTTAATACAGTTACCGGTATACAGGGTGTGCACGAAAATGTTAGGGTGTCACTATTTTTGGTCACCCTGTATGCAATTTTTTTAGAAGAATTCTTTGGTTAACACCACTGAAAAGAGCAGTTGAAAACGGTTCTTTTAAGTGGTTGAACCGCTCTGAAATCCAAAAAATAACCAAGATACAGGGTGTTCAAATTTTAAGACTAATTTTCGGTTAAAAATGCATCAGAATCAGTTTTTGGTAAATATCTCGAAAACGATTAAAGTTATAAAAAAAATGAAAAAGACTAAAAATGTTCCTAACAAAGCACTGAACCGAAATACGTAACGTTTCATCCTTAATACAGTTACCGGTATACAGGGTGTGCACGAAAATGTTAGGGTGTCACTGTTTTTGGTCACCCTGTATGCAATTTTTTTAGAAAAATTCTTTGGTTAACACCACTAGAAAGAGCAGTTCAAGACGGTTCTTTTGAGTGGTTGAACCACCCTGAACTCCAAAAAATAACCGAGATACAGGGTGGCAAAGGGTTTTGAATCAGTTTTTGGTAAATATCTAAAAAAAGGTTAAAGTCACAAAAAAAAATGCAAGAAACCAAAAAGGTTCCAGACGAACTGCTTCATCGACCTACGCCAGTTTTTTTTTGCTACTATACAGGGGGCGCACTAAAATTATCATTTTGAAACAAACCAACAATGTTGCATTTCACGTCAAATATCTCGGTTATTTAAAATTTTTGAGAAAAAGTTGTTTTTAGGTAAAATTAAGTCAAAACTACGGCCTACAATTTGACGTTCGAACGAACCGTCTAGCTGTCATAGTAACCATGTTAGCGCCGACCAAAACAAACAAAAACTTTATTTCGATCTGGCAACAGTGGGTGTAAACCTAACCTCAGAAACTTTGACAAGGGCCTTGAACGTTTCAACCTCGCCCACCGTAAAGGAAAATACAACAAAAAAAACCTACTATAGTATAATAATAATAGCGGCCGTGCATAATTGACCACGTTTACGCCCACTATTGTTTTATCCATTGATTAATTATTATTTTAATTTTTTTTTTTTAATTTCTTGTCGGATTTCAATGCGACGAAGTAAACGTGCTAATATTGCTTAATATTAAAACGAAAGCGAAGGCTGATGAATGAACATATGTTCATGAATGAAATGTTTCTAAATACAAAGAACTATCTGGTCGTAGTTTTGTATAGTTTATTCCTTAAAAATTCTCTTTTTTTAGCTGATTTTTTTCGGTGGTTTTTAAGGGCAGTTTACCGCCCTTTATTTGGTGTATTTTTAACGGTTTTCTAACCTTGCAGACGTCCACTAGACAAGCAAACTTACCTCGGCTTGTGGTGCTTGTACGATGGAATGCACTCTACCATAAACCATCAGGGTCAGATGGGCTTGGAGGAAACTATCACTCGGTGTAGGCAGAGAGGGTGCGTCCAGCGTCAGTTTGGCAACGCCGCACTGAAAACAAGTAAATATTGCACTGCTGAGTTGTAAGCAGTTTAAATTTGTTGTTGTTTTTTAAATCAGTAAAGTTTGAATTTGACAGCCCATAACTCGGTTATTTTGACAGTTACAGGGTGGTTCAATATACCAGTTTGTAGCCCTTGAAATTCTCTATTAACCACCCGGTATAGTGTTTTTATCTAAAATGTCAAATAACTGAGTTATTTACTGTTAAAGCTGAGTTGTTTGTAGTAAAGTTTGAGTTTGACAGTTTTAAGATCAACAGTCCATAAATCGGTTATTTTGACAGTTACAGGGAGGTTCAATATACCAATTTGTAGCCCTTGAAACCCTCTTTTGACCACCCTGTATAGTGTCTAGAGTCACTAGTCAAATAACTGAGTTATTTAGTAGTAAATACAGAGTGGACTAAATAACGTCTGAGTCAAACAGTTTCCACTTTGATAGCCTGTAACTCGATTATTTTGACAGTTACAGGGTGGTTCAAAGTATCAATTTAAAGCCCTTGAAATCCTCTTTTGACCACCCTATACTTGACAGGAATCTGGTGAACCAGTGGAGGTGAAACTAATCGATTTCCAACTGGCGCGCCACAGTACCCCAATCCACGATTTGGCCTACTTTTTCTACTCCGGAGCCTCCGAAACTGACCTGGACCGCTGGGAGGACTATCTCCAAGACTACCACAACCTCCTCGCAGGCATTTTGAGGGAAAATGGGGTGGAAAATGACGAAATTTTCCCTTACCAAACCCTCAAAGAGGAGTGGAGGCTGATTTACGGTATCCATTTTTGGGAAATCAAATTAACCCCAAAAAATCGATTCGCGGACGATACGAGAGTGGTGGAGGAGGAAAAAATGGACAAATTGGTGGAGGTGATTGGGAAATTCGGAAAAACAGTGGCGGGGGAGGAGTTTAAGGACCTTGTTGGTCCACGGATACGCCACTGGAATTTTGGCCAAAAACAAGATTATTACCAAAATATAGTTTTACTCCATATAAAGCGTTTTTCTTTTAAGGACCAAATTGGCCTGAAACACCTCAGCCTCCTTACCAATTTTTCCGTTAATCGACTGGTTAATGGTAGGCGAAATACGCCCTTAAAGGAAATTAGTTTAGTGTCCCAATCAATCGCTAATAACTCGCTTATTTCGCAAAAACACGTTATACGACTGATTATAGCCAGTGAATGGGGCTGTCACGTGACGTTGACAGGACCAAGCTCAGTTGACTCGTTTGGCTACTAGGGGGCGTTAAAGTTAACCTAAATTTTTGTTTTGATTCTGCCTTTCAAGGCCTACTTAACGGTCCCAGAAGTGGTGTACTACGCAGTTTCGTATTTTAAGTTGGTTTGCTAGCAGCTATAAGGGCTTCACAATGACGTCACAGTGAGTGCTCGTTGTAATAATTTGACGTGCTGATAAACACAGTTTAGGGCTACATAACTGTCTGGCAGGTAATTTAACTGCAAGGTGAGTTTAATAGGGCCGTACCCAAACGAACCACCTGCTCGCACTCTAATTCTCATAGTTACTATTGTTTTAAATTATAGGAAGTGGATTGTTATAATATACTTAAGCATTTTATATGGAATCTGCAATTATGTACAATGATTTCACCGATTAATCAAACCAGAACCATCGAACTATCAATACGCTTGCAGATAACGTTTAATGGACTTTCCTGGTTGGGTGAGCGCTTTAACCGAACGATAAAACCACTTTAACCGCGACTGCGTTAATCCGCACTCAAAATATTATTAATGAACCGGGAGGAAAAATCGATTCCGGCGTTTTAAACTCTGACAGCACCCACACCAGGTCGTAGACGATTCAAACAGGGTGTGAACCATCTTCAAACGTCCATTAATAAAACAGTACCTAAGTCGTTAGTTATGTTAAAACGCGGCCTAAGACGTTGTTATTGTTTTTGCGTCAAGTATACGGATAAGATATACACACTTTCTAAAACAAGCGTTCCGAGGCTTTAAACAACCAGTCGGCAGTGTGGAAAATGATTTTTTTACTTGAAGGAAACATGGAGAATAATTCGCTGTTTTGATGATAATTACACTGTACTCGCTTTCTAGGTTCGACGTGCGGTCGGCCAGAGGGCGCCGGGAAAACTGCCCTAAAGAAATCTTCTGGAGGACAAACAAAGATCCGCCATGTTTAGGCAAACATTTTTTGAATGTTTCTACCAATTGTTGCTAGTGTTGATTAACATACGTTGAAATTCTCTTTAGACCAGGAACTGATGATATATTATTGTATTTTTTAAATATTCATAGAACATTGTACAGGGTGTCTCATTATAAATTAACTTTTTTGTTTATGATTTAAAAAAAAAAATTTATGATACAAAAGTTGTAGAATTTATTCTAAAGATTGGAACTTACTTGAATTATACGAGATGTCCCAAAAAAGTGTGTCACACCAAAGTTATGTTTTTTTTTTTAAGGAACACCCTGTATATTATTCAACTGTTGAATTAGAGCACGTCGAGACGATTTCAACGATATATGGTTTGTTAAATTTACTTGTTTAAAAAAATGAGAAAAAGTACATTTTTCAAACCACTCTGTGATCGTTAATTTAAAACCAATCAGCTGAGGCAGCACTCTGGCTAAACGTCAATAACTCGGTTATTTGACAAGTGACAGTAAAAGTAATTAGAAGTAGAATAGTAGAGAACATTCCGAGGTTTCCAAAAATACCATTAAATCAGGTGATCGAGTTCACCGTTTAGCCGCTAGACGGCGTCAAAGTTGACCGTTAATTCAAAACCAATCAGTTGCGTAGCACTCTGGTTAAACGTCAATAACTCGGTTATTTGACAAGTGACAGTAAAAGTGATTAGAAATAAAATCGTAGAGAACATTCCGAGGTTTCCAAAAATACCATTAAATCAGGTGATCGAGTTCACCGTTTGGCCGCTAGAGGGCGTCAAATTTGACCGTCAACTAAAAAATTGTCCAAACCAATCAGCTGCGCAGCATTCTGGTTAAACGTCAATAACTCGGTTATTTGACAAGTGACAGTAAAAGTGATTAGAAATAAAATCGTAGAGAACATTCCGAGATTTCCAAAAATACCATTAAATCAGATGATCGAGTGCACCGTTTGGCCGCTAGAGGGCGTCAAAGTTGACCGTTAATTCAAAATCATTCAGCTGAGGCAGCACTCTGGTTAAACGTCAATAACTCGGTTATTTGACAAGTGACAGTAAAAGTGATTAGAAATAAAATCGTAGAGAACATTCCGAGGTTTCCAAAAATACCATTAAATCAAGTGATCGAGTTCACCGTTTGGCCGCTAGAGGGCGTCAAAGTTGACCGTCAACTAAAAAATTGTCAAAACCAATCAGCTGCGCAGCACTCTGGTTAAACGTCAATAACTCGGTTATTTGACAAATGACAGTAAAAGTGATTAGAAGTAAAATAGTAGAGAACATTCCGAGGTTTCCAAAAATACCATTAAATCAGATGATCGAGTGCACCGTTTGGCCGCTAGAGGACGTTAAAGTTGAAATTTCAAATATTTTTACCAATTGTTTTACATTACGTCACCGCCAAGTAACGTGAGTTGCGCTGTGGCCGTAATTTCCGGGCCTGATTCAGACCTATAAATAAGCGAACAAGAATTCTTTCGGTCATCTACTTAAATTGCTGCTGTCGCCAAGACGATCACAAATTGGTGGCACGCTTTAATATCAATAAAAACAAGTTTAAATTCCGCCGAGAGGTAAAGTGGCCGTGTCCGGGATGTGCTCTGATGAAATTGTCGCATAAACGACAATATAAGATCATTCCCTTGAATTATAAACTAAAAATCAAACTAAATTGCGCTGACGTCATTAACGGGCGCGTAATTGATGAGGCCCTTTAAGGCCTTTTTTTGAGCCAATCATCGCGCCACATATCCGATGATTGATGGTTCGGTAATTTTTCACACAAACGACCGAAAGTATTAGTTAAGTGCTGACAACAGCAATTATTTAATTATTGTTATTCTTTTCGTCGCAAATACGTGAACGTATGCACCGTTTGGGCCTCATCAATCACCTGCTGAGCCACACGAATTAATCTTTGGTTCGCGTCACTGATTTTATCTGTTAAACTTGCCTGGAACAAACCAATTTGGCGGCAACGCGTTATTTTTTCAATTAGGCTGAATTTTGCTTGCAACCAATTGCGACACCACTCAAATTCCCCGTAAGAGATGACGATAACAGCAACGGAAAATGACCCTTATTAAACGTGGTGCACTCCTTCATTCATTCCTAAATAACTCTCTTATTTGGTATATTTTTCTAGGACTTTTATATGTCTATGGATAGCCAATGAAATGAGCTTTCCAAAAGTATGCCCTCTTGGGTTGATAGGTTGGACGGTTTGGCCCCTAGAGGGCGTCAAAGTTAATCTAAGAAATTTTGAAAATTTTTGGTGCACTCTTTTCTTCAAACCTACATAACTTGCTCACTTGGTAGACTTTTTCAGGACTTTTATATGTCTATGGATAGCCAATGAAATAAGCTTTCCAAAAATATGCCCCCTTGGGTTGATAGGTTGGACGGTTTGGCCCCTAGAGGGCGTCAAAGTTAATCTAAGAAATTTTGAAAATTTTTGGTGCACTCTTTTCTTCAAACCTAAATAACTTGCTCACTTGGTACACTTTTTCCAGACTTTTATATGTCCATGGATAGCCATTGAAACGAGCTTTCCAAAAATATCCTCACTTGGTTGATAGGTTTAACGGTTTGGCCGCTAGAAGGCTTCAAAGTTCAACCTTACTGACCATTATAAATTCTGTAATAATCAAACATATGACCAGTTGACCTGAATCCGGTTAATACCGAGCGTTTAGAAAATTACCATTAAAACCGTCAAACCACTTTTCCATTACTGATAAAACGTTCGAGAACAATTTGCATACAATTACGACTGCGTGACAGTTGGAATTATCACTGCATTGTTTGATGAATGACACTCAGGCCGGAAGTTTTGTAGCTCGATGATCCACATTAACCAGATGGTAACCATCGAGATGTAAATTACAGAACATTGATGGTGTTGTAAAGTAGATTAATTTAAACCAGAAAACAGCAATTTGTACTTTTGATTGGCAGTTTGACAGCAGAACGACGAAATTTGGTCTAATAATGCTCCGCTAGGGGGAGGGGTGATTTAATAGTCACGAGCCGCCACTGATTGACTTTTGCAATAAATAAATAATTAATAGAACGGGCGTCCTCGTATATCGAGGCCACCACGCCATTGGTCGACGAGGAACAATAGCAAATGCGAAAAAGGTAGGAGACAGTGGAGGACCTGCCCCCCATTTGCCTTATTTGCCAACGTCAACTAATTTAATATTGTGGTGCCGCTTAAATGGAATATCGGCAAAAAATAGCTCGTTTTTCCGGTTGCGGCCATGTTTCCTCAACGATTATTTCAACCAAATCTGCTTGCCACTGTACTGTCATTCAAACATGCGGCTAACCTAAACATGGCGGCTGTTTGTTTGTCCTCCAGAAGATGTTTGACAGTGACGTACTGGCAAGGCCTACGCGATAGCGCAGCACGTGGAGGACAAACAAACTAGCAAAATCAGCGTACGAGACGTGCCTCGAGGGTTTAGTCTCAGGACCTGTTATAAAATACATTTAATTGCCTCGGTGCCCATTATTTGCGCGGAAAGGCCTGGTTGTGGGGTACAAAATGCGGTACTTTACCGTGAAATTATAAAATTAACGTTTCGCCCTGGGGCGACGTTAGCAACGAGGAAATACACGGTTAACTCAGAGTATTGTCGTTGACTAAAAAAAAATTAAAAAAAAATACTGAAAGACCAGACATTGAATCATTATGATTCCCTGGGTATATTAAAGGCCCCCAGACGGTGATTGTACAGTGCGATGGGAAAAAAATAATAATTATAGGCTATTACCGGCCATATACCGATTTTAACCTTTTAGATCTGATACTATTGCGGCGGGGACCACCAACACGGGGTTAACATATTTTGTGAACCACACTCTGTCTGTGAATTATTTATACGACACCCTGTATCTAAGACTGTCCTTGTCTAGTTGGCTAACGAGCGCAAAAGAGATGTTTTTCTGCCATAAATAATTCGACTTTTTCTTTTAATTAGCACCTCGTTGGTCTGCTCGATTTGACACGATAATTATAATTGGACAAAAAGGGAAATGTTTCGCTTCGATCTTTTTAGGAGAGTTTTCACTCTGTACACCTTATTTCAATCCTAAATAAAACTAAAAAAAAAAAAAAAAATTATTTTTTTACAGTCAATCAAATGCACCAAATTTGTGTTAAAAATTATAATAAGAGTAATTTTTTTCAAGTACCACTCTAGTGGTACTACCTCAATCAAAGTGCTGGATTTGGCAACATTGCACTCGTTTATTTAGGACACTTCTTTGAAACTTTTCTATGTCTATGGAGTGTCTTTCGGAGGTAACGCCCTCGAGCGGCCAAACGGTGCAACCGACCAAGTCACGTGACCATATATTTGAAAAGCCCTTAATCCGGACTATCTTTTACCCGAAATGCCTTTTGGACGCCGAACGGTAAATAAGGGAGTTATTTAGGGTCAAAGGTTCGTTTAAGTTAGAAGTAAAATTGGACCTTATCGACACACTCAAGTATCACAGTGACGTCACAGGGGATGCTTGTATCGTTATACACGATAACCAACGCGTGTCCACTTTAATTGGTTGCATAACTTTGCGCGTAACTGACGAATGAAAACTCCCACCAATCGGACACATTCTAACCGTAGACGAGTAACTGACAGGTAAAAACAGTAGCCGAGCGATCCTGTTACATTATTTCGATCTGACTGGTTTATCATCTCGGCCATCGTGTTATTTAACATTCATGAAAAATGGCCTTCGTCTTGATTAATGGTTCGCCTTCTTGCGTCCATTTATTTCGTTCGCTTTTTAATTAGGACGACGTTTTATACCTTTATAGCTCCATGATCGGTTTTTCCTTTTTTGACAGTCTCTCCGTAAAACTGTCAACTGTCAAAAGTGTGGTTGGTGTAGTGGCATAGAGGACTGCGTTTGCTTGCCATTCCACTCATAAAATTGCAATTTTACTAGACAGTTTTATTTTCGTGCAGGCTCACTCCTTTGGAAATTTAGCGGCCATTTTAACTACATTTAACTGAATTGCGCGTCATGGTTGGAAAGGCTATTTCACTGGCTATCCATCGACATATAAAAATTAGTACCATACCAATCAAATAAGAGATGTAATCAAGTTTAAATGAAACAATGCACAAAAATTGGACAGAACACTTTGGTCAACTTTGACGCCCTCTAGCGGCCAAACTATCCAACCAATCAACCAATGTTGCCACATCGTTAGAAAGCCCATTTCATTGGCTATCCATCGACATAACAAAATCAATACCATACCAATCAAATAAGAGATATATTCAAGTTTAAATGAAACAATGCATGAAAATTGGACAAAAAACTTTGGTCAACTTTGAAGCCCTCTAGCGGCCAAACTATCCAACCAATCAATCAAGGTTGCCACATCGTTAGAAAGCCCGTTTCACTGGCTATCCATCGACATATAAAAATCAATACCATACCAAACAAATAAGAGATATATTCAAGTTTAAATGAAACAGTGCACAAAAATTGAACAGAACACTTTGATCAACTTTGAAGCCCTCTAGCGGCCAAACTACCCAACCAATCAACCAATGTTGATACATCATTAGAAAGCCCATTTCACTGGCTATCCATCGACATATAAAACTCCACACATTGTCACTCAAACAAGGCAATTATTAAAGTTTAAATGAAAACTGGACAAACAACTTTGAAGCCCTCTAGCGGCCAAACTATTGAACCAATCAACCAATGTTGCATATGGGAGGAAAGCCCGTTTCACTGCCTATCCATCGACATATAAAAATCCATACCATAACAGTCAAATAAGCGAGTTATTCAAATTTAAACCCCTCTAGTCCTCACGTCTTGTTGCTATGATACATTGTTTAAGGTTAGGTTATCAACACCGCGGGCGCATGAAATAACACAATTTTGCGGTAAATATGGCAACAATGGTTAATTTACACGTCAGCTACACCTTTAAGACCAGATTAACAGGTGATTTATAGCTCAATGGATAGTACTTAGGTGATCGTTATGATCTGTGAGAATCATCAAGTGATTAAGGTCCATTTTGGCTTCGAATCAATACGAATCGGTTAAGGGCGAGCCAGATCACGTGACCCTTAACATTGTAAGCGAATTTGGACTTTAAAAAAAAACAGACCGCCACGATCACCAGACTTAGCTCCCGCTGAACAAGTTCAAAGTCATTTACGCCCTTTTAATTTAAACGGGGCTTTCATTTCACAATTAAAAAAAAAAAACGTTTCGGCTGCCGCCTGGTGATCATCAGGCGGTACTGTTTGGACGCGTGCTGTTTTATCGTTACGAAGTCTAATTTATATTACCATTGTTTGCCGCACCTTTTTGGTCGGGAAAAAATCGGTATAATACCCGCACAAACGATTGTACTGGGTTAATTAATGGTTTAACAGCGTTTACGAGGAATTACACAAGTTAAACCAAGAAAGTTTAAAAAAAACCAGGCTGATACATGCAACGCCATCTATCCGCCGTGCGGCGAAGTTTACGTTTATTAATGCAGTTTTCTGTAATTCGGCGCGGATACCTTTCAGCATTATTTTACCAGAAACTTTGACCTGAAATATCTCGGAAACGTGACGCTTTACATATAAAACTTTTTGGGTCACCGTGTAGCCCCAACCTAGCCCTATCACGTGACCTAATAATATACAGAGTGTCCCATTTGAATTTCCTGACTTTTTCGGCAATTTTTCAGACCCCATCAGTATGTATAATTTGTACTACAAACAAAATGGTGTAGGGAGCAGTTGACGGGTAATTAATTACTCATTTTCAAGTAAGTCCACTTGAAAAATCACCCTAGAAACGTAATTACGGTTAATTATTGTGTAAATATGCAGTAAAGTGGATTTTCCTTATTTGCACAATTTGACAACGGTGCGGCAGAAATTTTGAAATTGATTTTATCCCCGTTATACGGAATGGAAACGAGGTTTAAAACTTCACCGAAACGACAAAATTTAAGGTTAATTAGGCAAATGGAAAGTTGAGAAAAGTCCATTATATTGGACGCACAGAAAAGTTGAAAATGTGCTTTTATCAGTACATTTTGCCCTCGGTTACTATACAGGGTGATTTAACCAAAAATCCAGGAAACCATTTGGTAAAAAAACGGTTACAATAACTGTCAAAATAGCTGAGATACGAGCTGTCAAAAATTTGAAAACTTTTAATCTTGACAAAATGGCTGACAAAGTAACAAATCAGTTTGGGGCAAATAACTCAAAAACGGTTAAAGTTACAAAAAAAATGCGAGAGACCAAAAATGTTCCTAACCAATCCCTGAACCGAACTACGTAACCTTAAAACCTCAATACGGTTGCTGGTATACAGGGTGAGCGCGCAAACACAAGTGGTCCTGGTTTTTGCCACACCCTGTACCTATTTTTTGGGTTAGATTTTTTTTACTTACACCTCTGGAAAGAGCATTTCAAGACGGTTCTACTGAGTGGTTAAACCACCCTGAACTCCTGAAAATAACCGAGATACCGGGTGTTCAGGTTTTAATACTAATTTTGTGTGAAAAATGCATCAAACCAGTTTGAGGAAAATATCTCAAAAACAGTTAAAGTTACAGGAAAAATGCATAAAATCAAAAATGTTCTTAATGGACCAATAAATCGAACTACGTAACGTTTCATCCTTAATACAGTTGCCGGTATACAGGGTGTTCACGAAAATGTTAGTGTGTCACTATTTTTGGTCACCCTGTATGAAATATTTTTTCTAGAATTTTTTGGTTAACGTCACTGGAAAGAGCAGTTCGAGACGGTTCTTTTGAGTGGTTGAACCACCCTGTAGCTGTCAAAATGACCGAGTTATTTAATGTCAAAGTGGACACTGACAAACTCATCCAATCTGTTTTTATTACTCGATAACTCACTTAATTGACATTTTTTGACTATGGGCAGTATATAGAGTGGTCAAAAGGGAATTTCGAGGGCTACAAAATGGTACACTGAACCACCCTGTAACTGTCAAAACCAGCCAATCAAACGTCAAAACCAAAAATCATTCAAATGACATTTTAAGCGGTTTTTTCGCACAGAAAAACGATGACAAATTTAGATCTAATCGATTTGGTCATCAGCCTCATTAGCTTTTCGCTATATTAGCGTATCGAGCCCTCCCTAAGGGCCATGCGTGCGTGTATTCTAACCAGAAAGAGCGGCAAACCAAGTTCCTATATAAACCAGTCGAGTTGATCGGTTCCTCTATTCGTTCGCGGCTTTACCCCTTATTCGTCCAACTCGCAGAAAAGTGCTCGCAACAGGTAAGTCTCAATTTTTAACCCCAAATTTTAAATTTCTACACCCCAAACCAAACCAAAATGCGGTGACGTCACAAAAAATTGGCAAGCAAATTGGCAATTAAATGACACGAAAACTCATCAAAAGGTTATATACTGATATACTCAGATCAAACCAGAATGATGGGACGTCACACGAACATAAAAAAATATTGTGACGTCATCTCAATTTAATTTGATTTAATCTATATAATTGAGTTTTGATTGAAAATGTCGAAATTTCTTGGGTCCCTCTAGCGGCCTAACCCTCCAATCTACCAACCCAAGTGGGCATACTTTTGGAAAGCTCGTTTCATTGGCTATCCATAGACGTATAAAAGTCCCAGCAAAGTATACTAAATAAGCGAGTTATTTAAGATTGAACAAAAGAGTGCAACAAAAATTTTCTAAATTTCTTGAGTCAACTTTAACGCCCTCTAGCGGCCAAACCCTCCAACCTACCAACCCAAGTGGGCATACTTTTGGAAAGCTCATTTCATTGGCTATCCATAGACGTATAAAAGTCCTAGCAAAGTAAACTAAATAAGCGAGTTATTTAAGATTGAACAAAAGAGTGCACCAAAAATTTTCTAAATTTCTTGAGTCAACTTTAACGCCCTCTAGCGACCAAACCCTCCAACCTACCAACCCAAGTGGGCATACTTTTGGAAAGCTCATTTCATTGGCTATCCATAGACGTATAAAAGTCCCAGCAAAGTATACTAAATAAGCGAGTTATTTAAGATTGAACAAAAGAGTGCACCAAAAATTTTTCAACATTTCTTGAGTCAACTTTAACGCCCTCTAGCGGCCTAACCCTACAACCTACCAACCCATGTGGGCATACTTTTGGAAAGCTCATTTTATTGGCTATCCGTAGACGTATAAAAGTCTTACAAAAGTATACCAAATAAGCAAGTTATTTAAGATTGAACAAAAGAGTGCACCAAAAATGTTCAACATTTCTTGAGTCAACTTTAACGCCCTCTAGCGCCCAAACCCTCTAACCTACCAACCCAAGTGGGCATACTTTCGGAAAGCTCATTTTATTGGCTATCCGTAGACGTATAAAAGTCTTACAAAAGTATACCAAATAAGCAAGTTATTTAAGATTGAACAAAAGAGTGCACCAAAAATTTTTCAACATTTCTTGAGTCAACTTTAACGCCCTCTAGCGGCCTAACCCTACAACCTACCAACCCATGTGGGCATACTTTTGGAAAGCTCATTTCATTGGCTATCCATAGATGTATAAAAGTCCTAGCAAAGTATACTAAATAAGCGAGTTATTTAAGATTGAACAAAAGAGTGCACTAAAAATTTTCTAAATTTCTTCAGTCAACTTTAACGCCCTCTAGCGACCAAACCCTCCAACCTACCAACCCAAGCGGGCATACTTTTGGAAAGCTCATTTCATTGGCTATCCATAGACGTATAAAAGTCCTAGCAAAGTAAACTAAATAAGCGAGTTATTTAAGATTGAACAAAAGAGTGCACCAAAAATTTTCTAAATTTCTTGAGTCAACTTTAACGCCCTCTAGCGACCAAACCCTCCAACCTACCAACCCAAGTGGGCATACTTTTGGAAAGCTCATTTCATTGGCTATCCATAGACGTATAAAAGTCCCAGCAAAGTATACTAAATAAGCGAGTTATTTAAGATTGAACAAAAGAGTGCACCAAAAATTTTTCAACATTTCTTGAGTCAACTTTAACGCCCTCTAGCGGCCTAACCCTACAACCTACCAACCCATGTGGGCATACTTTTGGAAAGCTCATTTTATTGGCTATCCGTAGACGTATAAAAGTCTTACAAAAGTATACCAAATAAGCAAGTTATTTAAGATTGAACAAAAGAGTGCACCAAAAATGTTCAACATTTCTTGAGTCAACTTTAACGCCCTCTAGCGCCCAAACCCTCCAACCTACCAACCCAAGTGGGCATACTTTTGGAAAGCTCATTTCATTGGCTATCCATAGACGTATAAAAGTCCCAGCAAAGTATACTAAATAAGCGAGTTATTTAAGATTGAACAAAAGAGTGCACCAAAAATTTTTCAACATTTCTTGAGTCAACTTTAACGCCCTCTAGCGGCCTAACCCTACAACCTACCAACCCATGTGGGCATACTTTTGGAAAGCTCATTTTATTGGCTATCCGTAGACGTATAAAAGTCTTACAAAAGTATACCAAATAAGCAAGTTATTTAAGATTGAACAAAAGAGTGCACCAAAAATGTTCAACATTTCTTGAGTCAACTTTAACGCCCTCTAGCGCCCAAACCCTCTAACCTACCAACCCAAGTGGGCATACTTTCGGAAAGCTCATTTTATTGGCTATCCGTAGACGTATAAAAGTCTTACAAAAGTATACCAAATAAGCAAGTTATTTAAGATTGAACAAAAGAGTGCACCAAAAATTTTTCAACATTTCTTGAGTCAACTTTAACGCCCTCTAGCGGCCTAACCCTACAACCTACCAACCCATGTGGGCATACTTTTGGAAAGCTCATTTCATTGGCTATCCATAGACGTATAAAAGTCCTAGCAAAGTATACTAAATAAGCAAGTTATTTAAGAATGAACAAAAGAGTGCACCAAAAATTTTCTAAATTTCTTGAGTCAACTTTAACGCCCTCTAGCGACCAAACCCTCCAACCTACCAACCCAAGCGGGCATACTTTTGGAAAGCTCATTTCATTGGCTATCCATAGACGTATAAAAGTCCTAGCAAAGTATACTAAATAAGCAAGTTATTTAAGAATGAACAAAAGAGTGCACTAAAAATTTTCAAAATTTCTTGAGTCAATTTTAACGCCCTCTAGGGGCCTAACCCTCCAACCTACCAACCCAAGTGGGCATACTTTTGGAAAGCTCATTTCATTGGCTATCCATAGACGTATAAAAGTCCTAGCAAAGTATACCAAATAAGCGAGTTATTTGGGATTGAATGAAATAGTGCACAGTGCAAAAATTCAAACATTTTTTTTGTGACGTCACCCCAATTTTGTCTGATTCGGTCTATACTATAATAACAGGACGTTGACCGTGTACAACAATGGCAAGTAAACTCATCAAACTAATTTGCATATATTGTAGTGTTATTTGCTAATTTTCCTGAAAATCCAATTTACAAAGTTTGGGCACAAAACTACTTTAATTGGGTGTTACGTACAAAGTGGCACTAAAATTACCGTGTACAGAACCGTGAAATTCCTTTGGGACACCCTGTATGTGTGTGTGTACGGATAAAATTCTTTTTGCTAAAGAATAAATTGAAACATACACGCAAAACCATCTCTTTTGATGTTTCGTGTGGCTTGGAACACATTTGAATAAATAGATTTGAAATGCACTAAGACTGGAAATGTACAGGGTGGCCCAAGTTTGTAATCCACTATTTTACTGAATTATTCGCCATATTCGGGCAAATAAGTTAGAAGTTATCGTATTGTGGGCAAACACAATCAACAAGAAACCTGGCAAAATTCAATAAAAATTGCTTTGTGCCTTTTTTAATAAATGACTAGAAAAAAATTCCATGGTGAGAAGAGTGAGAGAACAGTAATTGCAAACCAACAAGCTGAACGGAGATAGCGCGACCGTCAACTGTCAAAAAAAAAAAGGCACACAAAATTTGCATGGCCTACTATATGCGGTTTATTAAGATTGTCACGTGATCCACATGTATAATTCATTCTCAAATTATTTATGCAATCAGCTGGTGCGTGGATATTATGCACGGCTCTGTACAGAGTGTGCATATATTAAACAAAAATTTAATTTATACGCTCACGCTGAAAACGGTTATAATTGGCACCATGTGACAGCTGTGACAGAGTGACATTTGACATAACCTAATGTGTCTGTGTTTTTTTCCAGGTTCAACCATGAACATGAGCCAGGCAGTGAAAATGTTATCGGTGTTCGTTTGTTTCGCTTTGTTTGTGGCGAGCGTCACTTCAGCGCCCTCTACGTCCGCGGACAATGACAGTAAGTATCTATCAACTGTCACTTTACCTATCCATTATAAAAGTATTAAAGAAGTAGGCCATGTAAGGTATAACTTGCATAGCCTACTGGGTTACTGGCATACTTTATTCAAGTGCAGTTCAGACTGTGACTATTTTCACTAGTTCTGTCACATTCAAAAATACGACGTGGCAAATGGAGGAGTTTTTTTGACAGCTGACAGGTGACTTTAGGTCTGAAATCATTAAACCACACAACCACACGAGTTTTCGCTTTGGTAATTGTCAACAGTAAAAATGTACGGGGGCTTGGTCAGTTTTAATACAAATACACGACCCGGTAATAATTAGACGATCGATTAACGGAGAAAGGATGGGTAATATAGATACAAGACCTTCACCCGTTTTAGCACTTTCTAGGGTATAGAAACTCGTTGTTTCTTGTCAGAACCAGGTAACTACAGTAACGAGTTAAGAGCACCCGCTGTGACGTCACACCTACATCAAAACACTTTAAAGGACGGCTTTTTCTGCGTTTAAACTACAATAAAGACGTCATTACAAAGCGTGAATCCGTTTATCGATTCTTTGTTATGTATAAGTGTGAACCATCAGGTGCATTGGTAAGCTTATTAGACTAAATTGCTTGTTGTATAATTGACTCCCCCTGTATAATACCCCAAACAAATTTTTGCGTGCCATAACAACCATAAACATAATCAAATTCATACAGAACAAATCCCACAGGGTAATTTCCAGTTACATGCAACATTCCACTTATTTAGCCTAAATTGAATTTGATGCGGGACATATTTTTTAATTTTCATAATTACGATCCTGTAATCTCGTTAATGATATCGAGAGAGAGAGAAAGAGATGTCGTTAGTAAATGACGCGTGTCCTCTCCAAAACATGCTGTCAACTTTCCGGTCAAAATGACAGCAACAACCATTGAACTAAATACTGTATGACCCCTCCAGGTACCTGGATTTTTAAATAATCATGTAATTGACATTTTCTGTTGTTTCCAGGTAGTATTCGCGATCTAATCGACATGTTAATACAGAGAGAACGGGAAAACTCGTTGGAGGACAGCCGATTAGGCTATCACACTGTAGCTAGGAAAGCTGGACGATCTCCTCAGCTACGACTACGTTTCGGAAAACGTGGAGATTACCAATATTCCGTAAGTATAATTCTGTTACTTAACCTAACAGACCTTTTAAAGGTCAACAGATAAAGGGTGTGACATTTACTTATTGACCTTTCCCCGTAATTACTGCCAATTGGTTATTCACGTTTGATTCCTTCACCAATTGTCAAGAAAACTGTTCTCATTTTTTTTTTACTTTAAAATCACGAAAAACGTTATTAAAGAGGCAAAGGGAATAACGATAAAAGTGTATTTTTTGCGAACAAAGTTAACCAGACTAGAAATATTGACTTTTTTTATGTCATTCAACTTTCCACACAAAAAAATTAATATCTCGGAAACGGTTAGAGTTACAGAAATTCTGTAAAAGATCAAAAACGTTCAGAATGACTTTCTGTACCCACTGAACTAGGTTTACACCCACTTAGGACCGGGTAAACGCGGTCACAACTGGCAGAAAGTTAGTTTCCGGTTTAACTGTTTTTCGAACGTTTAACACAGTTGCGGTTAGTACCAGGTTAAAGAAGAGTTCAAGACGAATATTTTAAGCTTTTTACAGTCGCCGAAAACCCAAAAATAGCGAAGAAACGGAATTTTTTTTAAATTTTGATGCAGCGTTTTAATAAAACTAATAAGAGTAGTTTTGTCCTTGTCTACCGCAAGCCTCTAAACTGAAACGTCTAGCAAATGTCAAAAATCGAAAAATCAGGCAGGCTTTGACTAAATGGCGTCAAGACGCACAATTTTCCAATTTGAATGTTTTGCAGTGAAACTAAAGGTGAAATGATATTTTCGAGGTTGCCCAGGACATTTTAGCGTCCATACTTGGTCTGTAACTCAAAGCTTTACGGACAAAATGAATTTAAAACACTCACTGATTACTGGAACTACTGCACACTTTTCAGAAATCAGAAATTCACACTTTTTATGTTGTATAGAGTACAATTTCTAGGCGTAGTCACTCACTAACACTACAACAAAACTTGCCTACACTAAATTAAGGTAAAAACACTAAATTTCTCAAGAAAAACCCGGAAAAACTGACACGGGTACACGTAATCTGACGTTTTAGTTCAAGCGCGTCATGGCCACTTTGATTTTTTTTGAGAGACACGTATAGCTGGTTGCCTATCTTGTGCTGTAGCCCATTAGCTGTTTCTGTCTATTAATACAGGGTGATTCAATATATATCAAGTTAATGCCCTCGGAATGTTGATTTGACTATCCTGTACACTGCCCATAAAAAAAAATGTCAAATAACCGAGTTTAAAATTAGGTTGTGCTGGATTGAAGCCTGAATTTGACAGGTTCCATTCTAACAATCAATAATTTGGTTATTTTTACAGTTACAGGGCACTTTCTTGACATTTATCGTTATTCCCCCCTCATCTTCAATTTTGATGTCACGTGACAGCGCTAACACACTAAATTTCTTAAGAAAAACCCGGAAAAACTGACACGGGTACACGTAATCTGACGTTTTAGTTCGACAAGCGCGTCATGGCCACTTTGATTTTTTTTGAGAGACACGTATAGCTGGTTGCCTATCTTGTTGTTGTAGCCCATTATCTGTTTCTGTCTATTAATACAGGGTGATTAAATATATCAATTTAATGCCCTCGGAATGTTGATTTGACCATCCTGTACACTGCCCATAAAAAAAATGTCAAATAACCGAGTTTAAAATTAGGTTGTGCTGGATTGAAGCCTGAATTTGACAGGTTCCATTCTAACAATCAATAATTTGGTTATTTTTACAGTTACAGGGCACTTTCTTGACATGTATCCCCTCATCTTCAATTTGAACGTCATGTGACAGCACTAATACACTAATTTTCTTTTCAGATGCCCGCTTATTTGTCTCCATTCGAACTAACATCGGCCGAGAAGTGAATCTAGCAAGTTTAACTACGTTTACTCCAAATAACCACTTAGAATGTGCGTAATATAATTAATCCTACTATAATAATGTGATTTAGTGGTTTTTTATTTATTTTTTGGTTCACACTATATAACCGGACACTTTACTGTATGTGTATACTGGTACAATTATTGAAATAAACAAAACGTTTCCCATATTAAGTAATTTTTACGTGTATGATTCTTTCACCAATTGTCAAGAAGAAACTAATTATAATATTATTTTGTTAAATATGAATTAACTAAGGGGTAATTTTATAGAAAAAAGTGATTCCGATGCAATAGGAATCCAAATACGCAAAAATATACAGGGTGTTTTGTTAAAAAAAAAAAAATAAATAAATCTGTGCAACACTTACATTAAATCACCTTGTAGAGCCACCCTGAAACCATCTATCTGTATACACCTGAAATAAACAAGCGTTTTCCGTAAATGAAGTAAAAAAATTCCTTCACCAATTGTCAAGAAAAAAAAATAAAACAATTTTTTTTTAAGTTGTAAATTGATTTATTCTTGGGCGTGGCTGCGTCTAATGTGCCAATTCAACGTTTTGGCGCTGATGTAGCATTTACTGCAAAAATTGCACCGAAACGGTCTATCCCCCGTATGCACCGTACGCAAACGTGCAAAGCGTTTTCCGTAAATGAAGTAAAAAAATTCCTTCACCAATTGTCAAGAAAAGAAAATAAAACAATTTTGTTTTAAGTTGTAAATTGATTTATTCTTGGGCGTGGCTGCGTCTAATGTGCCAATTCAACGTTTTGGCGCTGATGTAGCATTTACTGCAAAAATTGCACCGAAACGGTCTGTCCCCCGTATGCAAACGAATGTGAGCCTTAAGGCTTTTAGCGGATTGAAAGCCTTTTCCGCATATCATGCAATAATCCAATTTTCTGGGCGGTTTATCCGAATGATTACTTTTAATATGATCCTACAAAAAAAAAACTCAATTAATACATCATTAACCGGAAAGTGCCACGCTTGGGACACCCTGTATAATAAACGAATTAATACCCGTAAATGCGACTTGGAAATGTACTTTTTATCGCACATTTTACAGGCAAATTGACGTTCGCGCGTGTGGTAACGCACATGCGTGTCACGTGTCTCTTTCCGTCGAAACGATTGGCCGCAGATCCAGCACGGATACGGTTTTTCTCCCGTGTGAATCATTCGATGTTTTTTCATTTGCGTACTGGCTGAAAATGGACAAAATGCGCGGTTGTCAATCAAACAGTTGACAGCTGTCATTTATTTTTATTTTTTGACAAACCACGCACTGAAATACTTACTAATGAACCGTTTGTCGCAAAACGTGCACATGAACGGTTTGATACCGGTATGAACACGCGTGTGCGACTCCAAGTTGCTACTGGTGGAAAATCGTTTACCGCACGTCAAACACACGTGACGTTTCTCGTCTGTCAAAAAAAAGTCATTAGTGTCAACGGAAAACGAGGTGTCAAAAAACAACTCACTGGAGTGTACCAGCATGTGCACGTTGACGTGCGATTGTTGTTTGAATTTGCGCGCGCAAATGTTGCACGCGTATTGGCGCTCTTTGTGCACGCGCCGGTGTTTGTGCAAACTGCTCGGCAAAGCAAACGAACGCGCGCACACGTCACACTTTAAAGGTCGTTCCCCGGTGTGCGTTCTCAGGTGAACGTCCAGAGCTTTGTAGCTCTTGTACCGTCTACCGCACAAGGAACAAATGTTCTTCTTCTCTTCTTGCACCGCGTTATCGATGAAATGGATGTCTTTTAAGTGTTTTTTCAGGTATTTTTGGTCGGTGAACGTACGGTCGCATATCTGTCACAGCGAAAACGTTACAAACTCGCCTTAACGAGACCAAAAAAAACTCACGTTACACAACAAATTCTCGCTAGTTGTCACCATGTTGTCAGATATAAAATTGTAGCTGGAATTCGTGTCAAAAGTGTACTCCAACAACATACTTTTAGTCAACTCATTAGTGATGTTAGTGCTGAAATACCTATCCTGGCACACTTGACTTTTGGTGTGCTCTTCCAGTAACCAAGTGTCTAAAGTATCAAAATTAGGGTTAAGTCTCTATGGTGTCTGTGATTGGTCAAAAACAAACTGTCAAACGTCAAAATCCTATTAGTGAAACTATAAAATGGACTTTGACAGATTTAAGGAAGAAAACTTACACTGTTGCCACGTTTATAACTGATTGAATTAAACCAGAAATTAGTACTGTCAAAATTCCACAAATAATGCCATAAAACGTGTTTGATGTTATTTATGCTGATTGTTGGTTGTCTAAGAATTTTTGCAATGTCATAGCTCCACGAAGGGAAACATACACTGTTGCCACATCTATGAAATACCAAATTCAGCCTGTAATTAGCAATCAAACGTCATAACAGTCAAATTCTCCCTTATAGAGCTCTAAAGTGCATTTTAGTTCATTTACCCTGATACAATGTTATAAGCACGTTTTGCCTTTTTATAGCTTCACGAAAGGGAATTTACACTGTTGCCACGTTTACCACCAACCATATTAAAGGTAAAACAAGTAGCCTAATGTCAGAACCGTGAAAATCTACCTTATAGAGCTCTAAAGTGCATTTTAGTTCATTTACCCTGATACAATGTTATAAGTACGTTTTGCCGTTTTATAGCTTCACGAAAGGGAATTTACACTGTTGTCACGTTTACTACAAACCAAAACAAGTAGCCCAACGTCACAACTGTCAAAATCAGGGGAATTTTAGGAAAATTTGGCAACTTTTTTGGGTTGGCAAAACTAAAAAAGCATTACCTTTGAATAAATCTCCACAAAATTGACATTTAACCAAAGTCTCAATCAAATTGAAATTATTTGAGTTGGTACTGTTGTCTCCATTAACTGGATTAACCTCATTTTCCCAGGATTCCGGCAAATACTGTTCGGCGATTGTTTGCAAGTTTTGCATTGTTTCTGCCAAATCTACACCACAAATTTCTGTATTCACCTCCTGAAAAAATCACTAAAAATCCACTTACCAGCGTTCTCTTGATTATTAGGAAAACTCTCGACCAAACACTGTCCATCGGGATTATCAAATATTTCCCCAAACAAAGGATTTTCCTGAAAACCGTTCCCAAACAAATCACTCCGTCCATCAACATTGTTAATCACCAGACTTTTCCCAATGTCGTTAAAAGTGTCCAAAGAAGTCATAGAAGCGGCTATAGTGTCACTCAATATGGACATGGAGGTACTAATAGCTGTAGATTCAGGTATTAAATCCATGGAGGACTGAATGTTGCTGGACATAACCGGACAACTAATTCCGCAATTGCCCAACAAATCGTTCTGCGGAAACATATCTGCGTTGCCTTCGAGCTGACAAATGTTGCTTATATTGTTCTGGAAGTAGTTGCGTAAGGTTAGGTCAGACTTTTCGCATTTCTGCTTGAAACAAAACGCCTTGTTTACGTCCCGGAGGCATTGAGTGCAGATTTGATGGGGCAGACCGTCCCCTTCCACTATCTGTACAATTTTAGCCTTTAAAACTAGTTTAATGAGTGAAAAAAAGGTTTGTACCTGCACTGAAGATATGGACATGATCATACTGGGAATACAGGCCTCGAAGAGGAGTTTTAAAAATCGTTTTTTTGCACTAGACAAGTCCGGCAAATTTTGTCCAGTTTCATTTTACCCTTAAACTTCTCCAAAAACACACAATTTTCAAATAACAACAAACTTCAGTACAAAACAACAACAAAGGGCTAAAAACAAGTGACAGAAGTGAGGTTATGTTGTGTTTCTGCTCGACGAGTCTCTAGAAAGAGGGTGACGTCACGATGGAATTCTAAACCTTCCCTGGTATTTAACACTGTTTAATTTGTCACTAAACACTAGAAAACACTGAACGAACGTAAATTAACCGTAATTACAGTTAAATTAAACAATTTGTGGGCAAAACTACTACAGCGCCACCTAAACCGCTTGTTTAAAAACTGTGGTTTAATCCGTAAAAGGGTGTAAAAAAAAACATATTTTAAACACATAAAAACTACTTGAAACAGTGTGGAATTAAAAATTAGGTGCTTTGTCGCAGTTTCAGCGTGTAAAAACACTAAAAACAGCAAATTTACACTTACCAGAGCTGTATTCAGGTTAGGATTGTTGTCAAGGCTTCTAAGTGGTTTTCCGGGCTTAGAATGGTTGCGGCAGTTGCGGGTGCACTTAAGTGTTGTTTTACCACTAAACACTACCTAAAAAATATTAATTACCGGTAATAATTGTTAATTAAACAGGCAAACGCTTTTGAATGTTTGAAAGGCCGGCGAAAGTACTACAGCGCCACCTAGCCTGTTTGTTTAGGAATTATTTAGGTTTGACAGCGCTGTAAACGTGTTAAAGTTAATTTGTAGTCATTCATAGAAGTATAAAACGACTTGTTCACACTCTAGAGAGTTAGCTAGGGCTGAATTAATTGGAAGATTGTACCGTAAACTACTATTTTGATAACGTATCCTAAAACTAGTTTGGCAACACTGCGCAAAGTTGACAGATTTCAATAATTTTGACATTTGACCACTCAAACAACTCTAGTCCCCTAACCCAACTTTCCCGCATCAAAATCAATCATAACATTTTACTTTGTTTCTACAGGGATTATTTAAAGGAAGATTAGGCTTTATTAACATAAAATTTACTGAATTCTGGTGTCTAGCCTTTCATTTGCCTAGTGGCGAGTGACGGAGGCTGGAACTATGAATGTTTTTCAGAGATGCCCTTGCACGTCCGAGTTGGAGCCCCTCTACCTGTCCCAGCAGCTCTACCTGCGCCCCATCGCCAAGCTGGGCATCTCGTTGCAGTTGCCCAACTTAAAAAAGCTGGGAAAAAGCGTGTCCCACTGGGAGATCATGGATAAGCTGAAAGAACTCATACAGCCCGATGAGTTTACTGTATTGAAAGTATCCAAGACTACGGTGGAGTTTGTGCGGCTGGAGGCCGAAGTGGAGAAACGTGCCAAATTGGAGCGGGTCATAAGCAAGTTGAACCACAAAATGATCAAGTTGAAGGACTTTAGTGACTTGATGAGGGTCAAAGCAGCTGAGTGGCGCTCGGAGTTTCCTAATCGACGTATTTGGGATGCTTACTTCTCTGAAGCTAAGGATATGGACGAAATGAAGGCTGGGGAACGACCTGACACCATGCACATCTCTAATGTACCTAGCAAATGGTTTGCATCCAGTCATTTGAAAAACGACGATGATTTGATCCCTTCAGGTTGGTTTTACCATTAATTTGATAGCAAAGTGCACGCAAATTTTCTAGAAAAGTATTCTACAAAGTGTTTGAAAAGTTTGGGAATATTCGTTATGTGGACATTCCAATTTGCGACCCCTACCGTAAAAAAATGAAAGATCACATTTCCGGACTGAAATTGTCTTGTTTTGAGAAATGGACTGGTTTGAGGGCTATGTACAGTTCAAAGACTATATGGGATTCACGAAAGCCATGGACAGTTTCCCGCGACAAGAAACTGGTGCATAAAACTGAAGATGGATACATGGAAGTGGAAATTAAAGTGGATTTCGACAAAACCAAGCATTTAAGGTGTGTATAGAGATGAAACCACACTGTAAGTAAACTTAACAGCTCAAATTTGACAGTTGTATTCCTTTCAATAGTAAAAATGATTAGGTGACTTTCATAACAATATTTTAACCTTAAATACGGTCATGTGACTGTAAACATGCTCTTTTAACCCTAAGAAGAGTTATCTGACCCTCAAGATTCATTGGGGGCTTAAAAATGGTCAGGTAGCCCTTTTAGGGGAATTTGACTGTTGAAAACGATCACGTGACTCAAATTGGGAATGACGGTAGGCTGATGCCAAGTTTCCTAGTCTAATTAACCATTCATTCTCAGGGTTAAGCTCGGTTTAGTTTAACTGGAAGGTGAAGTTTTTAATTTTTTTGCAGTGATGCCTCCATTAGGAGACGGGAAATTGTCAGGGACCGAATGGTGAAAAAAGCGAAAGAAAAAGAGGAACAAGACAGGCAGGCTTTGGACGAAAAGAGACGACTAGAAGAGGCGGAGAAGTAAGTATTTTCGGGTTAAAACAGTCTTTTTTCAAAAAATTTGCCAGGAAAAAGGAGGAAAACCTGAAAACGCAAAAGGAAATCCGCAGACACGTGCGCGAGGAAAAACGCAAAGCGAAAATAATGAAAAAACTGGAAATCACCGGATCGGACGAGATAAACGCGAAAAATCGCCAGCGAAAAGAAAAAAACTCGTTAAAGTGCAACGGAAACTCGAAGCGATCCGATTGGTTGAGGAGTTGTTTAAACGAGTCAAGGTAGGCGGTGCTAAATAACCTAACCACACTTTTCACCTTCAATTTGTAATCAGGAAAAACACAGCGAAGACGTGCAACGTTACGACGTTCCGGACAAACGCGCTGACGAAGTAAGGGTTACTTATACAGGGTGGTTAAAAAAAAAAATAATTTTTTTTTGACAGTTGAGAAGACTGAAAAACATTCGAGAGTTGAACTATCTGGACCAGAAGGAAAAGTTGCACAACGCGGTGAAGGGACGAGCAGTTTTGAAGAGTTTAATCGCTAAAAAAATTAAACCAGCAACATTTTCTGATTCGTCCAGTTCATCTGAACTCTCATTGGACGAACCAACAGGTTTGTTTTAAAAAAAAATTTACACCTAAATTTGCTTATTACCAAAAAGTTTAACCGTTTGGTCGCTAGAGGGCGTGTTGTAGTTGCCTTAAATATCCACTATTTGATGATCAAGTTTGCAAAACACGATTATCTGACAAAATCAAGTTAACGATCATCTGTATGGCTGTTGACAACGATGACGTAACAATCAGTATAAAAAGTGTCCTGAATGTCACGTGACAACTGTCATAAACCACTATAAGCTTTATTTTCAGTTTTAGAAGAAAACTTTAAATACAGGAATGTCTGTTATATTTCCAGACAATATTGAATTATACAGGGTGTCTCAAAAAAATTAAAACTTGTAAGACGTAGCATATTTGATTTCGAACCAAGTTGATTCAATACATTTTTATTAGACAAAATACAATTGAATATCATACATAACAATCGAATTTACGGTAGTATCCAAGTTTGCAAAAAGAAAGGTAAGTTTGGTTAACGTAATTTTGAGACACCCTGTATGATTAAAATTCATTTAGAAATGTAGTAGACATTTGTATCTACCACTTTTGTATTTAAAGTTTTCTTCTTAAACTAGAAGTAAACAAAAGTATTGGAAGAGTTTGGGCGCGTCCGTATCCAGAGCCTCATCGTAAAACTTCGGCTTCAGTCGGTGCGTAAGGGTTAGCGGTTGCCGAACGTTGTCACGAGTTGCGGACGCGCACAACTCGTCCAATACTTAGTTCGCTACAAAATAATTTCTTATTTTAAGCAGACCGAAGCAACTCAGGGATGCACGGACAGCATCCGGCGGATCGGATGTACGACGTGCCGCCCCTGTACGGTTTCCCCTACCAGGCAATGTACCCGTCCCCGTTCGGGCCCCAAATTTACCCGACATTGACATTTATGCGGTTTACAAAGGCCGTGGACGGGGTAGCGTTGATTTATCACTTTCTAGACCGAATCAAACGTGCGCAGGTCGTGGGAGAGGCCGGGGCTACGGTCGGGGCCGTGGTGGTCCCAATTCGAGGGGCTCCTACCACGTACCGGGGGCGTTCGATGAGTACTCAAAGTATTACAATCCCAACTCGCGGCCACGACACTTTCACGACAGAAGGAGGTCAGAGTTTGTCAATTCACTGATTAGAACGAGTCATTTAGTTAGTTTAGGTCCCACTCGTACTCTCCGCGCCGTTCGCGTAGCCGGAGTTACTCCAGGCGTAGATCGAGGAGCAGGTCCAGGAACGATCGAACCGAAGACGGGATTACAGTAGTAGCAGCAGAAGTAAATCCAGAAGTTACGATCGAAGATCCAGGCGAGTGTAAATAATTTATTTTTTAGTGTTAATTTTGAGTTTTTTTAGGTCGAAGAGCAGGCGTAGAAGTCGGTCAAAAACCAGGTCCGGGAGCAAAAACAAGCGCCGGTCGAGCCGGGAAAAATCCAGGTAACTTTAACTTTTACGCTGGAATAAAGGTACATAGTGTGAAAGGTCTAGGGAAAGGTCAGTGGATTCGTCAAAGTTTATGACACGCGGCAACTACAAGAGCAGAAGGAACAGGCAAAACGGCGCAGCAAGTCTTGGTCGATGCCAAAAGACCAGGACAAGAGGAAGTCGTGGTCTAAAGCCCGGGAAAAGGCGATTAACAACTCCGTTTAAACATTCATTAATTTGTTTCAACAGATTAAATTGATTGGACTATAAAACCGCGTATTATTCCGTAAAGTATGCAAAAAAAAACAAAAACGTAAGCGGTAATGTGACAGTGACAGTTTATACCAATTAGGCCATCGCTGAAACTGGTAAGGAACTGTGTTTTGGTTTGGTTTTGTTGACGAAAACCTTGATGCAACCGTTAAAATCGGCCGAAACCAACACGTACCGCTACATCCTTTGGTATGTTGCTCCACAACCGATCGTCCACCTGAAAAAAAAACGAAATAACTTTGACAACACTGCTTTGAACCTGTCAAGTGCAGTCAACGCCTACTATGTACTATGAGACAAAAATGGCGGCGTTAGTGGTTAGTTTGTGCCTGTCGACGACGAAGTTTTGCTAAAAAGACCAGCGAAGGCAAACAAAGCCCTGAAACTGCACTATTTTAATAGGGACACCCTGTATGTTATCATACCGTTGGATTGCGCATAGTCAGGGCTACAAATGACGTCACATGTCCCCGTAAACAGGGTGGACAGTTTTCTAGGAATACAGAATGAAGAATTTTGTTAGAAATTTCCTAAAAGAGCAGCGAGGGCATTCAAAGCCCTGAAACTGCACTATTTTAATTGGGACACCCTGTATGTTATTATACCGTTGGATTGCGCATAGTCAGGGCTACAAAATGACGTCACATGTCCCATATACAGGGTGGACAGTTTTCTAGGAATACAGAGTGAAGGATTTTGTTGGAAGTTTCCTAAAAAGAGCAGCGAGGGGCGTTCAAAGCCCTGAAACTGCACTATTTTAATTGGGACACCCTGTTTGGATTGTGCATAGTCAGGGCTACAAAATGACGTCACATGTCCCGTAAACAGGGTGGACAGTTTTCTAGCATACAGAATGAAGAATTTGTTAGAAATTTCCTAAAAAGAGCAGCGAGGGCATTCAAAGCCCTGAACTGCACTATTTCAATTGGACACCCTGTAATGTTATCATACCGTTGGAGTGTGCATATTCAGGGCTACAAAATGACGTCACATGTCCCGTAAACAGGGTGGACAGTTTTCTAGGATACAGAGTGAAGGATTTGTTGGAAGTTTCCTAAAAAGAGCAGCGAGGGCAATCAAAGCCCTGAAACTGCACTATTTTTAATTGGGACACCCTGTATGTTATTATACCGTTGGATTGCGCATAGTCAGGGCTACAAAATGACGTCACATGTCCCATATACAGGGTGGACAGTTTTCTAGGAATACAGAATGAAGGATTTTGTTGGAAGTTTCCTAAAAAGAGCAGCGAGGGCAATCAAAGCTCTGAAACTGCACTATTTAATAGGGACACCCTGTATGTTATCATACCGTTGGAGTGTGCATATTCAGGGCTACAAAATGACGTCACATGTCCCGTAAACAGGGTGGACAGTTTTCTAGGAATACAGAATGAAGGATTTTGTTGGAAGTTTCCTAAAAAGAGCAGCGAGGGCGTTCAAAGCCCTGAAACTGCACTATTTTAATTGGGACACCCTGTATGTTATTGTACCGTTGGATTGTGCATAGTCAGGGCTACAAAATGACGTCACATGTCCCATATACAGGGTGGACAGTTTTCTAGGAATACAGAGTGAAGGATTTTGTTGGAAGTTTCCTAAAAAGAGCAGCGAGGGCAATCAAAGCCCTGAAAATGCACTATTTCAATTGGGACACCTGTATGTTATTGTACCGTTAGATTGTGCATAGTCAGGGCTACAAAATAACGTCACATGTCCCATATACAGGGTGGACAGTTTTCTAGGAATACAGAGTGAAGGATTTTGTTGGAAGTTTCCTAAAAAGAGCAGCGAGGGCAATCAAAGCCCTGAAAATGCACTATTTCAATTGGGACACCCTGTATGTTATTGTACCGTTAGATTGTGCATAGTCAGGGCTACAAAATAACGTCACATGTCCCATATACAGGGTGGACAGTTTTCTAGGAATACAGAGTGAAGGATTTTGTTGGAAGTTTCCTAAAAAGAGCAGCGAGGGCAATCAAAGCCCTGAAAATGCACTATTTTAATTGGGACACCTGTTTGGATTGTGCATAGTCAGGGCTACAAAATGACGTCCATGTCCCGTAAACAGGGTGGACAGTTTCTAGCATACAGAATGAAGAATTTGTTAGAAATTCCTAAAAGAGCAGCGAGGGCATTCAAAGCCCTGAAACTGCACTATTTCAATTGGGACACCCTGTATGTTATCATACCGTTGGGAGTGTGCATTATTCAGGGCTACAAAATGACGTCACATGTCCCGTAAACAGGGTGGACAGTTTTCTAGGAATACAGAGTGAAGGATTTTGTTGGAAGTTTCCTAAAAAGAGCAGCGAGGGCAATCAAAGCCCTGAAACTGCACTATTTTAATTGGGACACCCTGTATGTTATTATACCGTTGGATTGCGCATAGTCAGGGCTACAAAATGACGTCACATGTCCCATATACAGGGTGGACAGTTTTCTAGGAATACAGAATGAAGGATTTTGTTGGAAGTTTCCTAAAAAGAGCAGCGAGGGCAATCAAAGCTCTGAAAACTGCACTATTTTAATAGGGACCCTGTATGTTATCATACCGTTGGAGTGTGCATATTCAGGGCTACAAAATGACGTCACATGTCCCGTAAACAGGGTGGACAGTTTTCTAGGAATACAGAATGAAGGATTTGTTGGAAGTTTCCTAAAAAGAGCAGCGAGGGCGTTCAAAGCCCTGAAACTGCACTATTTTAATTGGGACACCCTGTATGTTATTGTACCGTTGGATTGTGCATAGTCAGGGCTACAAAATGACGTCACATGTCCCATATACAGGGTGGACAGTTTTCTAGGAATACAGAGTGAAGGATTTGTTGGAAGTTTCCTAAAAAGAGCAGCGAGGGCAATCAAAGCCCTGAAAATGCACTATTTCAATTGGGACATGTATGTTATTGTACCGTTAGATTGTGCATAGTCAGGGCTACAAAATAACGTCACATGTCCCATATACAGGGTGGACAGTTTTCTAGGAATACAGAGTGAAGGATTTTGTTGGAAGTTTCCTAAAAGAGCAGCGAGGGCAATCAAAGCCCTGAAAATGCACTATTTCAATTGGGACACCCTGTATGTTATTGTACCGTTAGATTGTGCATAGTCAGGGCTACAAAATAACGTCACATGTCCCATAACAGGGTGGACAGTTTTCTAGGAATACAGAGTGAAGGATTTTGTTGGAAGTTTCCTAAAAAGAGCAGCGAGGGCAATCAAAGCCCTGAAAATGCACTATTTCAATTGGGACACCCTGTATGTTATTGTACCGTTAGATTGTGCATAGTCAGGGCTACAAAATGACGTCACATGTCCCATATACAGGGTGGACAGTTTTCTAGGAATACAGAGTGAAGGATTTTGTTGGAAGTTTCCTAAAAAGAGCAGCGAGGGCAATCAAAGCCCTGAAAATGCACTATTTCAATTGGGACACCCTGTATGTTATTGTACCGTTAGATTGTGCATAGTCAGGGCTACAAAATGACGTCACATGTCCATATACAGGGTGGACAGTTTTCTAGGAATACAGAGTGAAGGATTTTGTTGGAAGTTTCCTAAAAAGAACAGTGAGGGCAATCAAAGCCCTGAAACTGCACTATTTAATTGGGAACCCTGTATGTTATTATACCGTTGGATTGCGCATAGTCAGGGCTACAAAATGACGTCACAAGTCTATACACAGGGTGGACCATTTTTCAGATTTCAGCGATCGTAAAAGTACATACTTTGTGGTGCTCCGATTGGTTGTCAGGCCTAAACCTCAACTGGTTCTCCTCCAACATTTAATGATGGGGGCGGGTTGGGGGCGAACACTGCGCAGGTCACGACGGCGTTGTGCGCCTTGATCGCCTCCCAAAATCGTTACGGTCGCGGCGCACCGACGAAAATTTGGCGTAATCGTGGTGCGTGTTCCAAATGTAGATGTCGCGGTTTTCCGAACCGCTCACAATGTATTTACCGTCGTGGCTAAAGCTTCCTTGATTTGACTGCTCATATTCACGTAACCTGTCAAAACGGGAACTGTCAGAAAACCACTGGTTGTGGCATGTTGTTGGAACAAACCTTTTCCTTGTATTTACACGAAACGTTCAGATCGCGCAAGTCGTACAGTCGAATGCGGCTGTCGTTTGACGTCACCAAGATTTTGTCCTCGCCCGGCATTGGCTCGATTCCGCTCACTTTACGACCAATCGCGTTGCGACCTCTTGACGATCTCACGTGAATTTGAGTGTGATACTTTAATTGGTCCGTACTGAAATCAATGACGTAAGTCTATCTCTCTCTCTCTCTCTTTGACAAACAGCTGAACTTCGCCCAATCAACTTTTATACGTCAATGGACGTCATTGACGTATAAAGTGTATAGAAAGTGCTGCTAGTAAGTGAGTTATTTGAGGTTAATGAATAGGTGCATTGAAACCTGGTAGTGCAACTTTAACGCCCTCTAACGGACAAATCGTGCCACTAACCAATCAATTTTAATACGTCAATGGAAAGCTTATTTAATTGGCTTTCCATTGACGTATAAAAGTCTATACAAAGTGTTGCTAGTAAGCGAGTTATTGAGGTTAATGAGTTGGTGCACTGAAACCTGGTAGTGCAACTTTAACGCCCTCTAACGGACAAATCGTGACACTAACCAATCACCTTTAATACGTCAATGGAAATATACCTCATAAGTAAGTGACGTCACGTGTTTATTTACCTGTAAAATATGCATCTGCCATCGTACGTTCCCACCACAGCAAATTTGCCATTTTGACAGAAATTCGCGGCCGTAATCAGTTTCGGTTTGCCTCCACCTCGTTCCAAACTGCCACCTGTCAAAAGTCAATCATTCTGTCAAAACAATTCAAAGTCGTTCGTTGAAAGGTACCTTTTTGTCGGGAATGTTCCAGAGACGTAATTTCCCGTCCAGGGAGCCGCTTAAAAAGTACCGATCGTCGCGCGGGATGAAACACAATGGCGGTGACGAAATCGATGTGCTGAAAACAGCACAGACACTCTTTCTCGATATGTGCCATAATCTGGCAGAAAAAAAACCTGTCAAAACTGTCAAACTGGAACCGTCAATCACTCACCTGACAGTTTTGTCCATACTGGAGGAGAGTATAAAGTAGTTTTTGGACCAGGACACGTCCAACAAATCGGACGTGTGTCCCGAATAGGTGCAGAACGGTTTCGGCATAAAAACCAACCGGGCGGCCTCCTCAGGACTGAGACTTTCCAGCGCGGCCAACGAGTGATCAACGGTCGAGTGGTGTGACGTCAGCGATTCTTGCGACGGAGTGGGGGACACTTTTTCCGTATTGTACTTGTTGCGCATGTCCTATGCGAATATTTTATTTTGAAATACCTTCTAAACACTTCCAAAGCCTTCTACAACTATTTTAAACCTTCCCAAATTGTTTTAAGATGCCAGAGGCCTCTAGAACCATTTTGAAAGTTCCATTAAACTTTAAATGTAACTGAGAACATTCTAAACACTTCCAGAGCCCTCTACAACTGTCTTAAACCTTCCCAAACTTGTTTTAAGTTGCCAGAGGCCTCTAGAACCATTTTGAAAGTTCCATTAACCTTTAAATGTCATTGAAAACATTCTAAACACTTCCAGAGCCCTCTACAACTGTCTTAAACCTTTCCAAACTTTTTTAAGTTGCCAGAGGCCTCTAGGACCATTTTGAAAGTTCCAAAAACCTTTCAATGTCATTGAGAACATTCTAAACACTTCCAGAGCCCTCTACAACTGTCTTACACCTTCCCAAACTTGTTTTAAGTTGCCAGAGGCCTCTAGAACCATTTTGAAAGTTCCATTAACCTTTAAATGTCATTGAAAACATTCTAAACACTTCCAGAGCCCTCTACAACTGTCTTAAACCTTCCCAAACTTGTTTTAAGTTGCCAGAGGCCTCTAGAACCATTTTGAAAGTTCCATTAACCTTTAAATGTCATTGAAAACATTCTAAACACTTCCAGAGCCCTCTACAACTGTCTTAAACCTTTCCAAACTTGTTTTAAGTTGCCAGAGGCCTCTAGGACCATTTTGAAAGTTCCAAAAACCTTTCAATGTCATTGAGAACATTCTAAACACTTCCAGAGCCCTCTACAACTGTCTTACACCTTCCCAAACTTGTTTTAAGTTGCCAGAGGCCTCTAGAACCATTTTGAAAGTTCCATTAACCTTTAAATGTCATTGAAAACATTCTAAACACTTCCAGAGCCGTCTACAACTGTCTTAAACCTTCCCAAACTTGTTTTAAGTTGCCAGAGGCCTCTAGAACCATTTTGAAAGTTTCATTAACCTTTAAATGTCATTGAGAACATTCTAAACACTTCCAAAGCCCTCTACAACTGTCTTAAACCTTTCCAAACTTGTTTTAAGTTGCCAGAGGCCTCTAGGACCATTTTGAAAGTTCCATTAACCTTTAAATGTCATTGAGAACATTCTAAACACTTCCACAGCCCTCTACAACTGTCTTAAACCTTTCCAAACTTGTTTTAAGTTGCCAGAGGCCTCTAGAACCATTTTGAAAGTTCCATTAACCTTTAAATGTCATTGAGAACATTCTAAACACTTCCAGAGCCCTCTACAACTGTCTTTAACCTTCCCAAACTTGTTTTAAGTTGCCAGAGGCCTCTAGAACCATTTTGAAAGTTTCATAAACCTTTAAATGTTATTGAGAACATTCTAAACACTTCCAGAGCCCTCTACAACTGTCTTTAACTTTCCCAAACTTGTTTTAAGTTGCCAGAGGCCTCTAGAACCATTTTGAAAGTTCCATTCACCTTTAAATGTCATTGAGAACATTCTAAACACTTCCAGAGCCCTCTACAACTGTCTTAAACCTTCCCAAACTTGTTTTAAGTTGCCAGAGGCCTCTAGAACCATTTTGAAAGTTTCATCAACCTTTAAATGTCATTGAGAACATTCTAAACACTTCCAGAGCCGTCTACAACTGTCTTAAACCTTTCCAAACTTGTTTTAAGTTGCCAGAGGCCTCTAGAACCATTTTGAAAGTTCCATTAACCTTTAAATGTCATTGAGAACATTCTAAACACTTCCAGAGCCCTCTACAACTGTCTTAAACCTTTCCAAACTTGTTTTAAGTTGCCAGAGGCCTCTAGGACCATTTTGAAAGTGTCATTCACCTTTAAATGTCATTGAGAACATTCTAAACACTTCCAGAGCCCTCTACAACTGTCTTAAATCTTTCCAAACTTGTTTTAAGTTGCCAGAGGCCTCTAGGACCATTTTGAAAGTTTCATTAACCTTTAAATGTCATTGAGAACATTCTAAACACTTCCAAAGCCCTCTACAACTGTCTTAAACCTTTCCAAACTTGTTTTAAGTTGTCAGAGGCCTCTAGAACCATTTTGAAAGTTTCATTAACCTTTAAATGTCATTGAGAATATTCTAAACACTTCCAGAGCCCTCTACAACTGTCTTTAACTTTCCCAAATTGTTTTAAGTTGCCAGAGGCCTCTAGAAAAATTTTGAAAGTTCCATTAACCTTTAAATGTCATTGAGAATATTCTAAACACTTCCAGAGCCGTCTACAACTGTCTTAAACCTCCCAAACTTGTTTTGAATTGCCAGAGGCCTCTAGGACCATTTTGAAAGTTTCATCAACCTTTAAATGTCATTGAGAACATTCTAAACACTTCCAGAGCCGTCTACAACTGTCTTAAACCTTTCCAAACTTGTTTTAAGTTGCCAGAGGCCTCTAGAACCATTTTGAAAGTTCCATAGACATCTAAATGCTATTGAGTCTCTTATTTGAAACATTTTGTAGTACTATTTGACAACTGAAATTAATTAGTCAGAATGTCAGGGTGAGGAACATACCTGGAAGAAAGGGTAGGCGTCTTTAACCATCCAAATGCGCAGAATCGTCCTGGCCGGCTGTGGCCAACAAACGGCCGCAGATCGAAAACTTCATGCACCAAATCGGGCCGTCGTGCTGGCCGTTCTTCAATTCCTGCACGTGTTCGATTTTCTCAAACTGTAAGGACCTTTATGGGAGTTTGACGCCTGTAAAACAACCAACACAACACTTACGTTATTTGACAGTTACTCTGCACTCGACAGCTGTCAAGTGGTAATAATAACATAATTTGACAGTTACAATTTCGTAACGGTTTTGGGAGTTTCCCCAAACAAATAGGCCACCCTGTACACTCATACGAATTTTCCTTACTTCAGTTTACAGCTTTGGTTCGCCCGGATGTTACATTGTCAACAATGTCGATAATGTCTTCTTTGTGGCGAGCGTGCGACACTTCCTGCGCAATACTCTTAGCCTTGTGCATCGCCTTTTTGACGTTTGTTCCGATTAGTCGTTTCAGTTTGGCCGTTCTCTTTCTCACTACTACTCATATTCAGTCCGTTGGTTAACGGCTAAGACAAAGACAACATACCGCCCGGTTCGTTGTCGTCCACGATCGGAATGTTCGTGGTTTTTTGGTTGCAAACGCTTTCTTCGTCACTCTCCTTGTCCTTGTCCATAGCTGGAGGAACTGACGTCTCTGACGTCAGACGCATTATGTGCAAAGACAACGGATTGATGCACTGGGGTAACTTGTCTTCGGCCACACTTAACGGTATCCTCTCCCCTAATTTACAATATACAGGGTTGCTCAAAAAATGACCAACATAGGTGATTATTTTTTTTTTTGTAACACCATCTTTATAGTCATATGTTCCTAAAGTCTAAACATAATTTGCAGAGTGGTCTTACCAGTATCCAGATTTAAGACGGTAACCTGTTCTAGGATTTCCATGTCGGACAATTGTTTACCAGAGTCGGTGTGCGTCCTAACCTTTAAATTGTAGGGATAGAGGAGGTTTTCGTCGCCGGCCGATTTGCGTCGGTCCTTCGAACTGTGCCGGCTCGCAGTTTGATGGGTGCCGCTGCGCAAAAAGCCCCCTTAAACACGTAAATTCGGGGAAAAACCAGTTTATTACCGATGAGGGCCTTAGACTGTAAGTCCCACGCTACTGGACACTGGTGGAGGATGTGACGTCTAGTAGTTTTTTCAGGTAATTCTTCAGCTGTTTTGTCAAAACTTTGACAGCCGCATTGCTTGTGTACACCTGAGCTTTCAAGCTCACCGTGTCCAGAGGTTTTACCACAAAGTCTCCTCTAGTTATCTGAATGCAAGACAGAACACTCAACAACGCAAAAATCATATTTAAATCCAGATGGAGGAAAGCTTGATCAATGTCAACTGTCGAAAACTTTTTTTTTTGACATTTGACAGAAGTAACATGCAATCCGCCATTTAATTATTCAATACAAATCAAGTAGGCTGTGAATTGTTTTCAGTTTCGTAAGTAATTAGTTGTGTTAGTAGAGGCATCAAATAATCAATAAATAAGGCAAAAACAACTGTAATCACCACTAAAGTACCTTAAATAGGATCAGTACTTTATTTTGCGGTAGGGCCTCCAGGATTTCCCGATCTAATTCCCATTCATCAAACTTTAAAGGTAATAAAAAAACGATTTCTGCCAGTTTAATCACTGTCATGGATGACACCTACCCTGCGCGATACTCAGTGAATGTTCGCTCCTCAAAGTGGACCGATTGATCGTCGGATTGTTGGCCGGTTAATTGTCATTTCCTGTGGGATTTGACAGAGGAAACTGAGGGCAAACGCTCGATTTCCCTGGTCAAATACTCGATAGTGCTGGCAGGACTGTCCGGATTAGTTGGAGTGGGAAACCGAGGCACTGGAGGACGATTTCTGCAATAAAAACACCGGCAAGTCAGCACCGTAATTTGTGATTGGTCTAAAAAAGCAAAAATGCAGCAACTAGGCTAAAATGTCATTGGAGTAGACATCTGATGACACTTACTGCTAAAGCAAGGGATCCAGCTTTTTTGATTTTTTTTTAACCGAGGAGGAGCCACCGGGGCGCTGGATGGAGGTTTTTGCTTGGGTTTAGTGCTGGCAATGACGTCAGGCTCCTGCAGCGCCTGTTTTCCCGTCCCAGAGGGCCCCGCACCAGTCGAAGACAGCGTAAACGTGCTGGGGTACTTTTTCGAACTTTGCGTCGACTCAGAATCGAGAGAACTGGACGACAACGCCGAAACGGACATGGCTTTTCGCCCTCCATCTACAGTAGCACAGTAGGTCACAACTTAACCTCACTAACTGAACCATCAAACCTGCATTGTTGTTAATCCCTTTGATTAAACGTTTCAAGGAGTTGATGCTTTGCAAACTGAATGTATCCGCTCAATAACGCGAAATGGGTGGGATGTTTTGCTGGTTGCCGCATACACTTCGTCCTATGGAGGATGTTTGACTGTGCGGAGGGGTAATGTTACCACAACCCTCTTTCATCGTCATGCTGAAGCTTTTTTTCGCAACTCTGCAACAAGACGAATAAAATTGTTTAATATACAAGAAGTAGTATAAGGCTGTTAATAACCTTCAAACTTTCTTCTACTGCTGGCAGGCACCTGGGGCTCCCGAAAGACATGATCTACTGCAGCACCCTCAGATTCACCTTTACCCTTGCTGCTTTCCAGAAAGTTTGGCACTGAACTGGAACGCTTTGTTGTGTTCTCTTGAGGGGCATCTTGTGTCTATTCCTGAAATTGTAGTAAACAACTGGTACCTAGTTTATATAGTGACAGGTTTTGTCAAAAAGGTTCTACTAGGGTCAGCGAGTGAAAAACTCCAAGGTGAGTGACTAAATTTTGAAATTACCTGGGGTTATGCTGGATATTGTGTCCTGGGCATCGAAAAACTCCTCTGAATCACTGCTAGTTGACATGTTCTCATGTTTAGCTGGCCCTACTAAAATACCAATTTTGATAACATTGCAACTAGTAATTAACTGATATTGTAGCTGTTATCAGATTATTATCTTTTTTTCTTTTTGCACCAATGTTTATTATTTAATATCAACAACAGGCCATTTTATAAATACGTCAGTTTTTGGTTTATTGACAGTTGACAGGTTAGGATGTATTTTTTAAATTATTTGGTAATAATTTTAGTTGCACACAGGTTCTTATAATACATTTGTTTGTGTTTTAATTATTATTAGGGTTTTGCAGTGGTTTACTGTAATTTTTTTTGCCTGTATTTTAGATTTTAATGTCAAAAGTCTGCAAACGTCAACAGTGTCAGTTTTGATGTTTCAGCGAATCGGCAGGCGGCAGCATTGTGGCTAGTAGTGAATTTGCTTCGGCTCAAAAGGATTCAAGGCTGATTCCTCAACTAAAAGAGAAAATTAACATGGAGGACCTGGCTGTGGAAGTTGTCGGCGAAAATGGGGCTCTTTATAAGGTCGGTATCGTTTAAAATACGTCGTAAATAGGGGCGCGAGGGCCGCACAAAAGGCGCCGCGCCCCGTCACGCTACAAACTCGCACGGTCTGGCCGGCGTTTCATGTCCCTACACAACAAAAATTTCGGATTTTTCGGTCTGGCCCCCGTTTTATTTGCCGCCATGACCGTTTGACAGGGCGTGTTACCGTCCCATGTGTTGGGGCACAGCCTTATTAAACCACCCCCGTTATTGCCCCCACCATTCCTTGGTTTCACTTGCTTTGTTAAAAAAATCGTTTTTACACCAATTCCCTGCAAAGGTTATGTGTTCATCCTATCGGATTACATTGTGAATGTGTGTGCCCCATTTATAACCCCATTTTTTTTTGCCTTTTAGGGCTTCATTCTGGACGTTTTCGACGATGGGGTGCTTGTACACTTTGAGGATGAGTAAGTTAACCCTTTTGCTGTATTTGTTATCTAAGCTCCAATTAACATCAGATTAATTACAAGCTCATTATTTACTGTGTTAGTGGACAAATTTAGGGCCTGTTATCTTATTAAGGGGCTTAAAGCCCAGTTTTTGCATTACTGTACAGTATGGTCAAAACCTTATAATGTAACCCTACCACTATACACAGGGTGTTTTCATAAACATACTGAATTGTCAAGATTTCTGCATAATTAGAGAATGATGACAAAATGGCTAATAAATGCACATCAATTCACCATTCTTGAAGGTGCTACACTGAAAGCAGTCTTTAGAGCTCCATGGAGCCAAATTTGACGTTGAGAAACTGTTTGATACAATTTCTATGTCACGTGACAGTTGTTATAACTGTCAAAACCCACTCACCAGTGACCTGAAAGTATAAATTGCCAAACAGATGTGTTTCTTTGAGGAATTGCATCGCAAGTTGTTTACGGCTCCATGGAGCCTGAAAATTGTAATTTTTTCTTGTCCAAAATTTTAATGGATTGTTTATATTTCGTTTACAAAGAAAATCCTCGTCTCTCTTTCTCTTTTTTATAAGTTTTTGTGGAGAAAAACACAGAAAATGGTACAGTACAGCATTTTATGGCTTTATGACAGTTTTCACTGACTTAAGCTATAAAAAGCTTAGCTAAAGTGTCTTGCTACGATTAATCGGGCCTGTAAACCGGTAGATGGCAGCCAGATTCAAAATTTCCATACGAACAAGTCCGTTTGCCACCAACAAGCACCGAAACTAAGGTGGAGTTCACAGAGAACATGGAAGTGGAAGTGTTCTCCAGGTCAAACAATCAGGAAGGTTACGGATGGTGGAAAGCGCGTATTAAGGTAGTAGTTTCAATGATTTCCCCCTGTTATTTGAGTGATTTTCCCTGGTAAATCAGATGATGAAGGGCGACTTTTACGTGTTGGAATATCTGGGCTGGGAAAATACCTACACAGAATAGTTAGCACCGATCGGCTTAGGCAAAAAAACAACAATCCCCCCATCGATAAGGCCATGTTTTTTAAATTCGAATTAGAGGTACCGGAAGACGTCAGAGACTAGTAAGTCGAGTTGATTAACCGAACCATCACAGTATCTGTCAAATGTCAAATTGCAGCTGTAAAAAGGACAACCACAAGGAGTTTGCCAAAGCGATAGGCGCCGGACGTATTTTTTACAGCGCGGACAAGGGGGCGCTGCTTGTCATTTCCCGGTGCGAATCCAGTCGGAAAAAGGGCCGCGTTGCTGCAGGACATGCATTTCAGGAGTCTCAGTCAGAAGGTTTTGTTGTTAAAACGAACCGAGGAGGCTGCCAGACAATTGGAAAGCACTAAGTTAGCTTCAATTGGAGGGTAAGTAAACCACTATTATTATTCACTTCAAACCCCAAAAAAAATCGTTATTTTAACTAGGACACTCTGTATATTATTACGTCATTTTATAGCACAAATGTAGGGCTTTTTATAGACCTATAATTGCTATACCAAACACTGAAGGTTTCTGGGATATTTGAGGTTAAAATAGTCTTAAAACACAAAGGGTTACAAGTGCCTGCGTGGAGTTCGAACCCAAAAAAAGCGTTATTTTCACTAAGACACCCTGTATTTTATTACGTCATTTTGTGTTAAGTCTGTTATTTTAATTTCAACTGTCAAAACCTACCATAAAGCTGCAAAACTTGCTTGAAAGAGCAGAATTACTGTAACAATTCATTTGACTCTGTTTTGTACCTCCATGACAGTTTGTAAAGCTGTGGAAGTTATTTGACACTTGATTCAGTCTGTTATACTAGTGTCAAGTGTCAAAAACTCCCCATGAAGCTGTAAAGCTGTAAAATTTGCTTGGAAGAGCAGAATCACTTTAAACAAGTAATTGGCTGTGTTTTATACCTCCATGACAGTTTTTGACACTTTGTAAAGCTGTATAATTTATTTGACACTTAATTCAATCTGTTATACTAGTGTCAAGTGTCAAAAACTCCCCATGAAGCTGTAAAGCTGCAAACTTGCTTGGAAGAGCAGAATCAGTGCAGAAATAAATTTCACTCTGTTTTATATCTTCATGACAGTTTTTTGACAGTTTGTAAAGCTGTATAATTTATTTGACACTTAATTCAATCTGTTATACTAGTGTCAAGTGTCAAAAACTCCCCATGAAGCTGTAAAGCTGCAAAACTTGCTTGGAAGAGCAGAATCAGTGCAGAAATAAATTTCACTCTGTTTTATACCTTCATGACAGTCTTTTGACAGTTTGTAAAGCTGTATAATTTATTTGACACTTAATTCGGTCTGTTATACTAGTGTCAAGTGTCAAAACTCCCCATGAAGCTGTAAAGCTGTAAAACTTGCTTGGAAGAGCAAAATCACTTTAATCAAGTAATTTGAGTGTGGTTTTAATTGTATGCAAAGCAATATTGTTGATTTGACATTTAGTCTAACCTGTCATTGAAACTGTCAAAATCTCATCCATGCAGCTGTAAAGCTATAAAGCTTCTATGTGCTGAAACCAACCATAGAACCATAGAATTGCTTTAAAAATGTGGAAATTGCCATAGAATTCAGTGGCAAAGTTAATTTTTTGTCTTGACTAACATATACAGGGTGTCCCTCTCTGAAGCTTAAATCGTAAGAATTTCAATCAATTTCGTAGCCATTTTAGGTCACTTGCTTGAATAGCACCAAAGTAGGCGGTGCAAACTTGACGTCACGATGACGTACTTGAACAAAATAATATTATAACCAACTGTCAAATTACGTCATCGTGACGTGAAATTTGCTTGGCATACTCGATGAAGCGTCAAAATGATACAATCCACAGCCTACTTTACCATTAATATTTGCGAAACGACGCCATCTTGGATGTTGGTGATTATTTCAAAATGCTTGACAAACTTGCCTTAATTTTATCTTGCCAAGATAAAATTATAAGAATTGGGGTGTTTCATTTAAAAAAAAACTCAATATTTTGTTATTTTTAAAATTCATTTTTTCAACATTCCATTTTACTTTCTGCAGTGACAAGTTGTCATGGAACTGTACAGAGTGTATCAGTTATTATTTTTAGCTGGTTTTGTGGTTTGTACGGTTTTTTCCATAGAATCTTTACGAATTTACTGTAATTTCAGATATTCGGACGAGTTTCATGTGAAGGAAGATCTGATGGGACTGGCGATCGGCGCTCACGGCGTAAACATCCAACAGGCGCGCAAAATCGACGGAATCACCAACATTGAACTAGAAGAAAACACGTGCACTTTCAAAATCTACGGGGAATCGGACGAGGCGGTGAAAAAAGCTCGGTAAGTGAGATTTACGGGGAAAATTCCGAGGAAAACCACGCTGATTTGGCAAAACAGGTCGATGCTGGAGTACAGCGAGGAATCGCTGCAAGTGCCCCGAACTTTGGTGGGCAAAGTGATTGGGAAAAACGGTCGAATCATCCAGGAAATCGTCGACAAAAGCGGAGTGGTGAGTGCGTTTACACCGGAGGGTTGTATTCTATTTTGGGCGTTGTACAGGTTCGGGTCAAGATCGAGGGGGACAACGAGCCGCAACCGACGATTCCCCGCGAAGAGGGGCAAGTTCCTTTTGTGTTCGTCGGCACCGTAGAAAGTATATCCAATGCTAAAGTGCTCTTACAATATCACTTGGCTCATCTTAAGGTAAGGCCACCCTGTATATTATTTTAAATCGTCATTTGACGTGTGTCTCCAAATTTTTTATGTTTCATTCATCACCCAGTATAACCTTCTGGTTTTTGAGTAATGTTTTCTGTCAATGTACTGTTTTTGTTAAACTTGAATAACTCACTTATTTGACTGGCATAGTATGTACTTTTATGTGTCTATGGATAGCCAATGAGATTAGCTTTTTAACGATACGGCAACATTGCTTGATTGGTTGAATCGTTTGGCTACCAGGGGGCGTCAAAGTTGACCGATAATTTCTGTACAATTTTTATGCTTTGTTTTATTTGAACCTGAATAACTCTCTTATTTGACTGACATGTTATGGATTGTTATATGTCAATATATAGGCAATGAAATTAGCTTTTTAACGATACGGCAACATTGGTTGATTGGTTGAATCGTTTGGCTACCAGGGGGCGTCAAAGTTGACCGATAATTTCTGTACAATTTTTATGCTTTGTTTTATTTGAACCTGAATAACTCTCTTATTTGACTGACATGTTATGGATTGTTATATGTCAATAGATAGCCAATGAAATTAGCTTTTTAACGATACCGCAACATTGGTTGATTGGTTGAATCGTTTGGCTACCAGGGGGCGTCAAAGTTGACCGATAATTTCTATTTAACTTTTGTGCACTAATATTAATATTTACTCCAGTACATTAAAAGGGAATTTAACGAGTATTTTAAGGGTTATAAAGTGGTCAAAACTAGACACCTGTAACTGTCAGAAATCACCAAGTTATGAGCTGTCAAAGTACTCTACTAATTTGACATTTACCAGTTATTTTAACTAATAAATAATTAATAATCACATTCTAGCAATATTGCCAAATTAACTATCTTTTCCTAAATTAGTAACAAATTTTTGCTATGTTGCCATTTTTCTTAAAAGTGGTTATATTGTCAAACTAATTAATTTCCTTATAAAGTGTAATATAAGTTTTGTAGTGTTGCCAAGTTGGCTTTTATATAATGTAGATAAAAAAATTTGCAATGTTGCCAAGTTGACAAATGTCTGACCATTTTGGTCATCCAGTCTGTGTTGATTCCTCAATAACTTGGTTATTTGACTGGTGAGCTATATAACTATATAGGGTGTTCCAAAAAGGGTTTAAAGGGCTTTAAAATGGTATATTGAACCACCCTGTAACTGTCAAAGTAACCAAGATATTGGGTGTTAAAGTAGAAATTATCGATTTTGGCCATCCATTCATCCAATCTGTGTTTATTGCTCAATAACTTGATTATTTGACAGGTGAGCTATATCACTCTATAGGGTGTTCCAAAGAGGGTTTAAAGGGCTACAAAATGGTATATTGAACCACCCTGTAACTGTAAAAATAACCAAGTTATTAGATGTCAAAGTGGAAACTATCAATTTTGGCCATTCATTCATCCAATCTGTGTTGATTGCTCAATAACTTGATTATTTGACAGGTGAGCTATATCACTCTATAGGGTGTTCCAAAAAGGGTTAAAAGGGCTTTAAAATGGTATATTGAACCACCCTGTAACTGTCAAAGTAACCAAGTTTGTGGGTGTCAAAGTGGAAACTATCAATTATGGCCATCCATTCATCCAATCTGTGTTTATTGCTCAATAACTTGATTATTTGACAGGTGAGCTATATCACTCTATAGGGTGTTCCAAAGAGGGTTTAAAGGGCTACAAAATGGTATATTGAACCACCCTGTAACTGTCAAAGTAACCGTGTTATTGGCTGTCATTCTTTATTCAGGCAGTTGCTATGATTACATGATTATTCCACAATCTTAGACATGTTTTATTGGTTTCTATGTTATGAATCACCCTGTATACACCACGTGAACAGATTTTTTCAGGCAATTTACATCAGTTTTTGTTGAACAGGAAGTGGAGCAATTACGTCAAGAAAAACTGGAAATCGATCAGCAACTGCGCAGCATCCATCACGGTTCGAATTTGGGTTCGATGCAGTCGTTGTCGATGGGCGGCCGCCGGTCGGACCGCGGTTTCAACAGCGACATGGACGGACGGGGGCCGAGGGGCGGCTCGCGCGGTTTTAGGGGCGGCCGCGGCCGTGGGGGCGGCGGACCGAGACAGGGCGACCGTTACGGTCAGGGTACGCAACCGACCGACTATAATAACATTGACGGACGGCCGGGCGGTCGCGTTAAGAACGGCCGGATACCGCGAGGGGGCAGGGGGGCGGCGGCCGGCGACCGTAAGTGACGGCCCGACCAGTCCGGTTTACGACCAATGCAGCAGTGGCGACATCTAGCGTCACGTTAAATCGCTGCCGTTACTCGAATACGGTCGTGGTTTCATGCGTCATTCAACTGTCAATTATTACTTTACAATTGACATTTTTGGGATTTTTTTTTTTGGCATCGAAACCACGACCAATTGAATCACAAAAAACTTTCTATAACGACTTAATAGACTGACCCGGCCGACGACTTAATTTACTAAAAAAAAAGCACGCGGACGCCACTGATGCGTCCGTTTTAACCGATTTTTGCTAGAATGTAATAATTGTTTTAGTGTTGAATTTGGATTTTTTCTGGTTTTTTACTAACATATACAGGGTGTCCCTCTCTGAAGCTCAATCCTAAATCGTAAGAATTTCAATCAATTTCATAGCCATTTTAGGTCACTTGCTTGAATAGCACCAAAGTAGGCGGTGCAAACTTGACGTCACGATGACGTACTTGAACAAAATAATATTATAACCAACTGTCAAATTACGTCATCGTGACGTGAAATTTGCTTGGCATACTGGATAAAGCGTCAAACTGATACAATCCACAGCCTACTTTACCATTAATATTTGCAAAACGACGCTATCTTGGATGTTGGTGATTATTTCAAAATGCATCAATTTCTCAAATAATAACTCAATATTTTGTTATTTTTAAAAATCATTTTTTGATGCCAATTTGTGACTACCCTGTATCGTTTTTCTGCACTCAAACAGTGTACAAAAATTTAAAATAGGTCCGGTATAGAGGGACTTAAAAAAAAAACTTAGATGACCCTGTATACATAAGTTAACCTGAAATGACTCTAAAATGGTTTTTAATTTGCCTTTGCATAGGACCGGACACCCTGTATAGTGTGCCTGATAGAGGGTCGTTTTATGGTAACTAAACGAGCCCGTTCAGTGTTATTAATACTTTTGTGTCACATTTAATATTGGCAACAATGTAAATATTATTTTTGTCTTGGAGTTTCTTAAAACGCCGCAAATCCATAATATACCAGTGAGGACTAAAAAAAAATAACAGTACCGTAAATAACAGTACGTAAGCCTGAAACAAAACTTGGCAACATTGCCTGAACTTTATTCAAGGTATGGCAACACTGTTTGTTTCAGACTCGTAGTACAGTTTGAACGTTACTTTCTGTCACCAGAGTACGACAAAAATTTACGCACTTTGTGACGTCATCCCAGTGTACTTTGATTTTTGCTATAACAGCACAGTGGTATTGACAGCAAAGGAATAACCAAAAAGGAAAATTTTTATTTTTTTTCTCTCTCTGTAATGTAGAGCGTTATGTACTATATTGTTTTGGCTGAGAAGGTTTTTGTAAGGAAAATGGACGTAAAGCTGCCGAAGAGAGACGGGTAAGACAGTGTAAAGGAGTGAGCGCGAGAAAAAATAGAATGAATGACATAGAGAGTGACGTTATCTGTCAGAAACAAAGCAAAACTATCCCCACAAAGCTACAAAACTAACAAAAAGCTTATTTAAGAGATTGTAAATCAGTGTCAATTAAATGACTTGATTTTTATAGTTTCCATCGTCCATCGAGCTATAAAACTATAAGAAACCTTCTTGTTAACTGCAATAAGTGTTAATTTTGACAGTTGACGTTTCGAATCAACGTAAATGTGGCAACAGTGTCAAAATCCAGTCCGTCAAAACTAAAAAACCCTCTTGTTAACTGGGGGTAGAATTTTGACAGTTGCGACACTTCAAACGCACTTTGATTCGTTGTAAATGTGACAACACTGTCAAAATCCACTTTATCAAGCCATACAACTAAAGTAAATCCTTTTAAAAGACTTGAAATTAGTGTAAACTAATTAAGTTGCAGTTTATAGCTTGATGGGTAGGATTTGAATTTTGAAGTGACGTTTGTCTGTCTTTTGACAGTTGTCGCGTTCGACTGTCAGTTTTTGCGTATTGGTCAGTCTGTCACGAACCAAACAACTGTCAAAACAATCTCCATAGAGTGAGATAAAATGACTTCATGCGCTTTTTACAGTGTTGCCACCTGAATTTAAACTTAAACTTAAAACGTGCAACAGTCACTGAGCTCTTTACAGTGTTGCAACCTCGTTGAGTCTTTAAACGTTCATTTCCCACTAAATCAAAAACCTTAAAGCCGTTTATTAGGGTCAGTTGTACTCATGCAAATTGAACAATTTAACCACAACCGATACAACTGACTCTTAGTGGATTAAAAAGAAAAAAATCGAGGCTTAATGCAGATATAATCGAGCTTCGGATAGATTTAACTACTAGTGGCTTATATCTGCATCACCGTAAATGTAAAACGTATTTAGGTAATTTCCGGACATTGTTTTTACCGCTCTTAGGGCGCATTTTACTTAGGGGGTTAGTAAACTCGAACTTAACACCGCGTACACGTTGAAAAACCTACGGAAGGGTACGCAAAACCAGGCCATGTGACCAAATTAAAGGACATTCACGTTCGTTTCAATCGAATGTACTACTCTAGAGTAGTTTTAAGTAGTTTGTCCTGAACTAAGATGACTACACTATAATAAAGCCTTAAAGGCTTTTAAAAGACTGGCTCTCAAATGTGTCTCGTAAAAATTTTTGTGATTTTTTTTAGAAATATAACTTTAATAAGATTAACGCTGTTTTATTTTTTTTTTCTATTGGCATTTGGGTACCCTTTCAACGGTTCAATGCGGTGTAGTCAAGTTTACTAACTTTTCACTAACACTCCGGTATATTGTGGGATTTGCTGGTTTTGGAAGGGTAACCATTTGCTTTTTGGTGGTTTTGAGCGTCAAGCTGCTGAAGTGGCATTTTACTGTCAACTGTCATTTTCAAGGTTCCCGTCGCACGACACCGGACACGGCCGAGGATCGAGTGTCGGACCGTCGTGGGTACCAGCAACGGTACGACGGTCACAAGTTTGACAATCGCAACCGTAGAGGGGGCGACGATCGTCGTCGCAACCATGACGACGAGGAAACAGTGCTGGACAGCCAGGACGTGTCCAGCGCCGACGTAGGTACGTTCCGTTCATTAGCTTGTTAAGTTGCACGTGACTATAATTATTGCGCCTGCTCATTGTGCATGTTTGTTGTCGCGATTACCGAACAGAGTCGATTTCGAGTCAAGAGGGCTGGTCGGAGAACGCGGGCGGCGTTCAAAGGGGTGGGGGTGGATTTAGGCGTAGGCGGCGCGGGGGCCGCGGCTTTCGTCGGGACGATCCGGACACTCGGAACGACACCGGACATTCCCGAACGTCAGGTACCTGAATTAGATTAGTTTGTGGAGTAGCACCGGTAGGGTTTGAGAGATCAGTTTAATGCAACGTCACGGCACAACTGTCATTTTAGTTTCGACTATTCACGTAAAGTAGATGGCGCTGAGCCTAGTAAACTCCACCCCCTACAAAATTGCTTGAAAACTTCAAAAAGAATCACTCTGTAGCTGTTAAGGTAACAAAGATATCAGCTGCCAATTAATTAGATTTTCGATATTTGAACGTTTCAACGCTGTATACAGGGTGAACAAAAAAAAAAGGTTTTTTTAGGTTACAAATCCTTAAAAAAAAAATCACTCTTTAGGTGCCAATATACCTGAGAAATCAGCTGTGAATTGTGGGAGTTCTTAACTTCTGAATGCTTGTAAAAGTATCTGGACAGTTTAAAAAGCTTCTAGACTGTTCTCGGAAGTATTTGGAAGGTTCTGAAGGCTTTTAGAAGCATTTGAAATGTTCTGGAAGGTTCAAGAACCTTTGGAGACGTTCTGAGTGGTTTTAGAAGCATTTGAAGTGTTCTGGAAGCTTTAGAAAGGTCTGAGAGATGTTCTGAATGGTTTTCGAAGCATTTGAAATGTTTTGCAAGTTTTGAGAAGCTTTGGAGATGTTCTGAATGGTTTTGGAACCTTTGAGAAGCTTTGGAACTGTTCTGAATGGTTTTAGAAGCATTTCAAATGTTCTTGAATTTTTGGAAAGGTCTTTGAGACGTTCTGAATGGTTTCAGTAGCATCTGAAATGTTCTGGAAGCTTTGGAAAGCTTTGAAAAAGTTTTTGGAAGGTTTTGAATGGTTTTAGAAGCATTTGAAATGTTCTGGAAGCTTTGGAAAGGACTTTGAGACGTTTTGAATGGTTTTAGAAGCATTTGCAATGTTCTGGAAGATTTAGAAACATTTTGGGACGTTCTGAATGGTTTTAGAAGCATCTGAAATGTTCTAGACGTCTTGACAGGTCTTTGGGACGTTCTGAATGATTTTAGAAGCATCTGAAATGTTCTGGAAGCTTTGCAAATGACTTTGAGACGTTCTGAATGGTTTCAGTAACATCTGAAATGTTCTGGAAGCTTTGGAAGGCTTTGAAAAAGTTTTTGGAAGGTTTTGAGTGGTTTTAGAAGTATTTGAAATATTCTGGAAGATTTGAGAAGCTTTCGAAAGGTGTTTGAAACGTTCTGAATGGTTTTAGAAGCATTTGCAATGTTCTAGAGGCTTCGAAAGGTCTTTGGGACGTTCTGAATGGTTTCAGTAACATCTGAAATGTTATGGAAGCTTTGGAAGGCTTTGAAAAAGTTTTTGGAAGGGTTTTGAATGGTTTTAGAAGCATTTGAAATATTCTGGAAGCTTTGCAAAGGACTTTGAGACGTTCTGAATGGTTTTAGAAGCATTTGCAATGTTATGGAAGATTTAGAAAGATGTTTGAGAAATTCTGAATGGTTTTAGAAACATTTGAAATGTTCTGGAAGTTTTGGAAAGGTTTTTGAAACGTTCTGAATGGTTTAGAAGCATCTGAAATGTTCTGGAAGCTTTGGGAGGCTTTGAAAAAGTTTTTGGAAGGTTTTGAATGGTCTTAGAAGCATTTTAAATGTTCTGGAAGCTTTGAGAAGCTTTGCAAAGGACTTTGAGACGTTGTGAATGGTTTTAGAAGCATCTGAAATGTTCTAGAAGCTTTGAAAGGTCTTTGGGACGTTCTGAATGGTTTTAGAAGCATTTAAAATGTTCTGGAAGCTTTGAGAAACTTTGCAAAGGACTTTGAAACGTTCTGAATGGTTTAGAAGCGTCTGAAATGTTCTAGAAGCTTTGGAAAGGTTTTTGAATGGCTCTAGAAGCATTTCAAATATTCTGGAAGCTTTGAGAGGCTTTGGTGGAAAGATCTTTGAGACGTTCTGAATGGTTTTAAAAGCATTTGAAATGTTCTAGAAGCTTTGACTATACAGGGTGATCAAAAGGCGATATTTTAGGCTACAGATTGGTTAAAAGAATCACCCTGTAGCTGCCCAGGTAATCTGTGAAAAATCAGCTGTCAATTGATAGGATTTATTTAATTAAATCAATTACATTTTATAGCTCGATGGGCAAGATTTTGACAGTTGCAACGTTTCAAATCTACTTCACTCCATTGTACGTGCGACAACACTGTCAAAATGTCAATCGTAGGGTGGTCAAAAATAATGTTTTGCCGCGACGTTGCCGGTTCAGTGAGGGTTCCAGTAAGAAATTGAGATGTTTTGCAGGTACGGTGAACGCGTCATCGGACGTGCAGGAACCACAGAGCGGCAACGACGGATTGCCGAACGGAACAGCGCCGCCATCTAGAGGCAAGGGACGCGGCGGTGGCGCCAACAGATCGCAGCACGCGCGCGGCGACAAACCGAAAGAACAAATCGTAAACGGCAACACTGCCGCCCCGAAATTCTAACACGTGATTATTTAGCTCGCCCCCTCACGTGTTTAACCTTGTATATCGTTATTCTTTTTGCTCTCGAAGTATTTTTTTTTGTTCTTTTTTTTTTTGAAATGGAGGAAGAACAGTTTTACGCGAGTGCGCGTTGAGATAACTAATCTTTTGTTTTTTTTTTTCATTTATTTGGTTTTCATATCTAGCGTGATCTAACGATTCTAGTGTTGCTCTATACATTAATTATTTATGAAAATAATGTAAATCGCCTTTGTTTTTACACGGAACGGACTTTTGATTACGTCGATTACCGGACCCGACCAAGTGCGCAAACTCGCTCAAAGTGACCCAGTGTTTTTGACCTAACAATTATACGCATCTTATATATACAGGGTGGTCAGCTGCCCGCTCTTAGACGAGACTTTGATGGACTGTTTTGGTTCTGTGAACCGGTTTTTTACTTCGTGTTAGAATTATGTAGTCGCGGTGTTTATTTCACTTTTTCAATTTGCATGAATTGGGTTGAAAGTCCGTTAGGTATTAATAAACAAAACACTTTCTAAAACGTTTCATTTTCTTATCCCCCACACCGTCCTGTGTTTATACCTCGATGCACTAGTACACTTTAACACCTCTATGGCGCTATCTGTCAAAAGCAAGTTTAATTCCTAAAGTAACCGCCTAGGTGGCGTGGGCTGCAGTGGTTTTCCCGGCATATCTAGTTTAATTAACAATAATTACCGTTTATTTGCATTTTGCGAGTGTTTTCTAGTGTTTAGTGGCTAAATAACACTTAAGTACGTCAGATACCATACCGGTGGGGCATTTAAAGCCTGGAATTGCCCTTAGGAACACTGACAACAACCCTAACCTCAAACCATGACTAGTAAGTAAGAATTTAGTGTTTTTGCTGTTTTAACACACTAAAACCTACATAAATCCCCTAATTTTCGACCATACAATAGTTCTAAGCAGTTCCGGTGTTAAAAAGACACTTTAAACCCCACTCCCGGCTAGACCGAACAAAATTAGTCAGTGTATATAGTTAACTACCGAATTTTCCGTAAATCCATCTCCAGGTTAGTACTATCAGCGTCTAAATGCAACTTATACACCTAATAGACTAATAAAACTAGTTTTGGGACCCTTTACCAATACAGAAGCCAGTTTACGTTACAAATCTAGTCCCTAGTAAGAGTTAACAAGTTGTTTTATACGTCTATGATTGATTACAAGGTTTTAATACGTTTATGGCGGCGTCTGTCAAAAACCAAAAAAGTTTCTTAGTTATTTTTCCTGCCGGCTAGGTGGCGCTGTCTGTAGTTTTGCCGGTAATTCTATTTGGTCTGTTTAATTATCGATTATTACCGTTTATTCGCATTTTGCAAGTGTTTTCTAGTGTTTAGTGGCTAAATAACACTTAAGTGCGTCAGATACCTTACCGGTGGGGCATTTAAAGCCTGGAAATGCCCTTAGGAACACTGACAACAACCCTAACCTCAAACCATGACTGGTAAGTAAGAATTTAGTGTTTTTGCTGTTTTAACACACTAAAACCTACATAAATCCCCTAATTTTCGACCATACAATAGTTCTAAGCAGTTCCGGTGTTAAAAAGACACTTTAAACCCCACTCCCGGCTAGACCGAACAAAATTAGTCAGTGTATATAGTTAACTACCGAATTTTCCGTAAATCCATCTCCAGGTTAGTACTATCAGCGTCTAAATGCAACTTATACACCTAATAGACTAATAAAACTAATTTTGGGACCCTTTACTAATACAGAAGCCAGTTTACGTTACAAATCTAGTCCCTAGTAAGAGTTAACAAGTTGTTTTATACGTCTATGATTGATTACAAGGTTTTAATACGTTTATGGCGGCGTCTGTCAAAAACCAAAAAAGTTTCTTAGTTATTTTTCCTGCCGGCTAGGTGGCGCTGTCTGTAGTTTTGCCGGTAATTCCATTTGGTCTGTTTAATTATCGATTATTACCGTTTATTCGCATTTTGCAAGTGTTTTCTAGTGTTTAGTGGTTAAATTACACTCAAGTATGCCAGACACCATGGGGGTTGGGCATTTTAAGCACGGAAATCCTCTTAGAAACATTGACAACAACCCTAACCTCAAACCATGACTGGTAAGTAAGAATTTGGTGTTTTTGCTGTTTTAACATGCTGAAACGTCCCTAAATCCTCTAATTTTTGATTATACAGTGGTTCTAAGTGGTTTCAAATGTTAAAAATGCACTTTTGCCGGCTGTGCCGGACAGCAATTTTTGAAACAAGCGGACTAGTGGCGTTGCAGTAGTTTTAAGCTCCCAAGAGGATTCAATTTGCTTGTAATTATGTTTAATTTACGTTTGTTCAGTGTATTCTAGTGTTTAGTATAATACTGACACAAGAAATTATAAAATATATAATATCCCAGTTGCTGGCAAGGGCGACTCGGATGTAAACCGTAATGGCGTCTGGAGGACAAACAAACTAATCTTCCTTGCTTTCAAACAAAGTTTGTTAGTTGATAATTTTGAATTTCCTGACCACCTAAAAACGACAAACCAGGCGGAAATATTTTTTTTGCCTTAAAAGTGAAAACTAGGTCACAAATTACATTAATTAGACCCGATAAAATTGATACCGGTCAACCGGTAAAACAAGCGAATTCGTTTAAATTTGCGCAACCCCCGTACACATTAACTGACAAAAAAATTGATTATTGCGGAAAAAAAGGCGATTGTCAAATCGTTTGCTTCGCTGGAAGAAGGAGAAATCAACTGGCCCATAATCGGGACTGTAAACAGTCGGTGAATGCATTCACAACGCTAAACTTAAATCGTGTGGTATACAGGGTGTGTCCGGTGAGTATTTTTTAATTTTTTTTTTTGGTTTGGAAGTTTCACATTATCAAACACACACCCCAGTTAACATGTAGCGCAATTTGGTAATTACCCAAATTGGGTTAGCAGATTGTGCGATAAATCAAATAAAACGGGTGGCACGGAGCTAGATCTGGTCGGCGAGTCGGTATGGTAACTTCCAAACCAAAAAATTTAGTGTAACCTGGTGTTAGTGATTTTCTTTTTTTTTTAGTGATTTCAGAAAATTATGACGCAATTGGTTGCTTTGTGGTGGTTTTTCTTGTTGATTGGTTTGGGTTGTGGTAGGCCGGCCAGTAACGACCAATTGGACAAGGTGAGTGTTTTTTTTTTTGGTGTTAGTTTTTCCCTACAGGGTGGACACGTTTACGTACATGACTGAATAACTTTGTAACTCCCTAAAAGGGGCAAAAACACCTTAACACAATCTGACAGAGAATGAAATTCCTTACAACTTTTCTTATTTACACTTTTTTGTAACTCTTCAAATAACTAAGTTATTTAAAAACAAGGTAACAAGTATCTTTTGATGCGCCCTTATAGAAACGCAGACTGTCCAGGGAATACGTAACGACCACCCGTATAAGGGAAAGTAGTTTTAAGCAAAATTTGGACACGCTTTCGTACGAAAGCACCACGATTATTGCCGTAAGTATCGAACCTTTTTTCCACAAACTGTCAAAACTATATCAAAAGACACTTTCACTCAGTTTTGTTGCGCAATCGAGTACTTTCATTCTTTTTTCCACTGCCCAGACACTAATGCAAGGTTGCCTCGTTTTCTGTATTACAATAATAACCTAACAATAAGATTATTAGAAAGTTTGCAACGTTGCAACAAAGCAAGCGCAACTATGCAAGCAAAAAGTGTATTATTGCATTTTTTCTCTCAGATTAACTGGTTTAATTAATTATGCCGTAATGGCAACCTTGGACGTATAGTCCGCCATGTTTAGGCTAACTAAACAATTTTTGTAATCAAATAATCAACAAAATTACATAAATCACTGATAGTTTTGTATGGAAAGAGAGAAAGTTACCCAAGTACATTGATTAAATACACGTTACGTAATGATTACTTATAAGAAGCAAATTGAAATTCAGATTTGGGTGTAATGTGTTTCTATCCTGCTCAATGTCGTTGAAATAGCACCACAATACTCTCTACTGTCAAGTGTCAATTCCAACTGAAAATCATTGAAATGACTAACACTGTTCTGGATGTGGCACTACTATAATAATTCAAATTCCACTTTCAACTGTTCAAATTTGTCAAATGTCATTTTTTACACAACTGTAAAGCTTTATATATAGCAGAGTGGGCCATAACAAGCTGAATGACTGTAAACTATACAGGGTGTCCCATTTAAGGCTATTTAGGTCTGTTTTCCCAACAGTTAAGGACACAGTTTTGGGTCAAGTGGTGTTTTGACTGTGATATTTTTCACCTAAAGTGTCACATGCAAACCTTAATTTAGCTAAAATTATCCTTAAACCCAAATTCAGTCAGTTTCAGGTCGTTAGTCTATCTAAAATCTAAAATAATTATTACACTCATTATTGCAGCGGAAATGATTTTAAAATGCATCAATGCAAATGAAGGTAAAACTGACTTTTTTTTTTTGAGTTTGAAATTTGATTTAAGTCACAGTCAGGGACAAAATCGCCTGTAAAACACACTTAGAGTGAGAAAATTACTGTTTTAAGCACATTTTTGGAATCCTCATGAAATTTCCTATCCAACAACCTAAAAAAAACTACAAAATTTGATACAGTCAGGGAGAAAAGCGGTGTCAAAGTTTGATCAGCCAGAAATCCAGTTTCAAAGGACAGTCAGGGATAAAATCACCTGTAAAGCCCACTTGGAGTGAGAAAATGGCAGTTTTAAGCACATTTTTGGAATCCTCATTAAATTTCCTATCCAATAACCTGAAAAACCACACAAAATTTGGTACAGTCAGGGAGAAAAACGGTGTCAAAGTTTGAACTGACAGAAACACAGTTTGAAAGGACAGTCAGGCACAAAATCAGCTGTAAAACCCACTTAGAGTAGAAAAATGACAGTTTTAAGCACATTTTTGGAATCCTCATTAAATTTCCTATCCAATAACCTGAAAAAACACTAAAAAATTTGGTACAGTCAGGGAGAAAAGCGGTGTCAAAGTTTGAACTGACAGAAACACAGTTTGAAAGGACAGTCAGACACAAAATCAGCTGTAAAACCCACTTAGAGTAGGAAAATGACAGTTTTAAGCACATTTTTGGAATCCTCATTAAATTTCCTATCCAATAACCTGAAAAAACACTAAAAAATTTGGTACAGTCAGGGAGAAAAGCGGTGTCAAAGTTTGAACTGACAGAAACACAGTTTGGAAGGACAGTCAGGCACAAAATCAGCTGTAAAACCCACTTAGAGTAGGAAAATGACAGTTTTAAGCACATTTTTGGAATCCTCATTAAATTTCCTATCCAATAACCTGAAAAAACACTAAAAAATTTGGTACAGTCAGGGAGAAAAGCGGTGTCAAAGTTTGAACTGACAGAAACACAGTTTGGAAGGACAGTCAGGCACAAAATCAGCTGTAAAACCCACTTAGAGTAGGAAAATGACAGTTTTAAGCACATTTTTGGAATCCCCATTAAATTTCCTATCCAATAACCTGAAAAAACACTAAAAAATTTGGTACAGTCAGGGAGAAAAACGGTGTCAAAGTTTGAACTGACAGAAACACAGTTTGAAAGGACAGTCAGGGACACAAATGCTTGTCAAACCCTCTTAGAGTACTAAAATGACAGTTTTAAGCACATTTTTGGAATCCTCATTAAATTTCCTATCCAATAACCTGAAAAAACACTAAAAGATTTGGTACAGTCAGGGAGAAAAACGGTGTCAAAGTTTGATCAGCAAGAAACACAGTTTGAAAGGACAGTCAGGGACACAAATGCTTGTCAAACCCACTTGGAGTGAGAAAATGACAGTTTTAAGCACATTTTTGGAATCCTCATTAAATTTCCTATCCAATAACCTGAAAAAAAACTACAAAATTTGATACAGTCAGGGAGAAAAGCGGTGTCAAAGTTTGATCAGCCAGAAATCCAGTTTCAAAGGACAGTCAGGGATAAAATCACCTGTAAAGCCCACTTGGAGTGAGAAAATGGCAGTTTTAAGCACATTTTTGGAATCCTCATTAAATTTCCTATCCAATAACCTGAAAAACCACACAAAATTTGGTACAGTCAGGGAGAAAAACGGTGTCAAAGTTTGAACTGACAGAAACACAGTTTGAAAGGACAGTCAGGCACAAAATCAGCTGTAAAACCCACTTAGAGTAGAAAAATGACAGTTTTAAGCACATTTTTGGAATCCTCATTAAATTTCCTATCCAATAACCTGAAAAAACACTAAAAAATTTGGTACAGTCAGGGAGAAAAGCGGTGTCAAAGTTTGAACTGACAGAAACACAGTTTGAAAGGACAGTCAGACACAAAATCAGCTGTAAAACCCACTTAGAGTAGGAAAATGACAGTTTTAAGCACATTTTTGGAATCCTCATTAAATTTCCTATCCAATAACCTGAAAAAACACTAAAAAATTTGGTACAGTCAGGGAGAAAAGCGGTGTCAAAGTTTGAACTGACAGAAACACAGTTTGGAAGGACAGTCAGGCACAAAATCAGCTGTAAAACCCACTTAGAGTAGGAAAATGACAGTTTTAAGCACATTTTTGGAATCCCCATTAAATTTCCTATCCAATAACCTGAAAAAACACTAAAAAATTTGGTACAGTCAGGGAGAAAAACGGTGTCAAAGTTTGAACTGACAGAAACACAGTTTGAAAGGACAGTCAGGGACACAAATGCTTGTCAAACCCTCTTAGAGTACTAAAATGACAGTTTTAAGCACATTTTTGGAATCCTCATTAAATTTCCTATCCAATAACCTGAAAAAACACTAAAAGATTTGGTACAGTCAGGGAGAAAAACGGTGTCAAAGTTTGATCAGCAAGAAACACAGTTTGAAAGGACAGTCAGGGACACAAATGCTTGTCAAACCCACTTGGAGTGAGAAAATGACAGTTTTAAGCACATTTTTGGAATCCTCATTAAATTTCCTATCCAATAACCTGAAAAAACACTAAAAAATTTGGTACAGTCAGGGAGAAAAGCGGTGTCAAAGTTTGAACTGACAGAAACACAGTTTGAAAGGACAGTCAGGGACACAAATGCTTGTCAAACCCTCTTAGAGTACTAAAATGACAGTTTTAAGCACATTTTTGGAATCCTCATTAAATTTCCTATCCAACAACCTACAAAACCACACAAAATTTGGTACAGTCAGGGAGAAAAGCGGTGTCAAAGTTTGATCAGCCAGAAACCCAGTTTCAAAGGACAGTCAGGGGTAAAATCACCTGTAAAGCCCACTTTGAGTGAGAAAATGGCAGTTTTAAGCACATTTTTTGAATCCTCATTAAATTTCCTATCCAATAACCTGAAAAAACACTAAAAAATTTGGTACAGTCAGAAAGAAAAACGGTGTCAAAGTTTAAACTGACAAAAATACAGTTTGGAAGGACAGTCAGGCACAAAATCAGCTGTAAAACCCACTTGGAGTGAGAAAATGACAGTTTTAAGCACATTTTTGGAATCCCCATTAAATTTCCTATCCAATAACCTAAAAGCGGAAATGATTTTAAAATGCATCAATGCAAATTGTATGTGCATTAAAAATTGCCCAAGTCACACTAAACAAATTTTGACCGACATTTATGTTTGACACTTGACAGACAATGACAGATCAATTGACACGTCACTGGTGTTGGTCAGGGTATATCTTTTTTCTCAAAGCCTTATTTTAGTCACGTGATACCAGTCACATGATAAGCTGGCTAATAACGTCATAGTAGGCTGCTTTAAGCGTCTCACCGAACACGCCGCATACTTTCTACACTTTTTTTGACGTTTGACACTTGACAGACAATGACTTATACGTCACTCTGGTGACAGTCGGGGATTTATTAAAAAAAAGGCCATTTTGTAGGCAACAGTGAACGATATTGCAATTAATACGGTGAACGAGGACAAAAAGCACGAATTGTTGAGTCAATTGCAACCGCAACTGGTGCCGCAACAAATCCAGCCGCAGGCGCCGTCGACTGTCGAAATTAGCGGCATCAGCACCGGCGCCAACCCTGCGCCCGCCAATCCGGTGGCGCCCTCTGACAACGGCGGTTTTCGACCGCACAGGGCCGGATCCATGTTTGCTAGGATTATTGACGACATTTTCCAGGTAAGAATATTTAATTATTAACCATGAAATACCTCCATTACCAAGCCAGCTACGAAAAAATCACAAAGAATCTTTTTTGTAGAGAATTTAATTCCCTACAACTTTCCTTCTATACACTTTTCCTCTTACTCCCCTCCCAAGGGAGTTACAAGCCCTTAAGTCGCTGCTTAACACACTTTAGTGCCTCACTATACTTTTTACTAAATATCTCCCTTACCAAGCCCTTTAGGGCAAAAACACCTTTAAGTAGTTTGGTAGAGAATTAAATTCCCTACAACTTTCCTTCTATACACTTTTTCTCTAAGTGTTATCCCAAGGGAGTTTAAGGGCACTTAAGTGCCCTCTACAATTTTTTTGCCAAATACCTCCCTTACCAAGCCAGCTACGAAAAAATCACAAAGAATCTTTTTAGTAGAGACGTTAATTCCCTACAACGAACACCCTGTAACTCGGTTATTTTTTGGGGTTCAGGGTGGTTCAACCACTTACAAGAACCGTTTTGAGCTCCTCTTTCCAGTGGCGTAAAGCAAAAAATTCTCTCAGAAAAATTGCGTACAGGGTGACCAAAAACAGGCAATCACCTTAGGTTTCATGCACACCCTGTATACTGAAAGCAGAAACGGCCCTGTAAACTTACCGTGCTGGGTTAAGGAGTTGATTAGGAACATTTTTGGTCTCTTGCAATTTTTTTGTAACTCGCACCGTTTTCGAGTTATTTAGGTAAAACTGATTTGGAGCAACAAATTTTCAAATCAGTTGAAATTGTAGTTTAAAACACAGTCAGGGACAAAATCGCCTGTAAAACACACTTAGAGTGAGAAAATGACTGTTTTAAGCACATTTTTGGAATCCTCATTAAATTTCCTATCCAATAACCTGAAAAAACACTAAAAAATTTGGTACAGTCAGGGAGAAAAGCGGTGTCAAAGTTTGAACTGTCAGAAACACAGTTTGAAAGGACAGTCAGGCACAAAATCAGCTGTAAAACCCACTTGGAGTGAGAAAATGACAGTTTTAAGCACATTTTTGGAATCATCATGAAATTTCCTATCCAATAACCTAAAAAACACTCCAAAATTTGGTACAGTCAGGGAGAAAAGCGGTGTCAAAGTTTGAACTGACAGAAACACAGTTTGGAAGGACAGTCAGGCACAAAATCAGCTGTAAAACCCACTTGGAGTGAGAAAATGACAGTTTTAAGCACATTTTTGGAATCATCATGAAATTTCCTATCCAATAACCTAAAAAACACTCCAAAATTTGGTACAGTCAGGGAGAAAAACGGTGTCAAAGTTTGAACTGACAGAAACACAGTTTGAAGGGACAGTCAGGCACAAAATCAGCTGTAAAACCCACTTGGAGTGAGAAAATGACAGTTTTAAGCACATTTTTGGAATCCTCATTAAATTTCCTATCCAATAACCTAAAAAAACTACAAAATCTGATACAGTCAGGGAGAAAAGCGGTGTCAAAATTTGATCAGCCAGAAACCCAGTTTCACAGGACAGTCAGGGATAAAATCGCGTGTAAAACCCACTTGGAGTGAGAAAATGACAGTTTTAAGCACATTTTCGGAATCCTCATTAAATTTCCTATCCAATAACCTAAAAAACACTCCAAAATTTGGTACAGTCAGGGAGAAAAGCGGTGCCAAAGTTTGAACTGACAGAAACACAGTTTGGAAGGACAGTCAGGCACAAAATCAGCTGTAAAACCCACTTAGAGTAGGAAAATGACAGTTTTAAGAACATTTTTGGAATCCTCATTAAATTTCCTATTTAAATTTTTTGCCAAATACCTCCCTTACCAAGCCAGCTACGAAAAAAATCACAAAGAATCGTTTTTGTAGAGAATTTAATTCCCTACAACATTCCTTCTATACACTTTTCCCCTTACTCCCCTCCCAAGGGAGTTACAAGCCCTTAAATGGAAAAATCACCTTAGTTTCGGAGATATTCAATTTTTCCTCTTACACTGTCTTTTATGTAATCCCAATAATGTTGAACATAATTTCAGATTCCCATTGCGGTCCTGCAAAACGTTGCCAGATTGATAACGAATCCGTTTGCGCAGGCGCGCAAAAATGCAGAAGCGGCAGCCTAAAACGCTGCGCCCCTCCGCCATTTTGGCGAAAATGTATAAAACGACCGAATGTGACGTAATCAGATGTGTTGTAGGGCTGTCATTTTCACGGCACCATTTTATTTGACTCCCGTTTTTTTTGGTCACTCTGTATATACTTTAAGTATATTTAGGTAATTTTTACGTCACAGTCGGCCTGTACAGGGTGCTGCATTTTCGATGGTTTTACGGGGTACAGAGAAAACGGTAATAGATAGAAAAAAAGTAGCATACGTGTTCCGATCTCATTTTCTGAGCTGAGATGACTGGCGAAGAGTGGGCTGCGCAAACTTCTTTTGTTTCAAAGATACGGGGGGTTTTTGAAAATTGGTCATTTTGGAACATCCTCTGTATTTCATTTGCTATTAAAGTTATCAAAAAAGGAAAAACGGTTTCCGGTAGAAGTTTTGACGTAGAATCCAATGGCGTAGTCAGTTTTTTTCTATTACGTTTAGTTTCTGACATATGACACTAAGTTATATTTTTTTAAATGGAACACCCTATATATTTTTAGGTCATTTAATTCTGTTGATTTTTACTATTTCAACGGTGTATTAAAACATATAAGTTTGTAAACGTTAATTTTCGTAATGAGAAAAAAAGCGTTTCCTTAATAAAAAAGTGCTAAATAATATGTATAAAAATACCCACAGTCGAAACCAAATTTGGCTATATTCATATTAACATGTTACATGTCGTTTATAAACAGTTTTTTCAACTTTTACCTTAAAAATAGTAGAAAATAGAAATGGCCACTTTTCTTATTAAAGTGACGGTAGAACTGTTTGTAACTTAGATTTTTAATAAGATTTATTAAAAATATTTAATTTTCTGATGTGTTAGCTTATATGATTTCCGATTTTGTTTGGTATTTTAGATATTGGCCTTTTTTTAGCTTAGCAAAGATCCTTTTTTTTAAATAACAGGATTAACCTCTACAAACTTATATGTTGTAATACACCGATGAAAAGGTAAAAATAAACAGAATTAAATGAACTAAAAATATATAGGGTGTTCCATTTAAAAAAATATAACTTAGTGTCATATGTCAGAAACTAAACGTAATAGAAAAAAACTGACTACGCCATTGGATTCTACGTCAAAACTTCTACCGGAAACCGTTTTTCCTTTTTTGATAACTATAATAGCAAATGAAATACAGAGGATGTTCCAAAATGACCAATTTTCAAAAACCCCCCGTATCTTTGAAACAAAAGAAGTTTGCGCAGCCCACTCTTCGCCAGTCATCTCAGCTCAGAAAATGAGATCGGAACACGTATGCTACTTTTTTTCTATCTATTACCGTTTTCTCTGAACCCCGTAAAACCATCGAAAATGCAGCACCCTGTACAGTCCACGCCTTATATAGTGTAGTTAATTATTGTAAATATTATTGATTTGTTGTTAGATTTGTTTTAATTTGTTGCCGAATAGTAGAAAAGGACTGAATTTTCTAGAATAATACACTTATTTTTTTGTATTTTTGTGTTTTTTTCTTGACAAAGTTAGGTTAGGAAAAATAAATCACCATTTTAGTCGTAATTTGAAACAAACACTTATAATTACAATATAATAACATATAAACTTAGAAAAAGTATTAATAGCAAGAAAACACACCTATATAATAGTAATTTAACAAAAAAAGCAAACAATTAATCGAAAAAATCCCGAATACGTAAAGTAGTAACAAATTTCAGTGAAAAATGCTCGATAAGTAGCAAAAATATGTAATGAGCACTAAAATAACCAAAATATTGAGCTGTAAATACAATATTATTAGTATTTTACTTGGCGACCATAAAAACACTATTACTATCACTATATACATCGTTCAGCACAGCCAGTTTTTAGTTATAAAACCTTTCCCAGAAAAAATGGTCAATTTCTGACCAATCACAAACCACTGTATACAGTGTAAATCAAACTGAATTACAGTGACGTCACACGTGCTAATACAAATGGTTTGGAGTTCGCGACGTTGGAAATTTGTTTGAGTTTCACTGTATGTGTCAGCTACATAAAACATCTGCTCCGGCTATGCGCGGAGTATATCGCCATCTTTGTCCGTCCCATTGGTTTATAACGGGTGTTCTATAATTGGTATGGTCCTAGTTGGCTGTGGTTATCGGTATATCGTTTGAAATGACAGCTGTCATATGTGACAATTGCCATCCATAGGCGACCTGACCATAACAATTATTGAACACCCGTTACCTTACGACAGTTTCAATATAATAACAATACAAAATAAAACCTACTAAAATATAGAAAAAAAAAGGGATTTAACGAGACCAGCTCCATCGTAATTATACATTTTATCACATATTTGAACACAATAATTCGTTTCAGAAAAATAAAGGTGCAATTTAAGGTTAAGCCATTTTTTTGCTATTTTTGGGCCACCCTGTACAAGCTTAAATCTACTTTAAAAACCACCAAAGCCAAGTAAAATACCTTAAAAATAACCATAGTAAATATTAACGGTATACACGGTGTCTCAAATGTGATTCGGTTTTTTTGGCCAAAATGTACTGCACCAAACCAAATATAATTTTGAGAGTGGTTGAAAATCACACTTGCCTTGAAAGTGATTAGCATCATTTGACGTCACGATGACGTATTTAGACAGTTAGTCAATAGACTGTTACGGTAAATTGCGTCATCGTGACGTCAAATTTGCTTGGCACACTTGGATCTTTTAATTTCGTAACAATTTAACTAAATGTCAATAACTCCACTTACAGAGTGATTCGTACGTTAAATTGTCTAAACCTTGCAGCTGTTACGATTGCCAATCAGTAATTTGGGACACACTGTATACGAAACTTTTATAATCAATTTTTTTACTTAACTAGGGTGAACCTAATAACCGAATAAAAATATATAATATTTTAGCATTATTTTTTACTAAAAATATTGATATAGTGTACAGGGTGTTTATTAATAATTGTGAAGAAATACACGGTGTTGGAAATTAATTAGAAAAAGTTAATTTACGAATTTTTCTAGAAAAAAAATATTAAAATATTAATCTGTCCTCCAGACGCCATTACGGTTTAGTTTGCATCTAAGATGGCGTTGGCCGAATGTTTAATGTAACCGGAAAGACTATATACTTTGGTAATAGTTTGGCAACACTGTCACAATCATTCAAAAACACCCTGTATCAATAAAACTGCCTGTATTTTTTTAAATTATTTTCTGGTTTATCACATCAACGTTATTCTATAGGACTGTACAAAAATATGGCTTAAAGCGCTCCCTTTCAGGGTAATTATTATTATTATTATGGCAAAAAATTTAGGAATTCAGTCTTCTCTGCGCAGGGTTGGGGGGGGGGGTGGGATTGACTAGTTTGCTATTTGTACGTAAAAAGGGGAGCCGTGACGGGGGGGAGAGATTCATGCGCGTAAACCGCTTACGCCCTCTATAAGTCGTCGGTGAAACTGGACGACAGTACGGCGCTGGCGCCCCCTTTTAACTTGTCGAGCACTTTGTTGACGTATTCGGTGGTGTGGCCGGCCACTTTTCCCTCTGCAACGACACGGTCTTCCTTACCACATGTAGTCGGTTTAAATTAAAATTCATAGAATACTCACTCATGCAGGATTTGGACAGTTTTTCGATGGTTCTCACCAGTTCTTCGCGGTTTTCCGCCCCCAAATCGGTCGCTTTTAAGGTAACCAGCTGTCTCAGTTGCGCTATAGTGTTGATGTAACGTTCTGAAACGAATTATGTACGAAAATGTGGGGAAAATATTTCTAAACACAGTTTGACAGTTTTGACGTTAGTGACAGATGTCACGTGGTTTCAGAAGACTATTTAGCAAGACGGTCACGTGACTACTGTCAAAACAACTGTCATAAATACCAAAAACACGCTTTCCATCGAATACTGCAAGAAAACTTTCTAAATACTGATTTTTGCAATTTCTAAGCATAATTTGACAGTTGTGACGTTAGTGACAGATGTCACGTGGTTTCAGAAGACTATTTAGTTAGACGGTCACGTGACAATTGTCACAATAATTGTCATAATTCTCAGAAACACGTTTTGTTTCGAAAACTGTGTTAAACTGTAATTCTTGCAAATTCTAGTCCTTGACATTGTATGTCATCACGTGATTACTGTCAAAATAACTGTCATAAATCTGAGAAACGTGTTTTGTTTCTACAGTCAGTCTCAGAAACATTCCACTAAAAACGACCCAGAACCGTTCCAAAACAGTCTCAGAAACATTTCACTAAAAACCGTTTCAAAAAAGCTCTCAGAACAGTTCCAAAAACCGACTCAGAAATATTTCAACTGAATTTGTGGTGAATTTTCAAAGTTTCAGTTCAAATTTTGGTTTTGTAACTGACTGTTTTTGTTTTTTAACCTCAAAAATAATAACTCAAAATAGGTTATTTTAAATGGCACACCCTGTATACTATTCAGTCATTTTGTAGCCTCACATCAGGGCTACTTAATGAGCTACTATAAGGGCTATACCAAAGGTTAAAGGAGATGAGACATCCTGTATATTATTACATCACTGAATAGCCCTAACTGTAAGCTACAATATGACCCTACAAAATGTAAACCGTTTCTAAGATATTTCCAGGTAACTTTGCAATGTTGCCATATTTTTGGAAAGCCCATTTCATTAGCTATCCATCGACATATAAAAGTTTTTTCAAAGTGTTGTAAATAAACGAGTTATTCAGGATTGAGCAAAAGATTGCACTAAAAATATTCAAATTTACTTGACCCAACTTTGACGCCATCTAGCGCTTAGACAGTGCAGCCTATCACACAATGTTGCCATATCTTTGGAAAGCCCATTTTATTAGCTATCCATTGACATATAAAAGTTTTTTCAAAATGTTGTAAATAACTGAGTTATTCAGGATTGAACAAAAGATTGCACTAAAAATTTGCAAATTCACTTAACCCAACTTTGACGCCATCTAGCGCTTCGACAGTGCAGCCTATCAAGCAATGTTGTCATATCTTTGGAAAGCCCATTTCATTAGCTATCCATCGACATATAAAAGTTTTTTCAAAATGTTGTAAATAACTGAGTTATTCAGGATTGAACAAAAGATTGCACTAAAAATTTGCAAATTCACTTAACCCAACTTTGACGCCATCTAGCGCTTCGACAGTGCAGCCTATCAAGCAATGTTGTCATATCTTTGGAAAGCCCATTTTATTAGCTATCCATTGACATATAAAAGTTTTTTCAAAATGTTGTAAGTAAACGAGTTATTCAGGATTAAGCGAAAGATTGCACTAAAAATATTCAAATTTACTTGACCCAACTTTGACGCCATCTAGCGCTTCGACAGTGCAGCCTATCAAGCAATGTTGTCATATCTTTGGAAAGCCCATTTCATTAGCTATCCATCGACATATAAAAGTTTTTTCAAAATGTTGTAAATAACTGAGTTATTCAGGATTGAACAAAAGATTGCACTAAAAATTTGCAAATTCACTTAACCCAACTTTGACGCCATCTAGCGCTTCGACAGTGCAGCCTATCAAGCAATGTTGTCATATCTTTGGAAAGCCCATTTTATTAGCTATCCATTGACATATAAAAGTTTTTTCAAAATGTTGTAAGTAAACGAGTTATTCAGGATTAAGCGAAAGATTGCACTAAAAATATTCAAATTTACTTGACCCAACTTTGACGCCATCTAGCGCTTAGACAGTGCAGCCTATCAAGCAATGTTGTCATATCTTTGGAAAGCCCATTTCATTAGCTATCCATCGACGTAAAAAAGTTTTTTCAAAGTATTGTAAATAACTGAGTTATTCAGGATTGAACAAAAGATTGCACTAAAAATTTGCAAATTCACTTAACCCAACTTTGACGCCATCTAGCGCTTCGACAGTGCAGCCTATCAAGCAATGTTGTCATATCTTTGGAAAGCCCATTTTATTAGCTATCCATTGACATATAAAAGTTTTTTCAAAATGTTGTAAGTAAACGAGTTATTCAGGATTAAGCGAAAGATTGCACTAAAAATATTCAAATTTACTTGACCCAACTTTGACGCCCTCTAGCGCTTAGACAGTGCAGCCTATCAAGCAATGTTGTCATATCTTTGGAAAGCCCATTTCATTAGCTATCCATCGACATAAAAAAGTTTTTTAAAAATGTTGTAAATAACCGAGTTATTCAGGATTAAACGCAAGCTGGCACTAAAAATATTCAAATCTACTTGACCCAAATTTGACGCCCTCTAGCGCTTAGACAGTGCAGCCTAACAAGCAATGTTGCCATATCTTTGGAAAGCCCATTTCATTGGCTGTTCATCGAGGTATAAAAATACTTAAAAAACCAGTCAAATAAAGCAAATATTGAGGTTTAAACGAAACAGTGCATTAAAATTGACCGGTCAACTTTGTAGCTTCTCAATGCATGTTGCCACATCTTCATCATTTTCAGTGACAGTTACAGGGTGGTTTTTTCCACCAAAATGAAGAAAACTGTCAAATAAGTCACGTGTCAAAAAAAGCCAAGGCTAACGTGGATTCGTGAGTATTCTGGTTTGTAATTGGCCAAAAAAAAGCAGCTTTTTCGACCAATCACAAACTAGAAACAGTGTTCCTGGGGACTTTCTAGTAAATTAACGTTTCTCTGTCTAACTTACTGTGTTCCTGTTCAAGTCCGCTGAGTTTAATCTTGTTAGCCTCGTGCTGAGCCTTCTTCTTCAATCGGCAGGCCCTCGAAGCCAACTTATTCTTCTCTTTCCTGGAGATGGGGCGCACGTTGAATGGCAACTCGCTCACCGGCGTCATATCGTTGATTATCCTCCCCAATTTGTCCAATTCCTTGCCGATATTGTACAGTTTCCGGGGATTTGGGGTTAGATCGTTTCCGTCCCCTTTGCGCGCCTTACCTACTCCCAACTGTCCTTTAGGAACCGCGTGGAAACTGAATTACCGACTTACCGCTGTGTTTGATGCCGCGCACCGAACAATCTGGACTAAAAACTGGATCAGTGACCTCGTTAAGCACGTGGGGATTCTCCATCTTTGATTTCATCACCAATCGCTGACCTTTAGGGCCTTTCGACTGAATATTGTACTGCCAAAAGTACTTTTCCTTCTTGGAAGTCTTGGGACCGTCCTCTTCATCGTCCGAATCTGGAAATTACACAATTTTGGTGGAATCTCTGGCGCTGTTGCCAGACTTACTGTTGTCCGAGGAGTAGTCTGCGTACTGTCCGTCGCTGTCCTCGTCACTCTCGTACTCGTCGTGGGAGTAGTCTTGCAGCTCGGGGCTCAGAATCCCTCCGGTCGATATCGACGAAGTGGAGCCACACTCGGCCAATGAGCTTTTAATTTCAGAAACAAAACATAAGCGTTTTACTCGGGTTTTGTTGGCACACTGTACAGGGTGATCGATAGGGGACACTTTGGGCTACAAATCGGTTCAAAGAACCACCCTGTAGCATGTCAAATAACCGAGTTATTGTTGATCAAAGTTAGTTACTGTTTTTGTGACATTTGACGCCATTTTGTTTTTTTTGAGCACTTTTTTCTGGGACAGTGGTTGGCACTTACAGGGTGATCAAAAGAGGACACCTTAGGCTACAAATGGGTAAAAAAAAACACCCTGTAGCATGTCAAATAACCGGGATATGGTTGATCAAAGTTGATCTTTGAAATTTACTGTTTTTGACGCCATTTTGTTTTTTTTTAATACTTTTTCAAGGGACAGTGCTTGGCATTTACAGGGTGGTCAAACGAAAACACTTTACGCTACAAATCGGTAAAAAGAACCACCCTGTAGCTTATCAAATAACCGAGTTATGGTTGATCAAAGTTGATCTTTGAAATTTACTGTTTTTGACGCCATTTTGTTTTTTTTTTAGCAATTTTTTCTGGGACAGTGGTTGGCACTTACAGGGTGATCAAAAGAGGACACTTTGGGCTACAAATGGGTAAAAAGAACCACCCTGTAGCATGTCAAATAACCGAGTTATTGTTGATCAAAGTTAGTTACTGTTTTTGTGACATTTGACGCCATTTTGTTTTTTTTTTAGCATTTTTTTCTGGGACAGTGGTTGGCACTTACAGGGTGATCAAAAGAGGACACCTTAGGCTACAAATGGGTAAAAAAAAAACACCCTGTAGCATGTCAAATAACCGGGATATGGTTGATCAAAGTTGATCTTTGAAATTTACTGTTTTTGACGCCATTTTGTTTTTTTTGAATACTTTTTCGAGGGACAGTGCTTGGCATTTACAGGGTGGTCAAAAGAGGACACTTTAGGCTACAAATCGCTTAAAAGAACCACCCTGTAGCTTATCAAATAACCGAGTTATGGTCGATCAAATTTGATCTTTGAAATTTACTGTTTTTGACGCCATTTTGTTTTTTTTGAATACTTTTTCGAGGGACAGTGCTTGGCATTTACAGGGTGGTCAAAAGAGGACACTTTAGGCTACAAATCGCTTAAAAGAACCACCTTGTAGCTTATCAAATAACCGAGTTATGGTCGATCAAATTTGATCTTTGAAATTTACTGCTTTTGACGCCATTTTGTTTTTTCTGTACACTTTTTCGAGGAATAGTGCTTGGCATTTACAGGGTGGTCAAATAAGGACACTTTGGGCTACAAATCGGTAAAAAGAACCACCCTGTAGCTTACCAAATAACCGAGTTATGGTTGATCTTTGAAATTTACTGTTTTTGACGCCATTTTGGTTTTTTTTAATACTTTTTCAAGGGACAGTGCTTGGCATTTACAGGGTGGTCAAACGAAAACACTTTACGCTACAAATCGGTAAAAAGAACCACCCTGTAGCTTATCAAATAACCGAGTTATGGTTGATCAAAGTTGATCTTTGAAATTTACTGTTTTTGACGCCATTTTGTTTTTTTTTTAGCAATTTTTTCTGGGACAGTGGTTGGCACTTACAGGGTGATCAAAAGAGGACACTTTGGGCTACAAATGGGTAAAAAGAACCACCCTGTAGCATGTCAAATAACCGAGTTATTGTTGATCAAAGTTAGTTACTGTTTTTGTGACATTTGACGCCATTTTGTTTTTTTTTTAGCATTTTTTTCTGGGACAGTAGGTGTCACTTACAGGGTGATCAAAAGAAGACACTTTGGGCTACAAATGGGTAAAAAGAACCACCCTGTAGCATGTCAAATAACCGAGTTATGGTCGATCAAATTTGATCTTTGAAATTTACTGCTTTTGACGCCATTTTGTTTTTTCTGTACACTTTTTCGAGGAATAGTGCTTGGCATTTACAGGGTGGTCAAAAGAGGACACTTTAGGCTATAAATCGGTAAAAAGAACCACCCTGTAGCTTATCAAATAACCGAGTTATGGTCGATCAAAGTTGATCTTTGAAATTTACTGTTTTTGACGCCATTTTGTTTTTTTTTGAGCATTTTTTTCTGAGACAGTGGTTGGCACTTACAGAGTGGCCAAAAGAAGACACTTTGGGCTACAAATGGCTAAAAAGAACCACCCTGTAGCATGTCAAATAACCGAGTTATTGTTGATCAAAGTTGATCTTTGAAATTTACTGTTTTTGACGCCATTTTGTTTTTTTTTTAGCAATTTTTTCTGGGACAGTGGTTGGCACTTACAGGGTGATCAAAAGAGGACACTTTGGGCTACAAATCGGTTCAAAGAACCACCCTGTAGCATGTCAAATAACCGAGTTATTGTTGATCAAAGTTAGTTACTGTTTTTGTGACATTTGACGCCATTTTGTTTTTTTTTGAGCACTTTTTTCTGGGACAGTGGTTGGCACTTACAGGGTGATCAAAAGAGGACACTTTAGGCTACAAATGGGTAAAAAAAAACACCCTGTAGCATGTCAAATAACCGGGATATGGTTGATCAAAGTTGATCTTTGAAATTTACTGTTTTTGACGCCATTTTGTTTTTTTTTAATACTTTTTCAAGGGACAGTGCTTGGCATTTACAGGGTGGTCAAACGAAAACACTTTACGCTACAAATCGGTAAAAAGAACCACCCTGTAGCTTATCAAATAACCGAGTTATGGTCGATCAAATTTGATCTTTGAAATTTACTGCTTTTGACGCCATTTTGTTTTTTCTGTACACTTTTTCGAGGAATAGTGCTTGGCATTTACAGGGTGGTCAAATAAGGACACTTTGGGCTACAAATCGGTAAAAAGAACCACCCTGTAGCTTACCAAATAACCGATTTACGATTAATCACAGTTGATCTTTGAAATTTACAGTTCTTGTCACTTTTGACGCCATTTTGTTTTTTTTTTATACTTTTTCGAGGGACAGTGCTTGGCATTTACAGGGTGGTCAAAAGAGGACACTTTAGGCTATAAATCGGTAAAAAGAACCACCCTGTAGCTTATCAAATAACCGAGTTATGGTCGATCAAAGTTGATCTTTGAAATTTACTGTTTTTGACGCCATTTTGTTTTTTTTTGAGCATTTTTTTCTGGGACAGTGGTTGGCACTTACAGAGTGGCCAAAAGAAGACACTTTGGGCTACAAATGGCTAAAAAGAACCACCCTGTAGCATGTCAAATAACCGAGTTCTGGTTGATCTTTGAAATTTACTGTTTTTGACGCCATTTTGTTTTTTTTGAATACTTTTTCGAGGGACAGTGCTTGGCATTTACAGGGTGGTCAAAAGAGGACACTTTGGGCTACAAATCGCTTAAAAGAACCACCCTGTAGCTTATCAAATAACCGAGTTATGGTCGATCAAAGTTGATCTTTGAAATTTACTGTTTTTGACGCCATTTTGTTTTTTTTTGAGCATTTTTTTCTGGGACAGTGGTTGGCACTTACAGAGTGGCCAAAAGAAGACACTTTGGGCTACAAATGGCTAAAAAGAACCACCCTGTAGCATGTCAAATAACCGAGTTCTGGTTGATCTTTGAAATTTACTGTTTTTGACGCCATTTTGTTTTTTTTGAATACTTTTTCGAGGGACAGTGCTTGGCATTTACAGGGTGGTCAAAAGAGGACACTTTGGGCTACAAATCGCTTAAAAGAACCACCCTGTAGCTTATCAAATAACCGAGTTATGGTCGATCAAATTTGATCTTTGAAATTTACTGTTTTTGACGCCATTTTGTTTTTTTTGAGAACTTTTTCGAGGGACTGTGCTTGGCATTTACAGGGTGGTCAAAAGAAAACACGTTACGCTACAAATGGATAAAAAGAAACACCCTGTACCTTATAAAATAACAGAGTTACAGGGTGATCAAACTATTTTAAAATTTACTATTTTGGTTCATTTTTGCATCAAACTCTTTTCAGTTCTTAATGGCAAAACCCATTAAGATTTTCGCTTATTTCAAGCAAATTTCCACCATAATGACACTTGTGACGTAAATTAAGTGAAACTCACCTGGTGGACAGCAAATGTTTACGCGGTTCTCGTCTCTGCCAAAGCTGCTCCAGGCCCAAATGGGTGGGAGCAGAGGAGGACAGTCTGGAAGCTTGATTTCGGGCCATTTTCTGATTATTGGGGGAATGCAGTGCATTTCGGTTTGAAGGCACCGATTGACCTGCCGAAATACACCCTGTATTAATATAAAGTTTAATTTCACCCTGTAGACCACAAGAAAAAGCAGCTTTTTTTTAACCAAATCTAGTGTGACGTCATCTGAGTGCCCTACATGTTAAGTTCCACCACAAATTAAACGTTTTTTATGTCACTTTGAGCCAAAGTATTAATTTATCTGTAAGATAACATGAACTTTGATAAAAAAGCAATAATTACCCAACAATGATCCGTCTGGCGACGATTTGTCCTTGCGCATCAACAAATCGTGCAAAGTGCTCTGTTTGGGTGGTTGCGGCAAACTGTTGTGAATCCTCAAAGGTGACGTTTGCGAATTGACAATCGACGAACCGGAACTGGCGGGACTTTCTGAAATCAATCACAGCTCCCTCTAACGGCCCGCAAGTCAAACTAAAACCCGCCACAAACCTGGCGATAGCGCGGCAACCGGTGTTCTAGCGTCGAAACCCCCCAACATCCCCGGACCCAAGTCGAAATCCTTATACAGGGTGAAACTACTTTGCGTAGCTGCGGCTGCGTACTGGTTGTTATTAGCGGTAATAAAGCTGTAACTAGAATTAGTGTCTAAATTAGTGTATCTCGAATCGTTGGTTGGTAAGAGTAAATCGTCGAAATTCCAGTCGCCCATCAAATTTTCATCGTTGGCGTTCAATTCAGCCAAAGTGGGGCCTGCAAAAAGTGCTATAAATATTTAGGTAAAATGCCGGAAAATTAGCAGTACACCACTGGATTACCTTGAATCAAATCGGCCTTGTCCACCTGGAAAATATCGTCTTCGTCCATGTGGATCAAGGCTTCCGACTTTAAGGCTTCTTCATTGTTTATGTAGTGGCTTTGCCAGTAGCCGGTAGTGGGGGAAAACGTTTGATCTGAGGAACAGTCACACGTCAAAACATGTCACTTTAGTGACAGTCTAAATAGTACATCACACGTCACAACTGTCAAAACAGACTCATAAAGGCATAAAGTATTTTCTAGGCAATTTAGTAAATTTCAAAGGTTTCTTAAGAGGTTTATGGTCGTTTGGGCTGTAGTATTGTCACACTGTGTCCTAAATAGTAGATTGTACACTACAAACTGAATTCAACCACCCTGTATTTGTACTCTATTGGTGGGGAAAAGTGTGATGGGTTTAGTGAACCAAGTTTCGTCCCTCTTGGGGTTCAAATAAACATTTGACAACACTGTAGGTACCACACTCACCTATTAGAGGACTACAAAGTGAATTATCCAAGTCAAACGAGTAGTCACGGTACTCTGCGGGTGGTTCCCGTCTCGGTATGGGTACCGACGCTGACGTAATCATAATGTTGGTCTCATTGACCGGTTCCTGCTTGATGCACACGCCAGAATCCAGACTGTAGTCGTGAAAATCACCCATCATTCTGGAATTATTGAAAAAACAATGGTTTTCGTAGTACTTTTTACTACTGGAGATAATTGCGATTATTATGTTATCAGTTTGTACATACAATTGACTGGAATTTATTGATGAAGACAAAACAAACATTTTTGGGTCACTGTGTAGTACTGAGTGTGCGCAATTTACTGTCCTAAACATGTACAGGGTGTTCCATTCGTGAGGAGAACAATAAAGGCTAAACTTGTGGTAGACCAGGGTCAAGGAATTTGAGTATTAAAAACATTAGTAGAGCAACAAAATGTAGCCTCATGATGATTTAGTGACAGTTGACAGAATACCAAATCACTGCCGTCTTTGTCTACAGCACTGAATTGCAATTTGGTTGTCTTTGTCTTTAATTTTTCATTAATAATTATTCTAAAGTTGAAAATTTTTTTACACATACATTTACTCATCCCTGTATAAAATATCAAAATTATAACTGACCTGCAGGGAAATTTTAACTCACAGTTTCCTTATAAGTGGTGTGATGTGATTTGTTGCATTCCTAAAGGATTTCACTTCATTTTCGAGGAATTTGCGTTTATCTTTACCACTGGTTTTAGCAAAACTGGTCCTGACCTTAATTTTACCTGTGGACATGTTGTATTTAGGTAGAAACTGCAGGAAAGAACCCCCAGAATCGGAAAAACCCACCAACTTTTATAGAACTTCTAACCTAAAATGTCAAATGTCAAAATTACATACTGACAAACATAAACAATGTCACGTGGTTAACAACGTGCTACTCCGGTTAATTCAGATTGTTTCATTTACCCTAGCAGTTGCTTTCAGTTGAATTTTTTGAGGAAAATCGATTATCAATTAAAATTGCCGCATAGAAAACATCCCTGTATATGTTAAGAGTGTTGCCAAATTGTGCAGGGAAATGACCTTGGAGGTATTTAAGTGGATAACAAAGTAAGCTCACACCACCTTTTAAACTTGTTTACTATTTTTAAATTGTAGTATTTTAATCAGTACATTCCTGTACACAGAACAAAAAGAGAAAGGGAGGGAAAAACGTAAACAAAACAATTCATATGAAGCTCCACGTGTGTGTACAAGGTCCCGTCTGGGCCCCCCCACCCACTTGTTTACAAACACCACCGGGGAAAATCGATGGGAAAGGCAAAACAGTGAAAAAGGTGGGTGGACCAAGCAATTTAAGTTTTACACCGTGCAAAGCAGGAAGTAGCCGAAACTTACCCGAAAAAACCTTGAAATTAGTCTGCTGAATTTAAAAATAGGTTGGTTAGGACACCATCATCATCACAATGAGTCTGCAATAAATCGCTTTAATGTCACTGCACTGTTTTGGTTGCACCACAAAAAACAGTCAATTTTTTAGCGGAAAATTGGAAATTACACGCGAAAACACCAGGAAAAACTGCCAAAAAATCGCTGGTTCTGAAAGGTCACATGGATGGACTTTGTGGGAATAACCAATAACCTTCGACGCGCGAGCGCGTCACGACCAATCAGCGTGGAGCGTTTGTGTTTTGATTGTGGAAAATGGCGATCAAAACACTGGCCACCAAGACAAAAACAAAACACCATCCAAAATGTCCAACCAAAACACACCACGTGATTGTTTGGGTGTTGGAGCGAAACGTCAACACTTAACGAACAATTTACACTGATTTTCCGGTTCAATCCTACGGGAACAGAGGCGCAGACTGGAAAAATAGATTTGTTATTTTTGATGGCTGCTCTCACTACCCACAAACACTGTTGCAAACGGGTGACCTTGATTGGTTATCTGTTTTTTTTTTGTGGTGGCGCCCCCGTCTCGGAGAATTTACGAACCTCTGTTGGCGCACACGTGCCGACGCGTTGTTGCCAGTATTGCCACTTTGTTCATTTCCACTAATTTAACGAATTTTGTTATTAATTTAATCAGTCTGAGGATGCTGGAAAATTTGACAGAAAACAGCACACGCACACTCCGTTAAAACAAAGATAGGCAACCGGCAATACAAACCTATAATCACAGTTGGCCATGACAAAATGGCAGATGCTTGTCGCGTCCTCGTTTCTTAAGTTTTTCCGGGAAAATTTCTGTTTTTACCTTAAATTAGTGCGGAAAAGGGTTGTTATAGTGTTTAGTGACTAATTACGCTTTGTATTTTGCATAATTTTTAACGTTTGGTGCCTACTCCACACTGGTGCGGCTTAGTTTTGGTGAGTGTCTTTTCAGTTCAATTTTCTAAAGCCTTCTTGATTTGTGACGTTATTTTTGCTTAATTCTGGCTGTAGCAGCTAACTTAAGCAGTCAAAAACTTGTAAATTGGGGCGTTTTCGATTGGCTTGTTTAGTGCAAACGTATTGCCGTACTGTTTCAATGACATTTGATAGAACTAGAGAGTTTTGAACTAACTTTTGACAGAAAACAGTAAACAGTATGGATTAACGTCAAAGATATTATAGGCAACCAGCCGGAGAGACTGAGAGTCAGGTTGGCCATGACAAATTGTTAAAATGGCAGATGATCGTGTACTCGTCAGAAAAATTACCATTTTTACCTTAAATTAGTGCGGAAAAGTGTTTAGTTTTTGTTTTAATTACACTTTCTTTGCAGAATTGTCCACGTTTGGTGCCTACTCCACGCTGGACCGGCCTATTCAACGCGTTTCAAGGTAAGACATACTCCATCTGGTGATCAGTTTTTAGGGCATTCCAGCTGTCATTTCTCTGTTTGTTTACGTTGCTTTTGGTAGAAATTTAGATTAGTTTTGCTTAACTCTGGCTGGAGCAGCCAAAAACTGGTCAATTAAGGTGAAATTATTGTAAAATTTAATACTGAGAAGGCACTTTTGGCAGAAAAGAGCATACTGACGTTACCGTTTAGGCAACCAGCCATATAAACTGATAATCAAATTGGCCATGACAAAATGGACTCGTGTACTCTTTTCTTAGAAAAATTGCTTTTTTTACGTTGAATTAGTGCGAAAAAGTGTGGTTGAAGCGTTTGCTGACTTGTTACACACTAATTTAACCCTGAACTTTTGGTGACCACTCCGCAACTGAGGCATTTTCGTGTTAATTTGCCGGAAATGCACCTTTGCCCTGACACAAGCTCATTGGGCATAACACCACGTCATTATAGTCTTAAAATGTTGACAGTGGCAGCAAAAATCTAGTAAATTGAGGCAAATACATACAAACAGTGTGGTTAAATAAGGTATTTTAGTTGTATAGAGCATTTATTCCTTTTATAATTTGTATCTGTCAGAAATTCCTTTTGTTGTGTGATGTAAGTGACTTTACCACGTGACAGGTGTATACAAATAATAGCGACTGATCACGTGTCTGTGTCTAGTTTCAAATCAGTGTCTTTCTCCTTGTTTGGCTCTAACTTCCTTAAATGACCTTTTGGGGCAATAAATTGAGGAAAATAAATAGGATCTTGTAATAAATAAATTACTTTAATCGTACACCGCATAGTGTGTATTTCAACGCCCTTAAAAAGTATTCATTTAAAACGACATGACGACTTAAAATACAACAACAAAAAAAAAGACTTATTTACAGAAGAAAACAAAAAAAGAAAGTCCCATTTACGAAAATTACGCGACCCACGTGGTTGGATGAAGTAATACTGGGTGTTTGGTAATGTTACTGAATTGCATTTTTCCATAAACAGGTTAACGGGCCTGTCAACTAAAAGTTGATTGGTTTGCCGAAATAGGCCATCAAGTTGGCTTCTCTAAGAGCTTCGGCGCAGGTGGGATGTGCGTGGCACACTCTTGCGACGTCTTCAGCTGACGCGCCATATTCCTACAAAGATGACAAGTCAGTGTTGTAGTGGAAAAAAAAGGGTGAACAAACCTGCGCCAACACTGCTTCGTTGATTAATTCCCCGGCACTGGGTCCGATGATGTGCGTGCCCAAAATTCGATCGGTGGTCTTGTCCGACAACACTTTGACGAATCCGTCGGTGTCGTTGTTCGTTTTCGCCCTCGAATTGGCCATGAACGGGAATTTTCCCACTTTGTAGTCGATCCCTTCGCTTTTCAGGTCCTCCTCGCTTTTGCCCACCCAGCCCACTTCCGGATGCGTGTAAATCACTGACGGTACGCAGTTGTAGTCGATGTGAACGGGACCACCTAAAAAGTTTATTATGTGACCACCCTGTATACTAAGCAACTGATTGATTCTATTATATACTATTTGTTATTGGATAGGAAATTTAATGAGGATTGCCAAAATGTGCTTAGAGCTGTCGTTTTCCTACTCTAAGTGGGTTTGGCAAGCACTTTTGTCGCTGACTGTCTTTTCAAATTGTGTTTTTGGCAGTTTCAACTTTGACACCACTTTTCTCCCTGACTGTACCAAATTTTGTGTGTTTTTTCAGGTTATTGGATAGGAAATTTAATGAGGATTCCAAAAATGTGCTTAAAACTGTCATTTTTCCACTCTAAGTGGGTTTGACAAGCATTTTTCTCACTGACTGTCCTTTCAAATTGTGTTTCTGGCAGTTTAAACTTTGACCCTGCTTCTCTTCCTGACTATACGTAATTTTGAAGTGTTTTTCAGCTTCTTAGACAGGAAATTTAATGAGAATTCCAAAAATGTGCTTAGAACTGTCATTTTGCCACTCTAAGTGGGTTTGACAAGCATTTTTCTCACTGACTGTCCTTTAAAATTGTGTTTTTGACAGTTTCAACTTTGACACCACTTTTTTCTCTGACTGTACTAAATTTTGTAGTGTTTTTTCAGGTTATTGGATAGAAAATTTAATGAGGATTCCAAAAATGTGCTTAAAACTGTCATTTTCTCACTCCAAGTGGGTTTTACAAGCAATTTTGTCCCTGACTGTCCTTTCAAACTGGGTTTCTGGCTGATCAAACTTTGACACCGCTTTTCTCCCTGACTGTACCAAATTTTGGAGTGTTTTTTTAGTTTATCTTATAGGAAATTTAATGAGGATTCCAAAAATGTGCTTAAAACTGTCATTTTTCCACTCTAAGTGGGTTTGACAAGCATTTTTCTCACTGACTGTCCTTTCAAATTGTGTTTTTGACAGTTTCAACTTTGACACCACTTTTCTCCCTGACTGTACCAAATTTTGTGTGTTTTTTCAGGTTATTGGATAGGAAATTTAATGAGGATTCCAAAAATATGCTTAAAACTGTCATTTTGCTACTCCAAGTGGGTTTGACAAGCATTTTTGTCGCTGACTGACTTTTCAAATTGTGTTTCTGGCAGTTTAAACTTTGACACCGCTTTTCTCCCTGACTGTACCAAATTTTGGAGTGTTTTTTCAGGTTATCTTATAGGAAATTTAATGAGGATTCCAAAAATGTGCTTAAAACTGTCATTTTTCCACTCTAAGTGGGTTTGACAAGCACTTTTGTCTTTGACTGTCTTTTCACATTGTGTTTTTGGCAGTTTCAACTTTGACACCACTTTTCTCCCTGACTGTACCAAATTTTGGAGTGTTTTTTCAGGTTATCTTATAGGAAATTTAATGAGGATTCCAAAAATGTGCTTAAAACTGTCATTTTTCCACTCTAAGTGGGTTTGACAAGCATTTTTCTCACTGACTGACTTTTCAAATTGTGTTTCTGGCAGTTTAAACTTTGACACCGCTTTTCTCCCTGACTGTACCAAATTTTGGAGTGTTTTTTCAGGTTATTGGATAGGAAATTTAATGAGGATTCCAAAAATGTGCTTAAAACTGTCATTTTGCTACTCCAAGTGGGTTTGACAAGCATTTTTGTCTCTGACTGTCCTTTTAAATTGTGTTTCTGGCAGTTTAAACTTTGACCCTGCTTCTCTTCCTGACTATACGTAATTTTGAAGTGTTTTTCAGCTTCTTAGACAGGAAATTTAATGAGAATTCCAAAAATGTGCTTAGAACTGTCATTTTGCCACTCTAAGTGGGTTTGACAAGCATTTTTCTCACTGACTGTCCTTTAAAATTGTGTTTTTGACAGTTTCAACTTTGACACCACTTTTTTCTCTGACTGTACTAAATTTTGTAGTGTTTTTTCAGGTTATTGGATAGAAAATTTAATGAGGATTCCAAAAATGTGCTTAAAACTGTCATTTTCTCACTCCAAGTGGGTTTTACAAGCAATTTTGTCCCTGACTGTCCTTTCAAACTGGGTTTCTGGCTGATCAAACTTTGACACCGCTTTTCTCCCTGACTGTACCAAATTTTGGAGTGTTTTTTTAGTTTATCTTATAGGAAATTTAATGAGGATTCCAAGAATGTGCTTAAAACTGTCATTTTGCTACTCCAAGTGGGTTTGACAAGCATTTTTGTCTTTGACTGTCTTTTCAAATTGTGTTTCTGGCAGTTTAAACTTTCACACCACTTTTCTCCCTGACTGTACCAAATTTTGAAGTGTCTTTTTAGGTTATTGGATAGGAAATTTAATGAGAATTCCGAAAATGTGCTTAAAACTGTCATTTTTTCACTCCAACTGGGTTTGCCAAGCATTTCTATTCCTGACTGTCAAACTGTGCTCGAAAGATTAGGGTTTAGAAAAGTTTTCTTGCAGTATTCAATGCAAAACGTGTTTCCGAGATTTGTGACAGTGGTCACGTGACTGCCTGGCTAATTTATCCTCCAACAATCACGTGACGTCTGTCACTAATGTCAATTTTTTTTCTAAAACTTTGCAAAAATCATAGATTTACTACGACCTTATTATTGGTTCATCAAATGCACTTTATAGCTTCACGAGTAGGATTTTGACAGCTATGACGTGTGGCCGCTTGTTTTAGTCTTGATTTGGTTGGCAGTAAACGTGGCAACCGTGCAAATTTGCATTGCACAAAGCTATAAAACATTGTACGAGTGCAAATCGACTAAGATGCACTTTAAAGTGAAATTTTGACAGTTTGCTTGCCAATTTCATGCTTAATCTGGTCGGTCAAATAGATGCGGCAACAGCGCAAGTTCCCTACCACGGAGCTAGAAATCTGCAAAACATTCTTAAACAACCAATAATCCGCGTAAATAACATCAAACGCATTTTGTGGCATCACTGGTGGGATTTTGACAGTTGCGACGTTTGGCTGTTTGTTTTAGCGCTTTAATTTAGTTTGTCGTAAATGTGGCAACAGTGTAAATTCCCCTTCCTTAGACCTATTATAAAACGTAAACGACATCCATTAACATCAAACGCATTTTACTAGTGGGATTTTGACAGTACGCTTTTGACGTAAGCAGGGAACAGAATTGTTGGTAGAATGTGACAGAAGTAGCTGACAATGGCGGGTTTCTGTCACATTCTATACGCCCTTTGGTCTCTTGCAATTTTTTCGTAACTTTCACCGTTTTTTGAGAAATTTCCCCCAAACTGACTTGCAAACAATTTTGATAGTAAAACACCCTGTATCATTTTTTGGCCCTCTTGGAAACAGGTACAGGGTGAGTGAAAAAACACATTCTTACCTAAAATGCCTTCGACGCAAATGATTCCTTCGTCTTCGGCCTTGTGCGCCAACATAGGCCCGTGAATACAATCTCCGATGGCGTAAATGTTTGGAATGACAGTTTGGAACACCGAATTGACGGGAACGCGGCCTTTTTGGTCGCGTTCGATGCCCATTTCCTCCAATCCCAGATTTTCGGTGTAGGGCCTACGTCCGACGCACACCAGCAGCACCTCGCATTCCAGCTGTAAGGCAAAACAAAAAAATTCAGTCGGTCACGTGACCTACAGAGGCTTTATCGAAAACTGTCACACGTGACCAACAAGAATTAATAATAATAATCACGCGACTTTCAAGATTCAGTCACATGACCTTTGCAGGTGAATTTGACAGTTGGAAAACAATAGAACAACATTTTAACCTTAAATATGTTCACGTGACTGCCAGAACGCCATTTCAGCATTAAATAACACTATACAAGGGGACACAAACACAAATTGATGGGAAAGTTTGAAAATTCACCGAAATTCGAGTTTTTAACTTAGAAAAGCCAATTTTTTACCAAAAAGTAGCTTAAAAGCTGTACTATTTAGGTCATTAGTGGGTTTGACAAGCATTTTTCTCACTGACTGTCCTTTCAAACTGTATTTCTGGCAGTTTAAAGTTTGACACCACTTTTTTCCCTGACTGTACTAAATTTTGGAGTGTTTTTTCAGGTTATTGGATAGGAAATTTAATGAGGATTCCAAAAATGTGCTTAAAACTCTAATTTTTTCACTCCAAGTGGGTTTTACACGCAATTTTGTCCCTGACTGTCCTTTTAAACTGTGTTTCTGACAGTTTAAACTTTGACACCGCTTTTCTCCCTGACTGTACTCGATTTGACAGTGTTTTTTTAGGTTATTGAATAGGAAATTCAATGAGGATTCCAAAAATGTGCTTAAAACTGTCATTTTTCCACTCTAAGTGGGTTTGACAAGCACTTTTGTCGCTGACTGTCTTTCCAAATTGTGTTTTTGACAGTTTAAACTTTGACACCGCTTTTCTCCCTGACTGTACCAAATTTTGGAGTGTTTTTTCAGGTTATTGGATAGAAAATTTAATGAGGATTCCAAAAATGTGCTTACTACTGTCATTTTCCCACTCTAAGTGGGTTTGACAAGCATTTTTCTCACTGACTGTCCTTTCAATCTGTATTTCTGGCAGTTTAAAGTTTGACACCACTTTTTTGCCTGACTGTACTAAATTTTGGAATGTTTTTTCAGGTTATTGGATAGGAAATTTAATGAGGATTCCAAAAATGTGCTTAAAACTGTCATTTTGCTACTCCAAGTGGGTTTGACAAGCACTTTTGTCGCTGACTGTTTTTCCAAATTGTGTTTTTGTCAGTTTAAACTTTGATACCGCTTTTCTCCCTGACTGTACCAAATTTTGGAGTGTTTTTTCATGTTATTGGATAGAAAATTTAATGACGATTCCAAAAATGTGCTTAAAACTCTCATTTTTTCACTCCAAGTGGGTTTTACACGCAATTTTGTCCCTGACTGTCCTTTTAAACTGTGTTTCTGACAGTTTAAACTTTCACACCGCTTTTCTCCCTGACTGTACTCGATTTAACAGTGTTTTTTTAGGTTATTGAATAGGAAATTTAATGAGGATTCCAAAAATGTGCTTAAAACTGTCATTTTGCTACTCCAAGTGGGTTTGACAAGCACTTTTCTCACTGACTGTCCTTTCAAACTGTATTTCTGGCATTTTAAAGTTTGACACCACTTTTTTCCCTGACTGTACTATTTTGGAGTGTTTTTTTAGGTTATTGTCATTGATTTTATGTCAAAACTATTTTTTTTGGCATGTAGGTCAGTTTGACAGAAAAATGTCAACTGTCAAAACCCGCTCCATAGAGGTATAAAACTATAAAACACACTTAAAAAACAACCGAATCCGTTTGAGGCTTTTGAGTGGTTTAAACCATATTTTGACGGTCACGTGACTGTTCTTGACAGGTGTCAAATGGCTTTTACAGTGTTGCAAGCTCGAAATTGCATTATCAACGTCACGTGACGTGTATTTTACAATTTCAGGTGTTACAACTGTCAAAAGTTGATTTAGCGACTTTTTACAGTTCAAACCGTATTTTGACGGTCACGTGACTTATTTTGACAGGTGTCAACTGGCCTTTACAGTGTTACAAGCTCGAAATTGCATTATCAACGTCACGTGACGCGTATTTTACAATTTCAGGCTTTACAACTGTCAAAAGTTGAATTAGCGACTTTTTACAGTTCAAACCGTATTTTGACGGTCACGTGACTCATTTTGACAGGTGTCAACTGGTATTTACAGTGTTGCAAGCTCGAAATTGCATTATAAACGTCACGTGACGTGTATTTTACAATTTCAAGTCTTAAAACTGTCTAAAGCGACTTTTTTCAAAAATTTCGTCATTTTGGACGTTTCCCATGAATTTAACAACATTCTGTCTTGTCCTGTCCAATCACAATCTGAAATCGTTACCTCTTCAGTTTTGCTGCTGTCCTTCACGTCCTGCACGGCCACTTTGACGACACCGCCCGACTTGCTGGCTCCTGTCACTTTAGTGCCCAACCTAAAGTTGAAACCTTGCTTGGTGAGAATTTTCTGGAAGGACTTTGACACTTCCTGGTCGATTCCCACGCCCCCTATAGTCGGCATAAACTCAATCGCGGTCACCTGCGACCCCAACCGCGACCACACTGACCCCTACAAAATTCCAAACCTGAAATCAATCAAATTACGACCAATCATAGGGCGGACAAACCAATTCGACTCCAATCACTCCAGCACCAATCACAATCAACCGTTCAGGGACACGTTTCAGTGACAAAGCTCCCGTGGAGGAGACGATTTGCTCCTCGTCCACTTCAATACCTTGAAAAGGGGTCACCTCGGAACCAGTGGCGATCAAAATGTTTTTAGTGTTGACAACTTCGCTGGAACCATCCTCTTTCAAGGCAGTGACTTGGTTTACTCCCGTGATTTTGCCGTGACCATTAATCAGCTGAACTTTGTTCTTTTTGAACAGTTGGGCAATTCCGCCCGTTAGGGCGGTAACTGAATTGGTTTTTTGCGCCATTAACGTATCCAAATTCAGTCGAATGTTGTCGCTTTCGATTCCACGTTTCGCCAAATCCCCAGAATGGGCCATGTGATAGTAGTGGGAGTTGTTGAGTAGTGCCTTAGATGGTATGCAACCCACATTTAAGCAGGTACCACCCAAAGTGGGGTTCTTCTCTATGCATACTGTCTGTGTAAAATATGCAACAAAATCAGTGGTAGTAAAGTGAAACAAAAAAGTGTAAATAAGAAATTTCATCCTCTACAAGACTGTATTGATGTGACCCTTGTGGTAAAGTGAGTGACTTACTTTCATGCCCAGTTGGGCAGCTTTGATGGCTGCAACATAACCTCCAGGACCTGATCCTATGACAACTATGTCAGCATCAGTTGAGGAGGAATAGGCACGATGGAAAATGCTGGCTGCTATGTTATGGTGCAACCTTAATGTACCCGGCTGAAATAAAGTTTTCTCTGAATTTCCTCACCAAGAACTTAACCTTACTACTGAAAATGACATTCAGTGACCTCTAAGATTAGTTACTCTTCATTTTTATCACAACATTTTGGTCCTCAAGGACTTGATAAGGTATTTAACATGGTATTGGTTAGTGTTTTATTTCTAGTGAATAAGGGTACTTTGGAATATAAAATAACTATGATTATATGGGAGTTTATGGTAAAAAAAGCTAAAAATGTCCTCAAACCGTCTACAACGGTGATATATTACGTAAACTGGGACTTTTCTGAGCCAACTTGGCCGGGTTGGTGACTTACCTTAAGTGAGCTGGCCATCACGTTTAAAATTTGAGATTGCATTTTTCACTGGTAGTTTTTACGGCCACTTTCGGGATTTTCCCACTACGTTCACTTGCCGGGGACGAGATTTTCTTGGAGGAAAGATTTTTCTTTGGAGGACGAGTGGTGAATTGACAGTGACAGGTCGCGGAAGGTGACACATGTCAGTGGTAAAGCGTGACGTCACTGAGAAGACATTACTAGAGATGGGTCGGTTCTGCACAGAAATCGAGTCCAGTGTTGCCAAGGCTGGAAAAATTCCAACCATTTGTTTTCTATCCTTCTCGAACATAACGAGTTGCAACAATGTCACCATTGCTTCTAATAATTCTTTAACCACAATATTGAATTTACCATATTTCAGACAATCAAATCCGCTCCGCCCATCTCTATAACGCACGTGTTTAATGACAGACCAGAATTTGGACCAATCAGCTTCAACCTCCTCTGTCAAAATAGTCCCCGCCCCGTGCTCCTAACCTAATAAAAATATTATTGTTTTGGAATTTTTTTGGGGCTTTCTTTGTTTTGTTTGGTGTCGTCCTCGGGGTGTCTTTATGGCTGAAAAGTGATTGCAAAATCTGTTGGGGAAGCTAGCTCAACAGCTAACTAGTTTTACTGCCTCCACAGAAAACCACAAACATGGAGGTTGGGGGTTTTGAGGGAGTGGATTTCCATCATCCCCTTGAACCTATGGTGATTATCAACAGCCAGGATGAGGAGGAGGAGAACGTAAGTGTATTGCTGAGTTTGATTTTCAAGCAATTTCTGTGTGTTTTTGCTTGGATAGTAAGCTTGTTTTGCATATACACAGTGAAACTTGTTGAGTAAATGTCACCCAAGTCCTTGGTTTTGTTTGACACATTTTGTGTTCATCTTGTCACACCTTGTACATAAATTATTGCCTGTTTTTTCAGTTTTTTACAAAGTTGCACTTACGTAGAAAGAGCAGCTTAAAGAGTAGCCAAATTTCGGCAGCAGACCGGTTCAGAAATCATTTAGGTTTTTTGAGAAACGAGGTAGGTTTTAAGTTTCTGAAGGAGTTTTTTTTTTCGGTGGTTGGTTAGTAGAGAAAATTTATCAGAATGATGACTAGTTTATAGTACTTTGTGTTGATAATTCCTCTAGTGGTATTAGTGTTGCAAGTATGGTGATTAGAAAGTTGTAAAATAGAAAATAATAGAGCATGATTTGTAGTGTCTGCAAAAGAAATTAAACTAAACCTGGCATCACTGTAATTCCAGTTCAAATCAGAGACTGATAAAACCACCTTTCATCCAGTTAAAATTGGCAGAAAGAACTCAAAAATTAAAGGCAATTCTTACAACACTACTGAAGAAGCCTGTCAACCGTACACAAAACGTAAAAGCAATCCATTGGAACAGTGCCCGATATGCAAAAAGTACTTCAGACGAATGGAAACGCACCTTTTAAAGCACAAAATCGTGGAAAATCAGCTAATTTGCCAGATTTGCGCAAAAATTTTCCACACGCAAACCAACCTGCACATTCACATGAGAAGTCACACGGGAGAGAAACGGTACGCGTGCACCGTGTGCGGTAAATGCTTCACTCAGAGCTGTAATTTGGTGAATCACGTGAGAATTCACACGGGCGAAAAACCGTACAAGTGTCCGCATTGTGAACGCGCCTTTACCCAGTCCGGTAATTTGGGCAATCACATTCGACTGCATACGGACGAGAAACCGTTCAAGTGTCATTTTTGTGATAAAGCTTTCGTGCAAAGCGGTAATTTGAATTCACACATACGGAATAATCACCAACGTTAATTGCCATAACCTAATAATTTACAATGATCTCATTTTATAGTATGCTTTATTTATATGTATATGTTTTGTTTAAATTTGCTTGATGGTATTATTGTAATTTTAAACTGGATTATACAGTGTGTTTCATAAAAGGTATGTTACATGCTTGCAGAAAATGTTCTATTACATTAATGACGTCAGAACTTTATTTTTTGAGTTAACTTTATTGTGTGACGTAATCGTCAGGTTAAGAAATTTGTCTTTTCTGGGTGCTTGTATGAATTTTCGTAGAAAAACCTGATATTTGTTTAAAAATTGCAATATTGCATCAGAAAGAGGGGAATTCAGTTTTCTTGACAATTGGCGAATACAGAAAAATTTAATCTGCCTGAAAGAAGAATTATTGTATTAGGTTCTGAATTTAGCTTTTCTTGATAATTGGCGAATGCGCCTAGTATTAGAGTTAATGAAGGGAGGGGAGTAATCAAAGAATGCGACAAATAGTTGCTATTGTAACATTCTAATCACACTTTTTTGAGAATTCTAACGTTATCACGTGACATAATAATATACAGGATGTCCCATTTAAATTAGAGGCTGTGAACTGAAATATTCTGGATTGACTTAATTTAATAGCCATTTTGAGCCAGTTACAGGGTGGTTCAAAATGTCTCGCAAATAGAACATTTTCCGCTCATTTTCGTAACATCCTGTAGAAAAACTGATTTACCAGATTTTTTATATTAAGACCATTAAAAGACTGTTTTTTAATGTATATTGTGTAGTTATTAAGGTAATTTTTTATTAAATATTCCAATTACAATAATTCGCTTTTATACAAGTTACATGTGAAAAATGTGTGTAAATTTCTGTGCAGTGGCTGGTTGGACCAATCACAACACTTTAAATAGTTATCACAGTTAGTAGATTAGCCAAAGCTGTTAAAATTCGTTATAGTTCACTTCAATCTATCATAGAGGGAGTTAGTGGGAGCTTGGGTCGCTGTCACTATCTGGGAACCACCCTTTAGCGCCCGGTTTGCCCCATTTAGCCCTTGCGGCCCCTCGTACCCGTCTAGTGGTCTCTGTAGTAGTGGTTCCACCAGGAGTTTGAGCCATTCTACGGATAACAAGTTTTAAAAAAGCATTTTTAAGCACTTTTTTCTGGGTACCTGCTAGTTTCAGAGGTTTGCCATGAACTTTCCGCCTGGTTCCCGGAACCACTGTCCAGTCTCACTCTTGGCAGATGGAACGCCTTGATTTTGGGACTTCGATGCAGTTTCGGGGTTTGTTCGGGTGTGGTACCAGTTTCGGTGGGCGTGTCCGGTAGGACCCATCTAAAACACCCGCAATTACCTCACTCTAGTGCAATTAAAAAGATTATAACCTTTCTCTGTCGGTCCATTCGCTAATTGAACGTCCTAAACTCGGTTGGCTTAATGATCGGTTCAGGTGAGACAAAGAGGGAGAATCCGGGGTAATTTGGCTAGTTCTGCCAAAATCAACTGTCATTTCTGTCATAGAGCGCAGATCCGCTTCACTTTTGTTTATTGACCTACCAAAAATCTTACTAGACTGGGGGAGTTTGCGTGCGTCCGTTTCGAGAGCCGCTTCGGCTCCAGTCGGTGTGCACGGTTAATGGAAGCCGAACGGTGTCACGAATAGCGGACGCACGCAACTCGTCCAGTACTTTTAGAAATTATCTAGCAAAATTTTTGACCCACCGTCGATAGATTGAAGAAGGATAGTATTCAATACCCTCGACAAACTTACTTACGACATTTGGCAACAGCGCGCTAAAAATATGGCCTACTTGATATTTTTTTCGTTTTCTGTCTTTCTCCCGCGCATGCAATTACCTACGTTTCTCTGTCCGTCACACGGTTTTCCTATGGTCGCTTTTGGATTTACCACACCTGTATGTATTTGTTTGAAGGTACTATTGTAATTTTAAACTGGTTTATACCGTGTGTTTCATAAAAGGTGTATTACATGCTTGCAGAAAATGTTCTATTACATTAATGACGTCAGAGCTTTATTTTTTTTGAGATACAGAGTGTTATTTCAGCTGGAATCAATTAAATTTTGTGCCTGTTTCTAGCTTTTTGACAGTAGTTGTGTGACGTAACCGTCAGGTTAAGAATTTTTGTGTCACGTGACAACTGTTAGTCTTTTATGGGTTCTTGTATAAAATAATTTTCCTAGAAAAACAATATTGTATCAGAAAGGAGGTTATTCAGTTTTCTTGACAATTGGCGAATACAGAAAAATTCTGCCTAAAAACAAAGAATTATCAGTATTAGTCTGTGAATTTAGCTTTCTTGATAATTGGCGAATGCGCCTAGTAATAGAATTAACGAACGGACGGGAGTAATCAAAGAATGCGACAAATACTTGCTACTGTCAACCAATTGTCACATTTTAATCACACTCACACGTGACATAATAATATACAGGATGTCCCATTTAAATTAGAGGCTGTGAACTGAAATATTAACCGTCTGGATCGACTTAATTTAATAGCCATTTTGACAGTTACAGGGCTGTTTAAATTTTTTTTTTTTTTGGCCACCCTACACCAGTGTTTGTCAAAATGTCCTGCAAATAGAACATTTTCCGCTCATTTTTGTAACATCCTGTAGAAAAACTGATTTACCTGATTAAGACCGTTAAAAGACTTTTTTTAATGTATATTGTATAGTACATGTGAAGAATGTGTGTAAATTTCTGCGCAGTGGCTGGTTGGACCAATCGCAACACTTTAAATAGTTATCACAGTTAGTAGATTAGCCACAGCTGTTAAAATTCGTTATAGTTCACTTCAATCTAACTTATTGACCTACCAAAAATCTTACTAGACTGGGAGAGTTTGTGTGCGTCCGTTTCGAGAGCCGCTTCGGCTCCAGTCGGTGTGTACGGTTAATGGAAGCCGAACGGTGTCACGAATAGCGGACGCACGCAACTCGTCCAGTACTTTTGGAAGTATTCTAGCAAAATTTTGACTCACCGTCGATAGATTGAAGAAGGATAGAGCTGAGGCTCTCGAATGCTACTGCCATCATCAGAGTCGTACTCCACTAAAGTGGGCAAACTACCCCTTCTGGGCAAAAAATATTTCTTGTCCGGTCCTGTTACATAATTGTGGTTTCACTCCATTTTACCGTACCACATAACCTTACCTATATCCTCAGGAGTTAAAATCCTGATAATCACATTCCACTTGGGGGGTTCGAAGGTATTCCTAAATCGTACGTCACGACTGATATGTTCAAAGTCCTCGCGGACCACCGCCTCAGTCAACATCGTCCTCAGCACCGACTCCGTGGTGATGATCTGCCTCCACTTCATTCGGTCCGTCATTGTCAACTGCGCATTGAACGTTTCCGCCGTATCAATCACGTGACTGTCGTCCGGTTCGATTGGCTGCAACACCCTGATCAGCACGCTCCAATTAGGCACTTCGGGGTTCACTTGGGGGACGTTGAAGATCCTGGACCATTCCTCGCGTTCATCGCTAAGTCGGGTGGTTTGTGTGGTGATTAGTTTACGTTCGGGCGTTTCGCGCAAATGTCCGACCAGTTCCGGAGCGGTTAGAGGGAGTTTGTCGTCGTGGATTTGCTGTTGAGGGGCCAGATTGAACTCCCTCGGAGGTAGGGAGGAGAGGCCGGAGGCGGAGGAAATGTCGGAGAAGTCCTCCCACTCGGGTTGGTGCGGCTGGACTGGGTTGGTTCTGATTGTCACGTCCCAGATTTGTGGTGGGAGCGGTTTGGGTTCCGTGTGGTACTCGGTTATTTGACGTTTGTGATGGTCGATGTCTTCGATTGTTTTCTTTTCTGTCAATTTTTTGAGTGATTTTATGATGACAGTATATAATTTAAAAAATACATACAATTTAGGTTAGGTTAGATAGGAAAATATTGTTGGTTTATCAGTTACTTTTCCCTTTGCCAAAGCTTGTTCAGCTCAGTAGGCTTTTAGAAAGCAAACAGAACCTGTGAAGACTAGGAGAAGCCAAACACCAAAAAAAATCACCTTTTGGGCAAAAAGAACTTCAAGAAACCAGGAGAATTTCAGGAAACCTTCGAACCATCAAAATATTACTTGCAAGACATCTTCTTGGGTAAAAAGGACCTGTGAAGACCAGAAAAAGCCCAAGAAGCCTCCAAACGCATAGAAGGAGACTTTTTTTAGGAAAAAGAACCTGGAGAAGCCCAAAAAGGCTCCAACCAGCCAAATCATGACTTCTAAGTCGTTTTCTTAGTTAACAAGAACCTGAGAAGGCTTACGGAAGTTCAAGAAGCCTCCAAACACCTAAAAATTACTTTCAAGTAGTTTTTCTCAGAGAAAAGAAGCTCTGAAGACCAGGAAAAGCCCAGGAAGCTTCCAAACACCTAAAAAATGACTTTCAAGGTGGTTTTTTGACCAAAAAGAACCTGTAAAGACCAGGAGAAGCACAGAAAGCCTCTAAACACCTGAAAAATGACTTTCAAGTAGTTTTTCTCAGAGAAAAGAAGCTCTGAAGACCAGGAGAAGCCCAGGAAGTGTCCAAACTCCTAAAAAATGACTTTCAAGAAGGTTTTTGGAGCAAAAAGAACCTGTGAAGACCAGGAGAAGCCCAGGAAGCCTCCAAACTCCTAAAAAATGACTTTCAAGTAGTTTTTTGAGAGAAAAGAACTTGGGAAGACCAGGAGAAACCCAGGAAGCCTCCAAACTCCTAAAAAATGACTTTCAAGATGGTTTTTTGACCAAAAAGAACCTGTGAAGACCAGGAGAAGCCCAGGAAGCCTCCAAACACGTAAAAAATGACTTTCAAGTAGTTTTTTGAGAGAAAAGAACTTGGGAAGACCAGGAGAAGCCCAGGAAGCCTCCAAACTCCTAAAAAATGACTTTCAAGATGGTTTTTTGACCAAAAAGAACCTGTAAAGAGCCGGAGAAGCCCAGGAATCCTCTAAGCACCTAAAAAATGACTTTGAAATAGTTTTTTTGAGAGAAAAGAACTTGGGAAGACCAGGAGAAGCCCAGGAAGCCTCCAAACTCCTAAAAAATGACTTTGAAATAGTTTTTTTGAGAGAAAAGAACTTGGGAAGACCAGGAGAAGCCCAGGAAGCCTCCAAACTCCTAAAAAATGACGTTCAAGTAGATTTTTGGGATAAAAGAACTTGAGAAGCCCAGGAAGCCTAAACCTATCCTAATATCCCTTATTTTTTAAACAAAAAAAAATAGAAAATGGTTATTTTTAAGACAATTTAAGCATTTTTTACCTTGAATTGTTCTCAAGAAAACGTCATCAACATAATGCTCCCTAATGTCGGGCAGGCGGATAATCTGGGGTGGTTGCACCATTTCCATTACCTCCTCCTCGATAATTGGCTGGGCGATAATGCTCTCGCTTCTGCTGCTTTTACTGTCTGTCAAACTGAGCGGCGGAGAGGGCGCCGGCGCTCTCCTCACTTTCACTTGAACGTCAAACTGGAAAAAAAAACAAATTACCGGATGACGTTGACGTGACAGATTTGACAGACTTTGGGAGAGTCCTCCTTCACCGCCATTGGCAGCCGGGGCACCGTGCTGGGCGTGGCAGTAAACTGTTCCACTTGCGGTTCCTGAGTGTAATCGTAGGCGTCGCTGGAGAAGCTCGCGTTTTCTTGCACTGTCGGTAATTCTTCGATTTCAGACGGCGATTCCCCGGGGTATTCCGAGCCTGAGGAGTCTTGAATTGGAGCTAAAGCTTGGTGGGGGGTGCAAAGTGCAAATTAAACGCCCCGAAAGTGCAATTTACTGTGCAAAGAATGGACGCTTACCTATCGAGCTGTCTGAGAGTTTTTCAATGTCGCTTCCGTCTGGAGTGGCTGTTCGAATGACAGTGACAGGACGTCTGCGCAGACAAAGATAGGAAGCGGCCAGACCTAAGAGGAACAAGGACAGAAAGAGAATCCCGCATATAATGAGCAACACCGGTAAGGGTGAAAGGGGGCTGCGTTGAGCTGGTGCCACCACCTCCTCGGTTCTGGAAAAACACACTTTTAACACCTTTACGCCCTTTTTTGATTGAACTTGCTTACTTAAAGGGAAGCAGTTCCGGTTCAACCACGATAGGAGGAGGATAGCGGCACACAATGGTAATAGTTTCGTCTCCTTCCATTTCCAATCCGGGATGGAAACGCACCACGATGTTATTCGTGAAAACCCGTTGAGGTTCCTGCGGGAAAAACCTCACTAACACGACACCAAAAAGCGGACAAACTTGGCAAACCTGCTTGGTTCCGCACCCTTTCAAAGGCAACTCCAAGTCGTACTTCAGGGCGCCGTTACCCGAAATTTGACAGGCCGAATTGCGGTCGAAATCGGCGTACACCGTACCGTAGAATGGCTCCTTAAACTTCATCTCAATCTAGAATATATCACAGGGTGGTGAAAAGTACATTTCAAACGCCTCTGTAAGTGGCAAAATAACCGGGTTACTGACGTTGATAAGCGGCGACTGTCAAATTGGAACTAAACTGTCTTTCGATTAAATTACTTGACGTTTTCCCTGTCAAGTGTCACTTAAATTTCTGTAATCAACTGTCACATGTCAGGGGGGGGGGGGATTTCATTCATTTCAGGGCCGTAATCAACCCAAATGTCGGTCGGTGACTTGCAGAGATGTAAAAGCGGTAATTTTCGGGTCGAAAAATGTCTATTTTTGGAAATTTTCCGGAAAATTACTTAAATAAATATTTTCCTTGATAGGGAACTGTCAAACTTGTCATTCTTATTGTCAAACTAACCGAATTTTTGGAATCTACGTCAAATTCTAGGCCTACTTGATGTAAAATGTTTTTATCGATATTCAATTGTTTTTGCTGTGGCAGCCTTACTTTGAGAAAGCAGAAATTCGCAATTTGAGCGAGATTTTGGTGCACTCGTCCGGAAAATCGTCCATAACTCGCTTATTTGAAACACCCTGCATAAACACACTGTATAACAAAAGAAAGCTAATGAACGGGGCTATCACGTGACGTTGAGCGGGCACCGCTAAGTTGTCCCGTCTAGCCGCTAGAGGGCGTCAAAGTTGACTCTCGATTTTTGTAGTTTTTACTCAATATCTCAAGAACGTTTCAGGTTAGAGGTCTGAAATTTTTACCACAAATGCACCTAGATGGGATGCAACTTTTACCTTCTATACACTTTTTTAGTACGATGCACCGTTTTACCTTGAAAAATTAAAAACTAGAATTGTCAAGAAATTTCAAGGGTCATACCTTCTGATTTTTTTCAGAAAATTTTTTATTTTCAAAATTAACCTCAACTGCCTAAATATCTTCAGGTTAATGGTACAAAAATGACGTAAAGTGTCATTTGTCAAAATGTCATTTTGCTAGGGTGCCACGCCCTAAAGTGTCAAAATTGACACAATTTCAAGGTCATCTCCGAAACGGTGCCAGTTGGAGCAAAATGGACGTCAGATTTGTGTTCTCCAGGTTGAAATTAGTTAAAAAAATCACTTTGAGTAAAATCCAAAACGGTCACCGTTAGTATAGTAGGCCCAGAAAATCCCTAATTTAGATTAAAATTCCGTGCACTTTTCCAGAAAATCGTCCATAACTCGCTTATTTGAAACACACTGTATAAAACCACCGTCTCACAAAAGAAAGCTAATGAACGGGGCTATCACGTGACGTTGAGCGGGCACGGCTAAGTTGTCCCGTTTAGCCGCCAGAGGGCGTCAAAGTTGACTCTCGTTTTTTTACAGTTTTTGCTCAATATCTCAAGAACGTTTCAGGTTAGAGGTCTGAAATTTGTATCACAAATGCACCTAGATGGGATGCAACTTTTACCTTCTATACACTTTTTTGGTACCTTGCACCGTTTGACCTTGAAAAATTAAAAACTAGAATTGTCAAGAAATTTCAAGGGTCATACCTTCTGATTTTTTTCAGAAAATTTTTTATTTTCAAAATTAACCTCAACTGCCTAAATATCTTCAGGTTAATGGTACAAAAATGACGTAAAGTGTCATTTGTAAAAATGGCATTTTGCAAGGGTGCCACGCCCTAAAAAGCGTCAAAATTGACATAATTTCTAAGTCATTTCGGAAACGGTGCCAGTTAGCGCAAAATGGACGTCAGATTTGTGTTCCCCAAATTCAAATTAGTTTTAAAAATCACTCTGATTAAAGGAAAATCCAAAATGGTCGCCGTTAGTATAGTAGGCCCAAAAAATCCCTAATTTAGATTCAATTTTAGTTATTTTTTTCAGCTTATTTGAAACACCCTGTATAAAACCACCGTCTCACAAAAGAAAGCTAATGAACGGGGCTATCACGTGACGTTGAGCGGGCACGGCTAAGTTGTCCCGTTTAGCCGCCAGAGGGCGTCAAAGTTGACTCTCTCGTTTTTTTACAGTTTTTGCTCAATATCTCAAGAACGTTTCAGGTTAGAGGTCTAAAATTTTTACCACAAATGCACCTAGATGGGATGCAACTTTTACCTTCTATACACTTTTTTGGTACCATGCACCGTTTTACCTTGAAAAATTAAAAACTAGAATTGTCAAGAATTTTCAAGCAAAAAATTTTACTTCAGGTAAATTATTTTTAAATTTTCTGGAAAAATTTCCATAAAATTAATTTTCCGGAAATTTTACATCCCTGGTGACTTGTCAGTTTGCAATTATTTGACATTTTCACCGTGTAGACACTATAAAGATTAGTCAAACGTACATTTCGAGGACTTTCTAGTGATATCACCCTGTACATGGCAAAACAAGCGTTAACTCAGTCATTTGACACTAGAGGTTAGGTTAGAAAACATTTTGAGAACTTTGAGGGTGTTAAAATATACAGGGTGGTTTTAAAATTACCTGCATAGAACCAGCTGCGCAGTTCAGGTCAGCTTTCGTCTTGTTCAGGTTGATTAAGGGGCTGAGATCGTCCAATTGAGTGACTTTACCCCCCAGTATTGCCTCAGGAGGCAGTCCCTCACCAATATAAGCAATATTGTTCGCCTGGTCCGCATAGTTTGATTGAGGGAAGGCGCAAGACAGTACCGGAAGGAGTGCCAGCCATAAAACTGTCATTTTACTGTCAAATGCATAAAATCAGTTGGTTGTTTCGTCATAGCACTCTGTGACTTACTCTGACTGCTTAATTGCCTAGAAATTGCACTAAAATGACACTTTTTCTCCCGTAAACCTCCTGAAACCAACTGAAACGGTTTTACTTTTTCACCTGAAAGATCATTGGGCGAAACGCCTTGGGATGACCATAAGTGTAAAACAAAAACCCACGCTCTAATGGCGCAAAAAAAATTATAAACCTTTTTCATTATTAACATATACGGGGCGTGGGTGTTTAGGATGTAATCGGTCGATTTTTCTCTCTCTCGTGCACTGCTAGATTAATTAAAAACAAATTAAATTCAAACTCTCTGTATATACTTTTATAGGGCCAATATTGATTTAATTTGATATGCAGGCGATATTCGGGATGGTTCAACAAACATCTAAATGCAGAGGCGTCATCAACATATACAGAGTAATCACATTGAGTTAAAATATACAGAGTAGACTAGAAAACTTAACAAAACACATACACACAACGAAATGACGTGATAAATGTAGTAGAAACTATAGATGGTTACGTCATTGCATTTCACTTTGATATTTACCGTACATTTCGTAGGAAATGTCAATGGTAGGAAGAGAGAAGCTCTCGACAAAGATAGGAGAAACTACTTTGTAACCGACTCGTTTTATATAACCAAATTCAAACAAAATTGGTATGACGTCAACGCCAACACTGAGGTTTTGCTGTCAGTGTTTTTACAGAACCCTTGTAAGGTTTAGACGGCTTCTAGAGGCCTCTGGCAATGTTTGAAAGGTTTCCAGAAGTATTTAAAGGTCTGTGACATTCTAAAGGTCAAAAATAAGCGAGTTATTCGCTGTTGCGCTGATAAATGTCAAATTCCGGCCAATAATCGTCTTTGACAGTTCATAAATCAGTTATTTGACATTTTTACCTTAGACACTACTTAGGGAGGTCAAAAAAGCTGTCAGTCACGTCACAACTGTCAAAACAGGAACGTGGAGCTGTTAAAGTCACAATCCTAATTTCCGTTAAGCGAAATGGATTTTATAAGTTTATGGACTGGTTTTTGACAGTTGTGACGTCACTTTCGAGTTAAGAAGTGTCTTAACGTCTTGTGACAGCTGTCAACCATGTCATAACTGTCAAAATTAGCCTCAAACAACAATGTGGAACTGTAAAATTGAAAGTTTTAAATTCCTTTAAACGAAATGGATTTTATAGCTTCATGGACTGGTTTTTGACAGTTGTGACGTCACTGTCGAGTTAAAAAGTATCCCAAAGTCACGTGACAGCTGTCAACTACGTCACAACTGGGAAAATTGGCCCTAAACAGGAACGTGGAACTGTAAAATTGAAAGTTTTAAATTCCGTTAAACGAAATGGACTTTATAGCTTCATGAACTGGTTTCTGACAGTTGTGACGTCACTGTCGAGTTAAGAAGTATCCCAAAGTCACGTGACAGCTGTCAACTACGTCACAACTGTCAAAACTAGCTTCAAACAACAATGTGGAGCTGTAAAATTGAAAGTTTTAAATTCCGTTAAGCGAAATGGATTTTATAGCTTCATTGACTGGTTTTTGACAGTTGTGACGTCACTGTCGAGTTAAGAAGTGTCCTAATGTCACGTGACAGCTGTCAACTACGTCACAACTGTGAAAACTAGCCTCAATACAACAATGTGGAACTGTAAAATTGAAAGTTTTAAATTCCTTTAAACGAAATGGATTCTATAGCTTCATGGACTGGTTTGTGACAGTTGTGACGTCACTGTCAAGCTAAAAAGTGTCCTAACGTCACGTGACAGCTGTCAAAACGCAACTAAACTGTCTTTAACAGCAAACATCCGAATTATTTGACATTTTCACGTTTCGGATACTGGTAGGGGCTTTCCGGGGAGAGGGGGGGGTTTTGCAGCGCTTTGGCAACCTTGCCAAGTTTTTCTCTGACGTCATCGCAATTTTAGTTGATTTTCGGTGTTTTAGTAGTTTTTCCAAATTTACAGATTTATAAAATCGCGTCTTTTACAGTCATGTTTTGCCTACAGCAACTTAACCATAAGCAAACTGATCGCAGATCCAAGAGCTAGTCCCACGCCCATAAACACCGTCATCATTAGGGAGGCTGTCTCTTTTTCCACGTCATCCACTTTCCTGTCAAAAAAACACAAAAAATTTGTCATTGCTATAGTTTGCCCGGTTTGTACAGCAAAATGACACAACACACAGTTTTCAGCTTGTAACTCCCTTAATAGGCCCTTTAGGGCAAAAATGATTTGAAGCTAATTTGTAGAGAGTGAAATTCCCTACAACTCTCCTTATTAGCAATTTTGCGGTAACTCTTCAAATAACGGAGCCATGCTCCGTTGAAGTTACACTATGCAGTTACTGAAACACTTTAGTGCATTGAAAACAGTTTTCAGTTTGTCACATGCTAATTAAACTGATTTTCCATTGAAACGCTTTTCCTGCACAAATGAGAGGTTTAAAACAGTTTGAGAACCACTGGTGACATTCTGGAGGTTCACTGTAAGCTGAAACGTCAAAAAACAGTTTGACAACCATTGATTTTTCACTCATTTCACTCAAAAAATTGCAATTAAACTGATTTTCCATTGAAACGCTTCAAAAATTCACCCAGTCTATACAGGGTGTCCGAAAAATTTGAAATTTTCAAGAGTGATACCTTAAAGTACGTACTATTATCGACCAGAGTTTCGTCAAGCTCGGATCATCAGGAACCGAGTTATGCACTGTACATTTTCCAGGGTCCCAAATTTGCTTAGACTAAATTTAAAAATTCACCCAGTCTATACAGGGTGTCCGAAAAATTTGAAATTTTCAAGAGTGATACCTTAAAGTACGTACTATTATCGACCAGAGTTTCGTCAAGCTCGGATCATCAGGAACCGAGTTATGCACTGTACATTTTCCAGGGTCCCAAATTTGCTTAGACTAAATTTAAAAATTCACCCAGTCTATACAGGGTGTCCGAAAAATTTGAAATTTTCAGGAGTGATACCCCAAAGTGCGTACTATTATCGACCAGAGTTTCGTCACGGTCGCATCATCAGACCGCCATTATTATATATTTGTTGCATAAATTTGCATTTTATCCAGCGAAACATCTTCATATAAGTGATATATTCGAATTTTTTTCCGCCACGTAAATATTAAAAAAAATATATTAAATAATTTATGATACAGGGTGATTCATATACCAGCAAAGTCGTTAAAAATACACCGAAATGTTGGAAAAGTGGGAAATATTAATTTTAGTCGTTAAGGTCGATTTTTGTTTGCTGAAACTAGTGGTTTTAATGGAAAATCCCATTAAGTGGATAACACGTTTCAAGGCAATTTCACCCTTAACGACTGAGTTGTCATTATTAATTTTCCTGCATGATAATCTGGTACTGTGCCTGATGATGTGCGTGGTTACGGTCGAAACGTCCGCAAAAATTAAAAATGAAAGGTTTCTTGCTCTAATCGACTGTTGAACTCTCTCTCTGGTGAATGATACAATGAAAAATTGAGCAAAAAATATTGGTTAACTTTGACGCCCTCTAGCGGCCAAACTGTTTAATCAATCATGCAATGTTGCCACATCTTTGGAAAGCCCATTTCATTGGCTATCCATTGACGTATAAATATTCATACCTTGTCAATCAATTAAGAGAGTTATTCAGGTTCAAACGAAACAGTGCAGGTAAATTTGAGAAAATAGTTTGGTTCACTTTGAAGCCCTCTAGCAGCCAAACTGTTTAATCAATCATGCAATGTTGCCACATCTTTGGAAAGCCCATTTCATTGGCTATCCATTGACGTATAAATATCGATACCTTGTCAGTCAAATAAGAGAGTTATTCAGGTTTAAACAAAACAATGCATGAACTTTGGACTGAAAAGTTTGGTTAACTTTGAAGCCCTCTAGCGGCCAAACTGTCTAATCAATCATGCAATGTTGCCACATCGTTGGAAAGCCCATTTTATTGGCTATCCATTGACGTATAAATATTTATACCTTGTCAGTCAAATAAGACAGTTATTTAGGTTTAAACAAAACAGTGCATGTAAATTTGAGAAAAAAGTTTGGTTAACTTTGAAGCCATCTAGCGGCCAAACTGTCTAATCAATCATGCAATGTTGCCATATTGTTGGAAAGCCCATTTCATTGGCTATCCATTGACGTATAAATATCCATACTTTGTCAGTCAAATAAGAGAGTTATTCAGATTGCGGTAACTCCTCAAATAACGGAGCTACGCTAATGCAGTTACTGAAACCCTCTATAGTGCATTGAAGACAGTTTTCAGCTTGTAACTCCCTTAATAGGCCCTTTAGGGCAAAAATGCTTTGAAGCTAATTTGTAGAGAGTGAAATTCCCTACAACTCTCCTTCTTTACACTTTTGCGGTAACTCTTCAAATAACGGAGCTACGCTCTGTTGAAGTTACACTTTGCTGTAAAAACCAGGCATTAGTTTAAACCTACCTGGGGGCTAAAATAGCCGTTATATTAGCCAAATATCCGTTACTAATGGCGCATATAAACAATATGAGTATGTATTGGTAGTCTTTCTTGAAAACCACCGCCCAATAGTAACGAGGTTGGGCGTTGCACAACATCAACAAAGGAATAAACACAAAACGAGCCAAACTGAGAATCAAAATTACACTCTCTTGATTGGGCTAAAAAATTAAGTTTTTTTGGTAAAAAATAAAACAAATTTCAAGTTAAAAACTTACTTTCTGCAGTTTTCCGGCAGCAATTCGCCCCAAATAGTCCCCAATACTGAACAGTAAATACGTCACAGTGGGTACAAAGTACACATCTTCAAAAGAAAAATTGATTGAAGTTGGTCAAAAAATAGTTTGGGGCACACAAACCGTTCCATTTGTGTCCATTTCCACGTCCTTCGGACTCAATAAGCACAGTGACACCAGGATAAACACTCAAAGTGATGGCAAACACCAAAAACATGGACAAACCGTACGTCCAGGTCTTTTTCAGTACTACTCTGGTGGATATTATAGGCAGGGCCCCAGATGAGGTACTACCAAATTCGGATACGTTCAAAAATTTGTCCTCGATGTGATACTGAAATATTGTACAGGATAATTCAAAATTTCTACTCTTGTTTTTCTAAAAAAATTGACAGAGCAAAATTGGGCCTTCCCCCATGATTTAAAACACAATTTAGTTCCTGATTTGGGTATTTGGGCAATTAAGGACCTGCACTTTTCACTGAGACCAGTAAATTGAATGTAAAAAGCAGAGCCGTACTCTAAATTTGTTAGAAAACATCCTGGTTTCAGTGAAATTGAGATAACCAAACTGAAAACACACTCAACTGACATGATACACAGTTTAGTTCCTAATTTGGGTATTTGGGCAATTACGGACCTGCAATTTTCACTGGGACCAGTAAAATGAATGTAAAAAGCAGGGCCGTACTCTAAATTTGTTAGAAAAAGTCCTGGTTTCAGTGAAACTGAGATAATCAAACTGAAAGTGACTGAAAACACATTCAACTGACATGACACCCAGTTTAGTTACTAATTTGGGTATTTGGGCAATTACGGACCTGCAATTTCACTGAAACCAGTAAATTGAATGTAAAAAGCAGGGCCGTACTCTAAATTTGTTAGAAAAAGTACTGGTTTCAGTGAAACTGAGATAATCAAACTGAAAGTGACTGAAAACACACTCAACTGTCATGACACACAGTTTAGTTCCTAATTTGGGTATTTGGGCAATTACGGACCTGCAATTTTCACTGGGACCAGTAAATTGAATGTAAAAAGCAGGGCCGTACTCTAAATTTGTTAGAAAAAGTCCTCGTTTCAGTGAAACTGAGATAATCAAACTGAAAGTGACTGAAAACACAATTTAGTTCTTAATTTGGGTATTTGGGCAATTACGGACCTGCAATTTTCACTGGAACCAGTAAAATGAATGTAAAAAGCAGGGCCGTACTCTAAATTTGTTAGAAAACATCCTGGTTTCAGTGAAATTGAGATAACCAAACTGAAAACACACTCAACTGTCATGACACACAGTTTAGTTCCTAATTTGGGTATTTGGGCAATTACGGACCTGCAATTTTCACTGAGACCAGTAAATTGAATGTAAAAAGCAGGGCCGTACTCTAAATTTGTTATAGAAAGTCCTGGTTTCAGTGAAACTGAGATAATCAAACTGAAAATGACTGAAAACACACTCAACTAACATGACACACAGTTTAGTTCCTAATTTGGGTATTTGGGCAATTACGGACCTGCAATTTTCACTGGAACCAGTAAAATGAATGTAAAAAGCAGGGCCGTACTCTAAATTTGTTAGAAAAAGTCCTGGTTTCAGTGAAACTGAGATAATCAAACTGAAAGTGACTGAAAACACACTCAACTGTCATGACACACAGTTTAGTTCCTAATTTGAGTATTTGGGCAATTACGGACCTGCAATTTCCCTGAGACCAGTAAATTGAATGTAAAAAGCAGGGCCGTACTCTAAATTTGTTAGAAAATGTCCTGGTTTCAGTGAAACTGAGATAATCAAACTGAAAATGACTGAAAACACACTCAACTAACATGACACACAGTTTAGTTCCTAATTTGAGTATTTGGGCAATTACGGACCTGCAATTTCCCTGAGACCAGTAAATTGAATGTAAAAAGCAGGGCCGTACTCTAAATTTGTTAGAAAAAGTCCTGGTTTCAGTGAAACTGAGATAATCAAACTGAAAACACACTCAACTGACATAACACACCATTTAGCTTGTATTTTCGGTATTTGGGCAATTACGGACCTGCATTTTTTACTGGGACCAGTAAATTGAATGTAAAAAGCAGGGCCGTACTCTAAATTTGTTAGAAAATGTCCTGGTTTCAGTGAAACTGAGATAATCAAACTGAAAATGACTGAAAACACACTCAACTAACATGACACACAGTTTAGTTCCTAATTTGGGTATTTGGGCAATTACGGACCTGCAATTTTCACTGAGACCAGTAAATTGAATGTAAAAAGCAGGGCCGTACTCTAAATTTGTTAGAAAAAGTACTGGTTTCAGTGAAACTGAGATAATCAAACTCAAAGCGGCTGAAAACACAATTTAGTTCCTAATTTGGGTATTTGGGCAATTACGGACCTGCAATTTTCGCTGAGACCAATAAATTGAATGTAAAAAGCAGGGTCGTACTCTAAATTTGTTAGAAAAAGTCTTGACTTCAGTGAAACTGAGATAATCAAACTGAAAGTGACTGAAAACACAATTTAGTTCCTGATTTGGGTATTTGGACAATTACGGACCTGCAATTTTCACTGGAACCAGTAAAATGAATGTAAAAAGCAGGGCCGTACTCTAAATTTGTTAGAAAACATCCTGATTTCAGTGAAACTGCGATAATCAAACTGAAAGTGGCTGAAAACAACTTTTGCTGTATCCACCACAGTGAACATTTTATCTCTTCATTATTTTAAGCTCAATACCAACACTTACCTTATAAAATACAGTTTTGGTCAGAACAACGTACAAAACTATAGAAAAAATGATAGTCAAGTTTCCAATTATGAAATAAACCAGTGCACTGTGGGTGGAAGAAGCGCCAATGGCCAAAGACACAATTTCGGCGGCAGCTGCAAAAATACCACCCAAAGCTTGGCCCCCTATGGTGGCTGTAATGTAGACGGGCGAAAAATTGCCTACTATACCAAAAACACTCCCAGAAAGAATTGCACTGCACACTACAAGTAATTTATTTTTTGGTTTTTTACTAACTTTTGCTCCTAAAACTCACCGTTAAGCAAAACTATAACAGTCAAAGTGGTGAGGAAAAACAGGTACTGCCCTAAAAAACTATAGTTTTCAAATTTGAAATTCCCCAAGTGAATCACTTACATTGATCAGTGTCGACAAGAACAAACACTAAAGTAACCAGCATAAGACACAACATGGCCAGTAGAGAGCCTAGGATACGTTTGTTGGCTGATATTCTAGCAAAATTAACCCAAATTATTCACCGTTTACCTGCACAAACCAAAAAAACATACCTGCGGCTTATAGCGGCATTTAAAATCAAAAACAACAAACTTGGAATGGCCGAAGCCACTGTAATGTACGAAGTAAACTCAGCCTGTAATGGAGTTTTGTTTTGCACCAAACTACCACTGATTGTACTGTTGTGAATGTGGACGTTTCGAAACTTGTACATCCAGTACTAAAACTCTCCCTTAGAATACTGGTTATGCTCGTATTTGGTTCACTTACATCATTGGCGGTTACGTAGAAGTTCCACGGTAGTAAACTCACCACTCCCAGCACATAGAAAATCAGGTAAACTGTGTGAAACTTGTCTTTGGGTTCTGTGGGCTTGAACAGGGGTTTGTCGTCCCTCTCCCTTAGACTGTTGTGGATGTCGTTTTCCTCGTTTTCCGAGTCGTATTGCAGCAAAGGGGTGGTGTTGATGGAGGTCATGATTGGAAATTTACAAAAGTAAACAAAACAGCTTTTCTATTATTTCATTGTGTTTTTTTTTTTTTAATGAAAACACAACTTGTTTAGTATTGATGTGGTAAATGTCAAAATCAGCTGCCGCGACATCTGTCAGTCTGTCAAAATGTTTAGGATTGATCACATGACCACTTTCTAAGCAACTCTGATTCATGTCACGTGATCTGCCGCTTAATTGTTTGCCATCGTTGTCTAGCTTATTAACTCCCGGCGGGTCTCTTTTCTTACCACTAATGCTTGTTGGCACCTTCACCATTCGTCTAGAATTAATTATACGGTACTTTTCCCAAAAAATAAGACATTTTTTTCGATATTTCTACTGAGAGAAAAGTATTTACCAGGGGTGTAACTAGGGAACTTCAAAATTTGTGTCAAAGTTTTTAGATTGGGCGTTCTAGGCCGATTTTCTCAGTTATAAACAATCATGGGTTTCCAGATTGTTTTGTCAAAGGACAGTTGTGACGTCTGTCAAAAATTTCATAGAGTTAAAAATCACAAAAGTTAGTTTAATATAAGCAAAACAACAGGACTTAACCCAATAATACTTTTTTCATTAAATAGTTTCGATGAGATCGGTCCGAATTACGACTTGAAGGCACTTTGGCGCATTTCGAAGAGCACAAATACTGCAACAGCGGTATCCGGTACTTGCCGCAAAAGTCCACAAATTTAATGTGTTCCACTCGATTATCAAAGTACACCCCTGGAATTGAAACTATTTAGTCACCTGACTGCCAGAGAGTGTCAGTTAGAGTACCTTTACAGTGGGGATTGACGCATCTGTGTGCCGATTCCAGGTAAACTTTCAGTGTCCGTGGAATTTCCTGGGGTTCCACTTCTATGTTGTACAGTTTGAGTGTCCGCGCGGACAGTTCCAGCAAACTGGCCGGTTGATAGGTTATGTCGCTGACAAATTGGACGATTAATGGATTGTCCCTTAAGCTCAGTTCGGACAGGTTCTTCAAAGCTATGATTTCCGGTGGTAGAGTGCGCAAACGGTTTTTGTGCAACAGTAACGATTTCAGGCACAGCAGATTCGCTATATTAGCTGGGAGACTTTCGATTTGGTTGTCGCAGAGAACCAAAGCTTGTAAATTGGTCAGTGAACCCACGGAAAGTGGAAGTTCGGTGATTTGATTGCCACCCAAAGACAATACCTGCAAACTGTAGTAGAATTTAATCAGGGAAACTTCAGTGAAAATGGGCTTGTAAATACTGTTTGAGCTTCCGGACATCTTTGGAAACATTCTTCATTCCGTTTCCGCCCAAATAGAGAAACTTCAAGTTGTGGAAATCCAGAACTTGTTCTGGAAACTCAGAAAGTGAGTTTCCACTCAAATTTAGCTCCTTCAAAGAGTGACACTGGCTGAATTCTTTTGGTAAACCGTTGTTGTTTAGTTGGTTGTTTTTTGCTATTAAATTGGTGAGTTGGCAGTACTGGAACAGGTCAGGCAGGGAGGTTAACCCATTGTTGCTCAGATCCAAAATTTTCAGGTTGGTGCACCTGTTGTAGGATTTGTGTTCATTTTGTACATAAAATTTGTAGTGTAAAATTACCTGAACAAATTGGCAGGTACATAACTGAGTTCGTTGTGATGTAAAATGACTTTTTCCACGTCCGAGTACTTCTTTTGGTCGTTCTGGCCGTAGTCCTCCAGGTACTGTTGGATACTTTTGGATTCGCGTAGTAAATAGGCCAAATCGATCACTTTACCCAACTCACTATCACTACCACTACTGTCCGAAGTGTAGTTTTCCATGTTTCTTACTAAACTACATCAAAAAGGCCACCAACCGAGAAGTTCAAATTAATAAGGATTGTTATTATGTTTGATTTTGATAAGGCGAACGACCTTTGCTCCCCCCATTAAAACAAGCACGCAATTGTCTACACAGTGTTAACGAGGAAGTTTTCATTATTGTTGAATTTTTCTGTTACTCGTGAGGCAATTTTCTAACAACCACTGAAATAAAGATAAGATTATCTCTTGAGAAAACTAGTCAAACTAGAAAAATCACTCCAAAACTGAAGTGTATTGTGAGTTGCATAACAACAATACTCTGACTGATTGGTCAAAAAAATTTTGACCAATCACAAACCGCAACGCGGTTTGACATTTGTCTAGTTGACACGTAAACAAACATAACCTAACAAAGTTTTTATTTATCAGAGCCAGTAAAATTTCCAATAAAAATGCTATCACAACCATAATGGATGTTACGTACTGGTTGTTTGTGGGCTCTGCCTTGGCTTTTTCCCTTTTACTAGCGGTAAGTTAGCCCACCTGGTAAAAACGACGTTTATTAAGTGTTTTGTGTCAGTTGTGCCTAATCGTAATCGCCTCCTCCCAACCCTACCCGGTAATCAAACGCTCCAAAAAGGAAAAACACTTTTACAACCCCACCACCGGAGAAAACCAGGCATTCCCTTCAATCGAGGATGCTCCTACAATTAATTTAAGCGTGGTGGTACCAGCCTACAATGAGGAGCAACGCTGTAAGTACCCAAACAAGTTATACGCTTCATAAGGCTGAATTTTTTGTTTTTGCTTAGTAAGCCCTATGCTGGATGAGTGTTTGGGGTTCCTGGAGGAACGCACCTTGCAAGGTTATAAATATGAGGTTATAATTGTTAGTGATGGTAGTACTGATAAGACAGTCAGAGAGGCGTTAAAGTACTCAGAAAAGTATGGCAGTGACAAGGTTAGGGTGCTTGAGCTGGAGAGGAATCGGGGTAAAGGTGGGGCAGTCAGACTGGTAATTTTTTTGATTTTCCTGGTTTCTGTGTGAAATTTAAGTTTGTGACACCATAAAAGGGTATGTTGAGTACTCGAGGGGAGATGCTCTTGTTTGCGGATGCTGATGGGGCTACTAAATTCGCCGACTTGGTTAAACTGGAGGAGGCACTTAAACCTTTACCCCCCGATGGTATTTTTGGTGTGACATAACCTTAACTTTCCTTCATTTTTAATCGGTTGCAGTGCAGGTTGTTTGTGTGGGTTCTAGGGCCCATTTAGAGCAAGAGGCAATCGCCAGCCGTACTTTCTTCAGAACTGTCTTAATGTACGGTTTTCATTTTCTTGTCCGGTTGTTTGCTGTCAATTCTGTCAAAGACACTCAGTGTGGATTTAAGTTGTTTACCCGGACAGCCGCCAGGAGGCTTTTTTACAGTTTACACGTGGAAAGATGGTATTTACACCTTTATGATGTTTTTGGTAGGGTTTTTCTTCAATTTTTTATAGGGCCTTTGATGTGGAACTGCTGTTGATTGCCAGCAAACTGAAAATGCCAATTTTTGAGGTTTCAGTCAATTGGACTGAAATTGAAGGGTCCAAAATCACTCCAGTATGGAGTTGGATTCAAATGGGGCTTGATTTAGGTTTAATTTGGTTAAGACATACTTTAGGAGCCTGGAAAATTAAGGAAAACTAATAAATAAACTTTGTTGACAAAGTAATCCAGTGTTGTCAACCTTCAATTTCTCCAAAACTGTTTGCCAAATTTCACTAAAATTCCCCAAATTTTTTTTTGGTTACAAAATAGTGTTAACAAGAGAATTTCATCCTCTACAGGATTGTCTTAAAGTGTTTTTGCCTTTAAAGGCCTCCTTAAGGAGTTACAAGGTAAAAAGTTGTGGGTTACAATATTTTATACTATACTATTTTATACACTGCGTTCAAAGTGTCAAAAGTCAGTTAAATCAAATGGGACACCCTGTATATTGTTACGTCATTCGATTCTGCTCGTCCAGAGCTACGCGGTGACCCAAAAAAGTCTCGACAAAAGTGTCTGGTTTCTGAGATATTTGAGGTTAAAGTTAAACTTTGCTCGGTGAAGAAAGTGACGTCACTGCGTTCAAAGTGTCAAAAGTCACTTAAATCAAATGGGACACCCTGTATATTGTTACGTTATTTGATTCTGCGCGTCCAGAGCTACACGGTGACCCAAAAAAGTCTCAACAAAAAGTGTCTGGTTTCCGAGATATTTGAGGTTAAAGTTAAACTTAGCTCGGTGAAGAAAATGACGTCACTGCGTTCAAAGTGTCAAAAGTCACTTAAATCAAATGGGACACTATATATATTGTTGCGTCATTCGATTCTGCTTTTCCAGAGCTACGTGGTGACCCAAAAAAGTCCACACAAAAAGTGTCTGGTTTCCGAGATATTTGAGGTTAAAGTTAAACTTAGCTCGGTGAAGAAAGTGACGTCGTTGCGTTCAAAGTGTCAGAAGTCACTTAAATCAAATGGGACACCCTGTATATTGTTACGTCATTCGATTCTGCTCGTCCAGAGCTACGCGGTGACCCAAAAAAGTCCACACAAAAAGTGTCTGGTTTCCGAGATATTTGAGGTTAAAGTTAAACTTTGCTCGGTGAAGAAAGTGACGTCGTTGCGTTCAAATTGTCAGAAGTCACTTAAATCAAATGGGACACCCTGTATATTGTTACGTTATTTGATTCTGCGCGTCCAGAGCTACATGGTGACCCAAAAAAGTCTCAACAAAAAGTGTCTGGTTTCTGAGATATTTGAGGTTAAAGTTAAACTTAGCTGGGTGAATCCATTTAAGGCTTCTAATTGCATTTTACACCTTCAAAAAATAAAAAAAAAACAAATAAATACACATTGTCAACAAATTTAATTAAGTTTTTGGGGCTCCATAAGCATCCGGCATCCTTTCAATGGTATATCGATGTTGCGACACATACATTATTGGAACCCCTGGAATCTTCCGAATCCTCCTCTTTAAGTCCTTGTCATTTGTGGCAACAATGTAACACTTATGCTGCGTTACTCTCTGCACTAAACAATCATCAGCGTAAGTACCTTTATGCATACAGTGAATCCTCTCGAAACGTGGATCCTTAATAATCCTCAAAGCCACCTTGTATTTTTGTCCTAATTTCTCCAATTCCCCCAGTACACAATCGGTGATGTACGGTACACATTTGGCATACAGACAGTCCATCATGTTTTGCATGATATCCAGCTTGTTTTTGATTGAAAAATTGATGAAATTCGTGTCCACCAAAATGTGATAAGGGGGCCCCAATTGGGTGTTGTACTGGAAGAATAGTGCTGAACTGACTTGGGGCGCTTCGTGCACTTTGAGCTGGTGCGGGTCTTCGGGTTTTTTCTTTTTTGGGGCCGCCCTCAAGGCGGCTTTAATGCGGGGGTCGCTGGGGCTTATCATGTTTTTCATTTTGGCGAAACGTTTCACAGCTATTTTACGGGTTTTCTTCGTTTTTCCCTGCAAAACAATAACTAATCAAGTTAAAATTGATTAATTTAATGGTAACTTACCATTATTTTTGTTTAAATCACCCTGAAAACCTCAACTTTCCTATTGCCTGCACAGCAAAGTAAAACACAACAAAAAGTGAGGTTAGGTTAGTTAAGTATGTTGCCAACTCTACTAAAAATTTTAAAAAATAGTCACGTGACCTTTAGGATATGTCCACAATGGCGTATTTGGGCAAATTTGTGAACTGTAGGCTAGTTTGTCTAGCTAAAAGCTGCTTTTTTTACTAACTCTTTATTACTTAATGGAAAACCAGAAATTTTAAGCTATGGTGTGACACTGGCAACACTGCGTGCAACAAACCTAACCTACGATTTCTGTCAACTGTCAAAAACTTAACCTTTGCAAGAAGATGGCGAATATTTTGCCCAGACTTTTTAATTTTGCCAAATTTTCACTAAACACTGGTCAACTACACTCAAAACAAGCAATTTTACCAAACTCCCTAATCAATACACTGTCAAAATGCAATTATTCAAGCCAACCCACCCCCTATGAAATAGTGGACGAAGGCCAGGACTACAAACTAGTCAAAGGTAAGGGTCAAAAACTAGCCACCAGAGCCCCCTGTAACCTGCTTGCGCTATTCCACAGAAACCCTGGAAAAACTCAACAATTTAATAGCAAACTCGCGGCAAGGAAGACTGTTTTCAGTGGTCCATGTGGGTGGTAAACAGCACAAAATCACTGAAGGGGATGTGATTATAGTGGAAGGCTACTGGCCACCAGAATGTGGCGAAAAAATCGTTTTAAACAAGGTTTAAAGCACATTCACAGCTTAACAATGCCCCTGACCGGATAGTTTTAAGGTTTTGTTAGCTGGTGGGGAGAGTTTCACTTTAGTTGGACGGCCAGTGATTCAGGAAGGTTTGGTCAATGTAGAGGCTACGGTAATAGAAAAAACACTGTCCCACACTAAAACCCACTTCAGGAAAAAGAGAAGGAAGCAGTACACTCGAATTCACTGTAAGTGTATTGAATTTTGTTTGGTGTAAAATTAGGGAAAATTTTTTTTTCGCAGTTTACAAGGTTCCACAAACCTTCTTAAGGATTAATTCGATTAGTGTTAGTGGGGAAGTTGGTAATCCTCCTGAAGTGAGAGGACTTGAGAAAGTGATTTTTTAGTGAAAAGGGGACAAAAAATGCAAAAATCACTTACTTTCCTAAATTTATTAGAAAAATCTAATTAAAAGTACATACTAAGCACAATCACATTTTTTCCCTGGTTTCCAATCACCTGTCCTCCAGCGGCCATTTCAACATCACGTGACAGCCCCATTCATTAACTAAGCGCAATCATCTGACAGGTTTACAAGGAAACAACACATAAATGCAAAAAATTGTCTGGATAACTTAAATGCTCAGACATCCACTGTAGTGGAGTGTCCAAAGGGGGAATCAGTCCGTGTGTTTTAACCACAACTGGAAAAAACCACTCTAAAGCCACTTTTTGGGGCAATTTAAGGCTGATTTTTACCCTCTGTTTTGCCCGGGAACATTTCAGCTAGTAAATCCTTTAGTGTAGTTTTACTGCCATTTTCCTTTACCGGTTTAATCAATTTTTGCCGGTAAACATCCTCGAAATAACACCGAAACGGAATGTATTTGAAGTGATTATTTTCTCCAGAAAGTTCCATTAATTTCCGGTTTACCGCCCAAAATTGATCGAATTTATCTGGATAGGATAAGTGTCAATAACAGGGTGAGGTTAGGTGCAGTGTACAAACCATTTTGAAGCCCTAACCATAACTGGTTGTGGTCTTTTTTCTGCATATTAGTGGCAATTTGTCCTCTATGCTTTAATACATCAGCCTCCTTAATACATGACATAAAGTAGGCTTCAACTGTTTCTCTACAAATTTGCGTTGTGATTGGTCAAAAATTGAATTAGTTTTGACCAATCAGAGACTTACTTGTTACTAAACCTGTATATTTTGGTTTCTGGAAATTTATCAAAGTGCACTGTAATCACCCAGGGTAAGGTTTCAGTGTCAGTGTCCACCAACAAGTCGTACAACACTCCAATAGGAAAATGCCACTTCATGGGTTGTCCATTGTACTCCAGCCACATTTCCTGGTCTTGTTTGTCGGTGGAGATGTGTTTTTGGAAGTGTTTACGCACTTTGTCGGTCACTGAAGCAAGAGCGGTAGTAACGATCAAAAAAACCCCAAAAACGGGCGACTTACCGAGTGGAAAGTAACTTAAACGGGGCACCATCAGGTAGAACGGGTCCGGTTGCTGCAGGTCGGCCACTTCGTCCGGGTCTAATTTGAAGCAAACGGGGAGTTTGCCCTCCCACACCTCGCGCAAAACCTCCCGATCGCTTGCCATGGGGCTGTTTTAAGTCACTAACTGCTGAAAACATCAATAATTGGGGAATTGTTTATGTTTTCTTGTCAACTGTCAAAAGTCATTATTAGCTAAGTTGGAAAAGAAGAATTTTGACAGTTCCCGGTTTGTCATTTCCACAGTATAACCTAACAATTTAGGTTATGGTTGTTTTAGCCGGAAAAACACTGAAATTCCTACTAATTATCTGATAAATCAATGTATTTGTGAGTGAAAGTGTATCAGTGATTATCACCAATGAATTTCCTGCAGAAATACGTGGGCAGTGTGGGGCTTGAAAACAGTGCAAGGTAGGTCGTAATTTTTTAAAATAATCAAAAGGGGGCTACCATATTGTCCTGTGTAACTTCCCGATTGTTTCCCATGGGGCTGTTTAGTCATTAATTGCGATTTAATGAGGAAAACCACAAAAATTAGTTGTCTATGTTTTTCTTACGACTGTCAAACGTCACTCAGTATAGTATATAACCTAACAATTTAGTTAGGTTACATTTTAGCAGAAAAATTAACTAATTTGTGAGTGAAAGTGATTAAAAACAATGAATTTCCTAAAAAAAATCATGGGCAGTGTATCCCCTAGGATTTATCCAAATCCACAAAGGGGGCTTGTATCCAACATGGTAAAAACCTTGGACTCCTCCCTACTAGACCGATTTGCTGGTTTAACAGTGCAAGGTAAGGCCCCCAAAGGCGACAAAGCCCAACCTAACCTAATTCTAACCAACCAGACAGACCGGCCTCATCACTAGCTCGAATGCACCGAACGGGGCCCCATGTAAAACCCCGTAGGCCTAAACGCCCGCTAGACGGCAACCCGTTCATGAAAGGGGTGGTACTGAAGACGGTGATAAAAAAACCCAAAAAACCAAACTCGGCCAATAGGAAATGCGTGCTGGTACGCCTGTCCAATGGCAAGGAAATGGTTGCCTACATTCCTGGTATCGGACACAACCTCCAGGAGCACAACATCGTCCTGTGTAGAGTGGGACGTGTCCAGGACTGTCCCGGAGTGAAACTGAAGTGTGTTAGAGGCAAATACGATTTGGCTCATGTAATTAAGCAGGTTAAATGATTTTTAGATTGTATGTAGACAAAAGTAAAATAAAAATTTTATAAAAATTTATAATTTGTGTGACTCACGTAGACACTTTCTGGCAGCTTTTAGACGTTTCTAGATATTCTGGAATGTTTTAGAAACTTCTGGAAGGTTCTGAATGCTTTTCAGAGTTCATAGAAGTTCTGGAAGCTTTTAGGACCTTTCAGAGCATGCTGAGGAGTTTCTAGAAGGGTTTGGAAGATTTTCAAAGCTTCTAGATATTCTGGAAGCTTTTATAAATGTTTGAAATGTGTTGGACAGTTTCTGGGGGCTTTTAGATGTTTCTAGGTATTCTGGAATGTTTTAGAAACATCTGCAAGGTATTTGGAAGGTTCTGAATGCTTTTCAGAGCTCATAGAAGTTCTGGAAGCTTTTAGGACCTTTCAGAGCATGCTGAGGAGTTTCTAGAAGGATTTGGAAGATTTTCAAAGCTTCTAGATATTTTGGAAGCTTTTAGAAATGTTTGGAATGTGTTGGACACTTTCTGGAATGTTTTAGAAACATCTGGAAGGTTCTGAATGCTTTTCAGAGCTCGTAGAAGTTCTGGAAGCTTTTAGAAACCTAATAATTAAATAATTTTTACGAATGAAACAAAAACTTCATAAAAATTAATATATTTCTAGTGTGACTCGGTATAATTTTATTAAAATATGTATAATTCAAACAATTATTATATATTAGAAAAAAATTACATAATCCTTAATTACAAAATGCATCTTTTTGGTAACACACAGGGTAAGTTTTTTGCCTCACCCTGTATAGTTTGTCAAATGGTCAAAAATGTACACTGTAACGTGAATACATTGAAAATTATTAGGTACTAACTCTAAAAAACATGAAAACTCCTCTAAGAACAGTTTTGACATTTGACAGTGGAAAACAGACATTTTTCGGGGTAAAGTGGTATCAAAAAACGGGGTATAAGTAGTATTGTCACCTAAAAGGATGGTTCTGGTGCCCAAAAAGAAAACCAAACCTAAATTTGAGCATGACAGTTTTGACACTTGGTTCTTGGTCAAAATCACCATTTTTTTTTTGAAATACACGGTGGAATAACTACACGCATCTAACGCTCCCTGTATATTTTTTTTTAAAGTTAACTCTTATACAGTAAGTTACAGTCTGCTACGTAACAAAATTGGGGCCACCCCCGTGACGTCACTTATAGTTTACTGTGATTTTGTTGTATTTGAGCTTGGTCTGTCAAAAGTAGGTTGACAGTGTTGCCAACTACTACAACAACGATAAAATTCACTTACTAAGGCAAACGGGTTTTTCTCTCTCTCTTTTTTTCCTATAACAACACTATATTAACATATCAAAAAAGGGGGGGGGGGGGAAGACGTTTTGTTATTAATACTTGCAATTAAACCGTTTGGATTTTGTTTTTTAAAAAAAAAAGCAGTTCCCAAACGGTTTGGTGTGACGTAATTTAAACGTGTCTCAGGGTAACTGGTGAGTTGCGCACTGAGGCCGGTAACGACCTGGTGGCCGGCAACGGTGGCTTGTCAACGAGACGATAAGCATCCTCGGCCTCTAGGTTTTCCTTCTTCGTCGTCATCTGTCAAAACGCAAAGCTGTCATTAATGTCATTCGCGCAGTGACGTCACAATAATGATTGTGACTCTGGTTTAGTTAACTAGCTACAGTCAAAACTAGAAAGCCAACTATTAATTGGTTATGTTACTGAAGCACTCTGTATTTGTTTGAATTTGTGTGATTTGTGTTATAGTTCTACGTTGTCTAAGCAATACACACTATGACAGTATTAATTAAATCGAAGAGAGTGTTAGTGCATTAGTTACCCCAATCGATAACGAGAGGGCGCCACCGCCACAAAAATCAACAATGAATGATCAATATCTCGGGAATCTTGATTAATCGAAGGCGGCATGAAATAATCGGCTGATCAAAATTACGATTGAAACGGTTAATTTAGGTTAGTAACTTACACCCGGGTTAAGTGTGGAACTACTCGGATCACCTGACTGTTTGTCCTGCTGCAACGGACACACCAAATCGCCGTAGTCGGCCTCGCCTTTGCTTTTTTTCCGTTTTAGGGAAAATTGAGACTTTTTGGCCACCTGAAATATGATTTTTCACCCCTTTAAACGCGTGCGTCACTTGGTTAACCAGTATTCCAGTCTGTCAGTACACTGTCAACTGTCAAAATCCGTTCACCACATCCGCAACTGTTTTGAGTCAGTTGACGAGTATTTCAGTCTGTCAGTGCAGTGTCAACTGTCAAAATGTGTACCATTAAGCTCTAAATGTATAAAACACACTTAAAAACCCACAGAGCCATTTCAAAGTAATTTCACTGTATTTGATACCTCCATGACTGTTTTTAAAGCAGTATTGTCTGTTTGACAAATTTTTGAGTCTGTCAGTAAAGTGTCAACTGTCAAAATGTGTTCCATTAAGCTCTAAAGCTATAAAACACACTTCAAACATTGCAGGACCGTTTCAAAGTGTTTTATACCTCCATGACTGTTTTCAAAGCAGTATTGTCTGTTTGACAAACGTTTGAGTCTGTCAGTGCAGCGTCAACTGTCAAAATGTGTACCATTAAGCTCTAAATGTATAAAACACGCTTAAAAACCCAACAGAGCCATTTCAAAGTGATTTAAAAAGATTTTTTTGATTTTTTTTTAAAATTTTTTTTTTATTTTTTTTTAGTGATTTAGTGATTTTTTTTTAAATCTGATACCTCCATAACTGTAGTACAGTGTCAACTGTCAAAAATTCATTTCCACAACCCGAATTAAACGGTGAAATGGTCACGTGACCTGAAAATTGTCTCGCTGAAAAAGCGAAATACGGGGATGGTAAATGTCACGTGATGTTGAAAACTGTTTTAAATTATTCGACAACTGATAGAAATCGCGACGGTGACAATTCAATTTAGAGGCAAAGTTCCGGTTAAAAACTGTCTGTCAGATTTCAAGACGTTTCTCTGTCAATCTTCATCTGTCAAAATGGGTGTGACTTTTGAAAAAAAGCGGGTAAATGACAAAATGTCACGTGATCTAGAAAATTGCTTTGAAACAGGATTGGATTTCCACTTCGGAAAATGACAGATTTAAGTACATTTTTGGAATCCTCATTAAATTTCCTATCCAATAACCTGAAAAAACACTTCAAAATTTGATATAGTCAGGGAGAAAAGCGGTGTCAAAGTTTAAACTGCCAAAAACACAGTTTAAAAGGACAGTCAGAGACAAAATTGCTTGTCAAACCCACTTGGAGTGCGAAAATGACAGTTTGAAGCACATTTTTGGAATCCTCATTAAATTTCCTATCCAATAACCTAAAAAACACTCCAAAATTGGGTACAGTCAGTGAGAAAAGTGGTGTCAAAGTTGAAACTGCTAAAAACACAGTTTGAAAAGACAGTCAGAGACAAAAATGCTTGTCAAACCCACTTTGAATAGGAAAATGACAGTTTGAAGCACATTTTTGGAATCCTCATTAAATTTCCTATCCAATAACCTAAAAAACACTCCAAAATTGGGTACAGTCAGTGAGAAAAGTGGTTTCAAAGTTGAAACTGCTAAAAACACAGTTTGAAAAGACAGTCAGAGTCAAAAATGCTTGTCAAACCCACTTGGAGTGCGAAAATGACAGTTTGAAGCACATTTTTGGAATCCTCATGAAATTTCCTATCCAATAACCTAAAAAACACTCCAAAATTTGGTACAGTCAGGGAGAAAAGTGGTGTCAAAGTTTAAACTCTCGTGCGCAGCAACCTTACCTTGAGTTTGGCGCTGGGCGTCAACGGGACGTATCCCATGGTGGTTTCCAGTTCCCGTTTCTCCTGTATAATGTCCTTGCCCAGCAACTCCTTGAAATGGGTGTTTAAGTGGCGCCTGAGCAGCGTTTTCCCCGGTGGAATGGACAGCAGCGACGCCAGCAAATCGGCGGTGAATTTCGGCTCTAAAACCATCAATCCACCGTGAACACCAGCTCCGCGTAAATTGGGCGCGTACTCTGCCAAATCGACAGCACGCAACCATTCCATAACCCTAAAATAGTCACATTTTGACATTTGTCAAAGAAACAGTCACGTGACGTTTGTAAAGCAATTGCGAGCAAAATTTTCACTCACCGATGCGTGGTCCACAAAGAAATCAGCCTCGGCGCAGGTTTGTCCGGGTCGTCGGGCAACGATCTGCGCTGTAAACAGGTCGGTTCGTAGTTGTTTTCGCGCAACACTTGAATGCCCCGTTTAATACTGGCCACGTGGAGCAAGGACGTCACGTGCATTAGTGCCAAGTCGTCGATGGTGAGGCGGTGCAACACTCGACCGTCCACACGGTTAATAAGAAAGTTTTCCTTGTATTGAGGCAGTCCGGCATCGTCCAACCAACGTAACACCCAGGCCGTGTCCAATTTTCCTGCTTTGGACAGGTAAGGGTCGCTGGAACAGTTTTCGGCCGTGTCGATCAAGGCTAATTGGAGTTTTTTGCGGTGAAGAGGGTTTTTCAGGTTCAATTCCTTCTCGATTTCGGTTATGGAGCTTTCCTGGAGCTGTTGCCCGTTTTTCACCCAACGTTTCGCCTCCCCCACGTACTGGTCCAAACCGAGGTCTTGCAGCCAATCGCAAATGTTTTCGGTGTCCCACTCGGCAAACGGCTTGTCCGGCCTATCACAATTCAATTAATATTGTTGCTAAATCAACTTTTAAACAGTTTTTTCTAACTAAAATAACTCAAAAACACAAAACAAAACCGACTACAAAACAAACTATCCCAACTGTCAGTGTCAACTGGTCTTTTTAACGTCACACTGTCAAGTTAGGCACTGCAACCCGCCTTACATCTGCGTGTATGGTGGGTTGCATGCAGTTTTTATTTATCTTTCTTTTTTTCATTTTTCAGATTGTTATGGGCTTTATTATTATGAATGAATTACCGTGGACTTAATTGGGGCTCGCTCCAGCCTAAACGCGCGGAGGCGGTGGCCCGGACTCCGCCCCTCTGAAACTCCCCAATTCCGGCCGGTAAATCCTCCAAATTTCCGGATCCGGACCGTTTGATTCGTCCAAATATCTTCTTGATTCCCTTATTTTTGTTGGTGAACGTCAGCGTGGGCGATCCGGGCGATTGTTCTTTGGAAACGTCCACTTTTTCCGTTTCCGCTAAGCCAAATTCGCTGTTAAACGCTTTGCGGAGCTACAGTGACGTCACGATGACGTAATTTGACAGTTAACGTCATTTTGACGTCACACTTTTCCAGGACCGTATTCTATAGGAAGGCGTGATGAGATGACGTTACGATCTACAGTGAAATTGGGCGAATTACATGGTTGCCAGATGTCAAGTTTCCTATAGAATACGCACCCAGACCTTTTGACACAAATTATCGACTGTAGTGTCAATTTGACAGTCGTCGATTACCAATCATTGCTGGGACAGCTATTCTCAAATTTGCACTATAAATATTTGAAGAAATATTGAAAGAGTGTCTTTCTACAACTGTCAGTGACGTCAGAACAGAGCAGTGAATGTTGCCAAACTGCAACATTTTTAGGAATCTTAAAAAATCGTGAAGCAGCTTTGTGACAGTTGACGCTGGATTTTGACGTAGCAGTCACGTGACAACTGTCAAATAAGTTGGCAGAATTTATCTGTATCAAGAAATTGGTTGGTAAAAACACTTTTCTTGCTTTCACTTTTACAGCTTGATGGTTTGACGTTTCTGGGTGTTTTTGACGTTTGACATTATACAGTGCCTTCCGACACTGCATCCAGTCAAATTAACTATTTTGACCGCGTTTTTAGTGATTTTAGGCCGTGGCTGCTTCAAATACCAATAACTCGAATAATTTGCCACTTACAGGGTGATTCAATACATCAATTTGTAGCCCTTGAAACGCTCTTTTGACCACTCTCTATAGTGTCTACAGTAAAAATGTCAAATAAGTGAATTATCTGCTGTTAAAGACGGCCTAAACCCAATTTGACCGTTGCTGCTTTAAATGTCAATAACTCGTTTATTATTGACAGCTGTCACGTGACGTTAAGGTACTTTTTAATTGTTTAATTGAACTGTGACGTCACAACTGTCAAAAACCAGTCGATGAAGCTATAAAGTCAATTTCATTCAACGGAATTTAAGATATTTAATATTACAGCTCCACATTGTTGTTTGAGGCTAGTTTTTACATTTGTGACATACTTGACAGCTGTCACGTGACGTCAGGACACTTTTTAGCTTGACTGTGACGTCACAACTGTCAAACGCGACTTCCTGAAGCTATAAAATCCATTTTGTTTAAGGGAAATTAATACTTTCACTTTTACAGCTTCACATTGTTGTTTGAGGCTATTTTTGACAGTTGTGACATGATTGGCAGATTCCACGAGACGTTAAGACACTTTTTGAATTGAACTGTGACGTCACAGCTGTCAAAAACCAGTCCATGAAGCTATAAAGTCCATTTCATTCAACGGAATTTAAAATATTCACTTTTACAACTCCAGATTGTTGTTTGAGATTAGTTTTGACAATTTTGACATAGTTGACAGCTGTCACGTGACTTTAAGACACTTCTTAACTCAACACTGACGTCACAACTGTCAAAACCAGTCCATGAAGCTATAAAGTCAATTTCATTCAACGGAATTTAAAATATTCAATTTTACAGCTTCAGATTGTTGTTTGAGGTTAGTTTTGACAGTTGCGACATGGTTGACAGCTGTCACGTGACGTCAAGACACTTTTTAGCTTGACTGTGACGTCACAACTGTCAAAAACCAGTCCATGAAGCTATAAAGTCAATTTCATTCAACGGAATTTAAAATATTCACTTTTACAGCTCCACATTGTTATTTGAGGCTAGTTTTGACAGTTGTGACGTAGTTGACAGCTGTCACGTGACTTTGGGATACTTTTTAACTCGACAGTGACGTCACAACTGTCAAAAACCCGTCCATGAAGCTATGAAATCCATTTCGTTTAACGGAATTTAAAATATTAAATTTTGCAGCTTCAGATTGTTGTTAGAGGCTAGTTTTGACATGTGTGACAGCTGCCACGTGACGTCAAGACACTTTTAGCTTGACTGTGACGTCACAACTGTCAAACACCGATCCATGAAGCTATAAAATCCATTTCGTTTAGCGGAAATGAAGACTGTCACTTTTACACCTCCACTTTCCTGTGCTGCTTTAATTGTCCATAACTCGGTTATTTTGTAACTTACAGGGTGATGCAATATATATCATTTGAAAGCACTCGAAATGTACTTTCGATCACCGTAAGTAGTATTTCTAGTAAAAATGTCAAATAACTCGGTTATTTGTTGTTAAAGACCGAGTTGACTGAATTTGACAGTTGCTGCTTAAAACGTCAATAACTCGGTTATTATGCCACTTACCGGGTGATTCAATATACCAATTTAAAGCCCTTGAAATGCTCTTTCGACCACCCTGTATAGTGTCCAAAGGAAAAACGTCAAATAACGGAGTTATGAACTGTTAAAAGTGGGATCGTTTATCGTCAAGTCAGAAGGTACAAAATGGCCAATTCTGCTCTCGAATGGTCGCATTATTTTATCGAAACTACCCTTTTGGGGGTTACTTTAGTCGGCCTTAAGGGATTACATCAAATCCGGGCTCTTTACGACCCTTTTACTGTCTGAAACGCTTCTTTCCGTGCATTTACACTCAGATTAATAAATTCTCGACAAATTTAACATCGAGAATGGCTGTCCCGGTGAAAAACAACAACAATCACACAAAAATAGGGTGTTATAAGTGAATAGCTCGGCATTAACTTAGGAGAAAGCTTTTTGGATACGTTTAGCAGCTGCTAAGCCGCTGAAAGCGCTAGAATAAAGCGAAAAGAACCGAAAAAGAGAGAGAGAAAACAACAAATGTACCACCGGAGCTATATCACCTAAATTGGGCACCGAAAACCCTCGAATTCGGCCGCCCATCGACATATTCAGATGCTGTAAACTCCTACCGAATGCCACGCCCTTTTTCTGCGGATTCGCGTTGCCGTCCATTCCAAAACCATTCGAATCGCCGCCATTGGTCAGAAATTGTTGCCTGGGCAAGCTGCCGTATTGCACGTCAATTTGACGTTTATAGGTCGATGGAGGCGTCTGGAATTCAAATTAACCGTACAAACCAAGCAATTTCGATGCGACTCTCTTACTTTTGGTCTGAACAAATCGTTTGATGGGGCCACCACCGGACTGGGGGAAGGCGAGTTTCGTGGACCCTAAAATAGTGAGATAATTGCACGCGCCAGACAAAGACAGAATTTTCGCCTACTTGGACTTATCAATGTTCTTTTACCTGATTGGAGTGTTGGGGCGTTGACGTCAGTTGTGACGTAGACGAGCCACGTGGCATTAAGGGTGGTTTTCTGCCGTCCGAATTGTTGTTATACTGGGTGTTGCGCAGTTCCAAGTTTTCCCGCTCTAAAGCGGTGGCGGTTAGTTTCAATTCGCTCATAATCGACATTAATTCCAATTTTTGGGTTTCCAAAGAAGATCTTGACAGCATTTCCTGCATTAATTAACGTCATTAAGTTACAATGTTTTTTTTTCTTCAAAATTTGACAGCTGACTGCGTCTGTCAACTGTCAACTTTCTTAAATTCAGAGAATAGATTAAACCAGTCAAAAACATTCCTTAACCTAACCTATAAATACAAAGTTGAATTACCACGTGACATTTTGTATAATTTTAATTGGTGGTGTTTGCATTTTTTTCTCATCCATTCTGTCTCAGTAAACCGCGCAGCTTTCAGTTTTTTAGAGTTAACTAACACAGTTAACTTTGACAGTGTAAATTGACCCTTAAACCGACAGAATACTGATTTCCTCAGCCAACTAGTGGAGGAGTTTAGATTATGCACTTTTTGGACAAATGTCAACTTAAACCTATCGTAACAACTTTGCCACGTTTGACAGCTGTCACTTTCCCACAGCTGTGACACAGAGAAGCTTTTTGTCTGTGACTGTCCTTTCAAACTGTGTTTCTGGCTGATCAAACTTTGACCCCGCTTTTCTCACTGACTGTACCAAATTTTGGAGTGTTTTTCAGGTTATTGGATAGGAAATTTAATGAGGAATCCAAAAATGTGCTTAAAACTGTCAATTTCCCGCTCTAAGTGGGTTTGACAAGCAATTTTCTCACTGACTGTCTTTTCAAATTGTGTTTTTGGCAGTTCAAACTTTGACCCCACTTTTCTCACTGACTGTACCAAATTTTGGGGTGTTTTTTCAGGTTATTGGATAGGAAATTTAATGAGGATTCCAAAAATGTGCTTAGAACTGTCATTTTCCCACTCTAAGTGGGTTTGACAAGCATTTTTGTCTCTGTCTTTCCAAATTGTGTTTTTGACAGTTTAAACTTTGACCCCACTTTTCTCCCTGACTGTACCAAATTCTGGAGTGTTATTTCAGGTTATCTTATAGGAAATTTAATGAGGATTCCAAAAATGTGCTTAAAACTGTCATTTTCTCACTCCAAGTGGGTTTGACAAGCATTTTTGTCTCTGACTGTCTTTCCAAATTGTGTTTTTGGCAGTTTCAACTTTGACACCACTTTTCTCCCTGACTGTACCAAATTTTGGAGTGTTTTTTCAGGTTATTGGATAGCAAATTTAATGAGGATTCCAAAAATGTGCTTAAAACTGTCATTTTCCTACTCTAAGTGGGTTTGACAAGCACTTTTGTCGCTGACTGTCTTTTCAAACTGTGTTTTCGTCATTTCCAACTTTGACACCACTTTTCTCCCTGACTGTACCAAATTTTGGGGTGTTTTTTCAGGTTATTGGATAGGAAATTTAATGAGAATTCCAAAAATGTGCTTAGAACTGTCATTTTCCCACTCTAAGTGGGTTTGACAAGCATTTTTGTCTCTGACTGTCTTTCCAAATTGTGTTTTTGACAGTTTAAACTTTGACCCCATTTTTCTCCCTGACTGTACCAAATTCTGGAGTGTTTTTTTAGGTTATCTTATAGGAAATTTAATGAAGATTCGAAAAATGTGCTTAAAACTGTCATTTTCCCACTCTAAGTGGGTTTGACAAGCATTTTTCTCACTGACTGTCCTTTCAAACTGTGTTTCTGGCAGTTTAAAGTTTGACACCACTTTTCTCACTGACTGTACCAAATTTTGGAATGTTTTTTCAGGTTATCTTATAGGAAATTTAATGAGGATTCCAAAAATGTACTTAAAATTGTAATTTTGCTACTCCAAGTGGGTTTGACAAGCATTTTAGTCTCTGACTGTCTTTTCAAATTGTGTTTTTGGTAGTTTAAACTTTGATCCCGCTTTTCTTCCTGACTATACGTAATTTTGGAGTGTTTTTCAGCTTCTTAGACAGGAAATTTAATGAGGATTCCAAAAATGTGCTTAAAACTGTCATTTTCCTACTCTAAGTGGGTTTGACAAGCACTTTTGTCGCTGACTGTCTTTTCAAACTGTGTTTTCGTCATTTCGAACTTTGACACCACTTTTCTCCCTGACTGTACTAAATTTTGGAGTGTTTTTTCAGGTTATCTTATAGGAAATTTAATGAGGATTCCAAAAATGTGCCTAAAACTGTAATTTTCCCACTCTAAGTAGGTTTGACAAGCATTTTTCTCACTGACTGTCCTTTCAAACTGTATTTCTGGCAGTTTAAAGTTTGACACCACTTTTTTCCCTGACTGTACTAAATTTTGGAGTGTTTTTTCAGGTTATTGGATAGGAAATGTAATGAGAATTCCGAAAATGTGTTTAAAACTGTCATTTTCTCACTCCAAGTGGGTTTGACAAGCATTTTTGTCTCTGACTGTCTTTCCAAATTGTGTTTCTGGCAGTTTAAACTTTGACACCGCTTTTCTCCCTGACTGTACCAAATTTTGGAGTGTTTTTTCAGGTTATCTTATAGGAAATTTAATGAGGAATCCAAAAATGTGCTTACAACTGTCATTTTCCCACTCCAAGTGGGTTTGACAAGCATTTTTCTCACTGACTGTCTTTTCAAACTGTGTTTTTGGCAATTTAAACTTTGATACCACTTTTCCTCGTGACTGTACCCAATTTTGAAGTGTTTTTTTAGGTTATCTTATAGGAAATTTAATGAGGATTCTAAAAATGTGCTTAGAACTGTCATTTTCGCACTCCAAGTGGGTTTCACAAGCAATTTTGTCTCTGACTGTCTTTTTCAAATTGTGTTTTTGGCAGTTTCAACTTTGACACCACTTTTCTCCCTGACTGTACCAAATTTTGGGGTGTTTTTTCAGGTTATCTTATAGGAAATTTAATGAGGATTCCAAAAATGTACTTAAAATTGTAATTTTGCTACTCCAAGTGGGTTTGACAAGCAATTTTGTCGCTGACTGTCTTTTCAAACTGTGTTTTCGTCATTTCCAACTTTGACACCACTTTTCTCCCTGACTGTACCAAATTTTGGGGTGTTTTTTCAGGTTATTGGATAGGAAATTTAATGAGGATTCCAAAAATGTGCTTAGAACTGTCATTTTCCCACTCTAAGTGGGTTTGACAAGCATTTTTGTCTCTGTCTTTCCAAATTGTGTTTTTGACAGTTTAAACTTTGACCCCACTTTTCTCCCTGACTGTACCAAATTCTGGAGTGTTTTTTTAGGTTATCTTATAGGAAATTTAATGAGGATTCCAAAAATGTACTTAAAACTGTCATTTTCTTATTCCAAGTGGGTTTGACAAGCATTTTTGTCTCTGACTGTCTTTTCAAAATGTGTTTTTGGTAGTTTCAACTTTGACACCACTTTTCTCCCTGACTGTACCAAATTTTGGAGTGTTATTTCAGGTTATCTTATAGGAAATTTACTACTTTAACTATAAACCATTGTACGAGTGCAAATCGACTAAAATACACTTTAAAGTGAAATTTTGACAGTTTGGTTACCAATTTCATGCTTAGGTCGGTCATAAGTCTCCTAGATGGCGTGATTGTCACTCTCAATATCGTAGCTTCGGGTCACGTGACTGTTTTAGTGTTTTCCAAACTTTTTTTTTTTAATTGCGTCCATTTTGCAATTTTTGACAGTTTGAAGTGACGTTTGGGTGGTTACAAGCTCGAAATTACCTTGATAGTGACAGTTTGACACATGCAATGTAAGTTGAGTTGGATTATAGTAAACTGGACCTGATTCGAACAAAATTGAGTCAACTCACCCGCTGTAACTTGTCCTCCGCGTCTGACAGGAGAGTTTTCTTTTCCTGGAGCACTTTTTCCAAATCGGAAATCTTGTCGGATTGCGCCTCGATCTGTTCGCTGAGCACCTGCACTTGCAACTGCAAATTGTCCTTTTCGAACTGGATTTTGCGCAGTTTTTCGTCCTGTTCCCCCGGCTACAAACCAGAAAACAAACAGTTTTATTGATGCTCTTTTGTCTTTAAAAAAAATAGGTAAAGTGATCTCCCAAACACACTCGAGCACTCGTTTCATTATTGCTACCTTGGAGTAGGGCGGGGCCCAATGATAGCCCCGCCCCTCGCCGTAAAAACAACAGGGCGGCGGCGCCACGTGGTACGCGCAGCACGACATCTCGTGGCGGTAACGCGAACAATCCCCGTAAATGTCAGGGTGACTTCCCCTGTCGGAATAACGATGTTCCATCAACATGGGACTGCTACCGTAACGTTGCGGATCGCACCTAAACAAACCACATTTTTTGCTTTGAAATATACAGGGTGTCCCAAATTCGGTTAAAATGTTATCTTTCCAAAATACTTTCAAACTATACGGGGTGCTTCAAGTTAATAGCTTATGTATGCCCTACGTCATTAGTTAAAATGGCCTACTTGACAGGTCGAAATTCAATATGGCCGCGGCCAGTGTAAATAGACCAGAAAAAAACTAAATTAATTTAGACAAAGTGTCAGTGCATTTTTCCAAGAAATCGTGAATAGCTCGCTTATTTGAACCATCCTGTATATACGAGCCGTATAACAAAAGAAAGGTAATGAATGGGGCTATCGCGTGACGTTGACAGGACCGGGCTAAGTTGCACCGTTTGGCCGCTAGAGAGCGTCAAAGTGGGTCGTACTTTTTTGTAAATATCTCACAAACAGTCCTAGTTAGAAAGTTGAAATTTTTACCATAAATATATGCATAAAAATACCGTTTGGCTGTGAAAAAAAAAAAATTTAATTTTTCCTTTTTTTCCCACCTAACCTAACCTAACCTAGCAAATTTTTTGGAAAAAAAAATCAAAATTTTAAAATTGACATTAACCGGCCAGATACTTTTGGATGGGCGGTAGAAACGTGACGTGGGGTGTCAAAAGGTCGTGAAGGCTTGTACAAGGGTGCCACGCCCTAAAAACTGTCAAAAAAATGACAGATAACGTATATTTTCAAGATCATCTCGAAAACGCTTATTTTGACACCAGAATCGGGTTCCTGATCAAAAATATGATCACGTGACTTTGTAACTTTCCCCGTTTGGCCGCCAGAGGGCGACAAAGTCACGTCTGTCAGACTAAAACAATAATTTTCACACTTATCCCTTTGACCTTGAATAACTTGGTTATTTACAAAGTTACGGGAAAAAGTCACTGAAGGTAAAAGATAGTCCAGACTGTCAGCTATTCAAAAATATGATCACATGACTTTGTAACTTTCCCCGTTTGGCCGCCAGAGGGCGTCAAAGTCACGTCTGTCAGACTAAAACAATAATTTTGACACTTTTCCCTTTGACCTTGAATAACTTGGTTATTTACAAAGTTACGGGAAAAAGTCACTGAAGGTAAAAGATAGTCCAGACTGTCAGCTATTCAAAAATACGATCACATGACCGGATAAGTATCACCGTTTGGCCGCCAGAGGGCGTCAAAGTAGACCAATTTTTTGACTCAAATTTAAGCACTATATTAGCGTTGCTACTAGTTCTACCTCTCGTGTCTCCTATGAAAACTTTCAAAATACCCATCGTAAGAAGCGGGCGGGGGACAACAGTAGCCATTTTGGTAGCCCAAATTCGGCTGGAAATCCTCCAGTCTTGGAGGACTTTTCACGTGCGACGATCGGGACTTTTGGTCGCGTTCCTCCCGTTTCATCTGTCTGCGCCGGTCCAAACTGCCCGGAGCTGAAGGTCCTGAAGATGGTTTTCACTGAAAAAGCTTTCCAGTCACCCAAACGGGTGGACACTCACCGGACGGCGCTCTTTTGGGCGTTTTGTCCCGCCTGGAAATGGGCGGTTTGGACACCGGAGGCACTTCCTCCTCCATTTTGACGGGGGAGGGCGCCGGAGGGGGCTCTTTACGAATCCATTGGAAATCGCTGGTGCACCTGGTGGAGCCCGAATCTGAAATTACGAGTTAGAGCGCGTGTGCGGACGTCGTGTTTGACTCGGAAACAACCTCCTAGGGTGCCCTGCCTCTCTGAAGATGACGTAGACAAGTCTGAGGTGGAATCTCGATTCGAAACGCTGCCCGACCAATGGTTTCGGTCTTTTAGCGTGGATTCGTCGATGCTGGAGTCATCTTCGCACCCTAAAAATTATTCAATCGTCACGTGACCTAAAAATGGTGGCACACCCATTTAAAATAACCGTTTTTCTTAATTTTGTCCCTGACTGTCCTTTTAAACTGTGTTTCTGTCAGTTCAAACTTTGACACCGTTTTTCTCCCTGACTGTACCAAATTTTGGAGTGTTTTTTAGGTTATTGGATAGGAAATTTCATAAGGATTCCAAAAATGTGCTTAAAACTGTCATTTTCTCACTCCAAGTAGGTTTTACAGGCAATTTTGTCCCTGACTGTCCTTTCAAACTGTGTTTCTGGCAGTTCAAACTTTGACACCGTATTTCTCCCTGACTGTATCAAATTTTGAAGTGTTTTTTAGGTTATTGGATAGGAAATTTCATGAGGATTCCAAAAATGTGCTTAAAACTGTCATTTTCCTACTCTAAGAGAGTTTGACAAGCAATTTTGTCCCTGACTGTCCTTTCCAACTCTGTTTCTGTCAGTTCAAACTTTGACACCGTATTTCTCCCTGACTGTACCAAATTTTGAAATGTTTTTTAGGTTATTGGATAGGCAATTTAATGAGGATTCCAAAAATGTGCTTAAAACTGTCATTTTCCTACTCTAAGAGGGTTTGACAAGCAATTTTGTCTCTGACTGTCCTTTCCAACTGTGTTTCTGTCAGTTCAAACTTTGACACCGCTTTTCTCTCTGACTGTACCAAATTTTGGAGTGTTTTTTAGGTTATTGGATAGGAAATTTAATGAAGATTCCAAAAATGTGCTTAAAACTGTCATTTTCTCACTCCAAATGAGTTTTACACGCAATTTTGTCACTGACTGTCTTTTCGTCGTTTCCAACTTTGACACCACTTTTCTCCCTGACTGTACCAAATTTTGGAGTGTTTTTAGGTTATTGGATAGGAAATTTAATGAGGATTCCAAAAATGTGCTTAAAACTGTCATTTTCCCACTCTAAGTGGGTTTGACAAGCATTTTTCTCACTGACTGTCCTTTCAAACTGTGTTTCTGGCAGTTTAAAGTTTGACACCACTTTTCTCACTGACTGTACCAAATTTTGGAATGTTTTTTCAGGTTATCTTATAGGAAATTTAATGAGGATTCCAAAAATGTACTTAAAATTGTAATTTTGCTACTCCAAGTGGGTTTGACAAGCATTTTAGTCTCTGACTGTCTTTTCAAATTGTGTTTTTGGTAGTTTAAACTTTGACCCCGCTTTTCTTCCTGACTATACGTAATTTTGGAGTGTTTTTCAGCTTCTTAGACAGGAAATTTAATGAGGATTCCAAAAATGTGCTTAAAACTGTCATTTTCCTACTCTAAGTGGGTTTGACAAGCACTTTTGTCGCTGACTGTCTTTTCAAACTGTGTTTTCGTCATTTCCAACTTTGACACCACTTTTCTCCCTGACTGTACCAAATTTTGGGGTGTTTTTTCAGGTTATTGGATAGGAAATTTAATGAGAATTCCAAAAATGTGCTTAGAACTGTCATTTTCCCACTCTAAGTGGGTTTGACAAGCATTTTTGTCTCTGACTGTCTTTCCAAATTGTGTTTTTGACAGTTTAAACTTTGACCCCACTTTTCTCCCTGACTGTACCAAATTCTGGAGTGTTTTTTTAGGTTATCTTATAGGAAATTTAATGAAGATTCCAAAAATGTGCTTAAAACTGTCATTTTCCCACTCTAAGTGGGTTTGACAAGCATTTTTCTCACTGACTGTCCTTTCAAACTGTGTTTCTGGCAGTTTAAAGTTTGACACCACTTTTCTCACTGACTGTACCAAATTTTGGAATGTTTTTTCAGGTTATCTTATAGGAAATTTAATGAGGATTCCAAAAATGTACTTAAAATTGTAATTTTGCTACTCCAAGTGGGTTTGACAAGCATTTTAGTCTCTGACTGTCTTTTCAAATTGTGTTTTTGGTAGTTTAAACTTTGACCCCGCTTTTCTTCCTGACTATACGTAATTTTGGAGTGTTTTTCAGCTTCTTAGACAGGAAATTTAATGAGGATTCCAAAAATGTGCTTAAAACTGTCATTTTCCTACTCTAAGTGGGTTTGACAAGCACTTTTGTCGCTGACTGTCTTTTCAAACTGTGTTTTCGTCATTTCCAACTTTGACACCACTTTTCTCCCTGACTGTACTAAATTTTGGAGTGTTTTTTCAGGTTATCTTATAGGAAATTTAATGAGGATTCCAAAAATGTGCCTAAAACTGTAATTTTCCTACTCTAAGAGGGTTTGACAAGCAATTTTGTCTCTGACTGTCCTTTCCAACTGTGTTTCTGTCAGTTCAAACTTTGACACCGCTTTTCTCTCTGACTGTACCAAATTTTGTGTGGTTTTTTAGGTTATTGGATAGGAAATTTAATGAGGATTCCAAAAATGTGCTTAAAACTGTCATTTTCTCACTCCAAATGAGTTTTACACGCAATTTTGTCACTGACTGTCTTTTCGTCGTTTCCAACTTTGACACCACTTTTCTCCCTGACTGTACCGAACATTGCAGTGTTTTTTTACGTCATTAAATATTTAATTTTTTTTCAGGAGAGCACAGAAAAAAGGAGTTACCGAATATACAGGGTGAGTCACTTAAAATTTCCTAAAAAAAAATGGCGGTTTTAAATGAAAAATTTTGAGAAATTCTTAAAAATTGCTTTAGCGGTCAAAGTGACTCTGACGTGTTTCACCCTGTATCTCCCTATGTTTAAGAACAAAAATTCTGAGAAAATCACAGAATATACAGGGTGAGTCACTTTAAAACTCCTGAAAAAAATTAAGGTCCTAAAATGTTTAGACAGTTGGTGGAGGCTGGTGGTAATTTTCAGTTCTTTTCTGCAGTTTGGCAACCTTGTCAATTTCCTAACTTGCTTTTACGTCAGTACGGTCCACTTTTTCTTGCCGCTTTTAGTCGTTATATTTCAAAATGTTTACTGTACAAAAACAGTGTTGCCAAACGTGTCTAGAAAACAAAAAAAAAAGCCGAAACTTTGTTCTTGGACTATCTGGAAAAAGCTTCAAAATGGGTCTAATTTAGGCTGAAAAAAACAGAGTTGCCAAATGTATCTAGAAAGAGTCAAATCTTACTGTACCAAACAGAAAATTTGGCATTGTTGCCAAATTATGTAGATTCCGTGGACGTGAGTATGAAAATTTCAAAATTATACATAAGAAACCAGTTAAAAGGAACAAACCATATTAATACAAGCAGTAAGATAAAGATGGCGACAAACGTCATGTATGTAGACACATGTCACTTGTCAAAGTTGCTATTTCTGTTTTTTTTATGTGCTATTCAAAAATATGATCACGTGACCGTGTAACTTTCCCCGATTGGCCGCCAGAGGGCGTCAAAGCCACGCCTGTCAGACTAAAACAATAATTTTGACACTTTTCGCTTTCACCTTTAATAACTTTGTTATTTAAAAAGTTACGAGCAAAAGTCACTGAAGGTAAAAGATAGTCCAGACCGTGGGCTATTAAAAATTTGATCACGTGACCGTGTAACTTGCCCCGTTTGGCCGCCAGAGTTGCCATTTCTGTGTCACTCATTGATTTGTTTCTCTCTTCTGTTTCTCAACTAAAAACCTGGACAAAATCACCTTTTTTCACTTTTTTCACCGTATAAACCGCACTAGGAACAGCACAATCTTACCATTAGAACTGGCTTGCATATTACTATGGAAACGAGGAAAAAAACAGGGAGATCACTAAAACACTGAATCCTTTACATGTTTTTACATTCAGTTTATCAGATTCGGGCTATTTTTGGACTGGACCGTTGCCAAGAGACGTGGATTTAGGATAGTTTTGGCCTATTTATTGGTCGCGTTATGAAAGACGCGTGCCGTAATAAGGCGATTACGGAATTTTGATAAAAATTGCTTTTTTTAATTGTTAATTAGCTCACCCTGTAACCAGGGCGAGGGATTAAAATAAATAATTAAATGAATTGTTTTGTCCGAGTCCGGACCTGCAAAATTCGCCATTTAGCGTGCAACACATGGTTTACATCCTTTCACATCAGAGAAACAGTGTCTAGTTTTGTCCCTGACTGTACCAAATTTTGTACTGTTTTTTTAGGTAATTGGATAGGAAATTTAATGAGGATTCCAAAAATGTGCTTAAAACTGTCATTTTCCTACTCTAAGTGGGTTTGATAAGCATTTTTGTCCCTGACTGTCCTTTGAAACTGTGTTTCTGTCAGTTCAAACTTTCACACCGCTTTTCTCCCTGACTGTACCAAATTTTGTGTGTTTTTTTAGGTTATTGGATAGGAAATTTAATGAGGATTCCAAAAATGTGCTTAAAACTGTCATTTTCCTATTCTAAGTGGGTTTAACAAACATTTTTGTCTCTGACTGTCCTTTCAAATTGTGTTTCTGTCAGTTCAAACTTTGACACAGCTTTTCTCCCTGACTGTACCAAATTTTGGAGTGTTTTTTAGGTTATTGGATAGGAAATTTCATGAGGATTCCAAAAATGTGCTTAAAACTGTCATTTTCTCACTCCAAGTGGGTTTTACACGCGATTTTGTCACTGACTGTCTTTTCGTCGTTTTCAACTTTGACACCACTTTTCTCCCTGACTGTACCAAATTTTGGAGTGTTTTTTAGGTTATTGGATAGGAAATTTAATGAGGATTCCAAAAATGTGCTTAAAACTGTCATTTTCCTACTCTAAGTGGGTTTGACAAGCATTTTTGTCCCTGACTGTCCTTTAAAACTAAGTTTGTGGCTGATCAAACTTTGACACCGCTTTTCTCCTTGACTGTACCAAATTTTGTGTGTTTTTTTAGGTTGTTGGATAGGAAATTTCATGAGGATTCCAAAAATGTGCTTAAAACTGTCATTTTCTCACTCTAAGTGGGTTTTACAAGCAATTTTGTCTCTGACTGTCCTTTCAAACTGTGTTTTCGTCATTTCTAACTTTGACACCGCTTTTCTCCCTGACTGTACCAAATTTTGCAGTGTTTTTTTAGGTTATTGGATAGGAAATTTAATGAGGATTCCAAAAATGTGCTTAAAACTGTCATTTTCTCACTCCAAGTGGGTTTTACAGCTGATTTTGTGCCTGACTGTCCTTTCAAACTGTGTTTCTGGCTGATCAAACTTTGACACCGCTTATCTCCCTGACTGTACAAAATTTTAGAGTGTTCTTTAGGTTATTGGATAAGAAATTTAATGAGGATTCCAAAAATGTGCTTAAAACTGTCATTTTCTCACTCCAAGTGGGTTTTACAGGCGATTTTGTCCCTGACTGTCCCTTAAACCAAATTTCAAACTAATTTGAAAATTTGTTGCTCCAAATCAGTTTTACCTAGATAACTCGAAAACGGTGCGAGTTACAAAAAAATTGCAAGAGACCAAAAATGTTCCTAATCAACTCCTTAACCCAGCACGGTAAGTTTACAGGGCCGTTTTTGCTTCCAGTATACAGGGTGTGCATGTGTAACTGTTTTTGGTCACCCTGAACGCAATTTTTCAGATAGAATTTTTTGCTTTACACCACTGGAAAGAGGAGCTCAAAACGGTTTTTTCAAGTGGTTGAACCACCCTGAACACCAAAAAATAACCGAGTTACAGGGTGTTCAAATTTCAAACCACAAAATTCGTCGCATCAAACCAGTTTTCGCTAAATAACTCAGAAACGGTGAGAGTTACGAACAATTTTGAAAGAGAGCAAAACAGTATTATACAGGGGGTGCACGAAAACTTTAAAAACTCACCTTTAGACGACCTGGTGCTACTGCAGCTCCCTCTCTCCTCCTCTGCGATGGTGGCCAAGCCCGCGTTGACGTACAGCTCCCCCTCGCTGTCACTGCTCCTCTCCAAACTGTCACTGTCAATATCCTGCTCCCCCTCGTACCCCACCACCATCAAAAGTTCCTCGGACGATTTTTCGAAAACTAAACTCCGCCCCCTTGTAACGGTGACCAGTTAGACGCAGAAAAAGAGGAAAAAGCACGTTACGCACCTGAATTTCACCTCCTCCTCCTCCGCGTCCTCCTCGCTGCGCAGATCTATGGTCAGGCAATTTTTCCGCGGTGGAAAACAGGGCGAAAACGCCTTTTCCACGTCTTCCGCGACCGAATTGAAATCGCGCACGGCCAATTCGAAATTCTCACTTCTTTGATCGGGCCCGTCTTGTTCTCGTCTATTTTCGGCCCCCGGATTGTTTTTTGTGCACTCGGGGAGCTTCCGCGTGCTGTTTTGAGGGGGGGGACCCCGTTTCGATTGTTTTTCCAGCACCGCCACCACAGCCGCCACCACCGCCCCACTTTTGCACACCTCCCTCATGGCCGTTCAGCGCTAACAAGATCAAAAGTCATTTGACAGCTGACGGAAAAGACATTTGACAAATGACAGTCGAGTTATTTTTGTCCTTAACCACGTCACACCTGGAACTAGTATAGTAATTTCACTATTTGACGTCATTCTATCAAATCAGCGTGAAACAGTATCAAATGTATTGTAATTTTGACAGTTGTGACGTTGGGGCTGTCAGTTTCAACTGTCAATTGGTCCCTTCTAAATCAGGCAACTGTCAAATTTAATCTCGTAGAGGTATAAAACAAGGAAACGTACATAAAAAATAATAAGATTCGTTGGACTTTGGTTGAAGGCATTTTATAGCTTTATGAGTGCAATTTTGACATTTGTGACGTTTCTATCTGTTTCAGTTTGACAGATTTGCTCACCCTGTATCTCTGGGCTGTTTATAATGATCATAAATAATTAATCACACTTTCTGATTATGGCCGGTGCTTTATAAGGCATTTTCAATTCTGTTGACGTCTTTAACGTTATTGTTATGCACAGAGGATTGCTAAAAAGGTGATTCGACTTTGACTAGCTTGCAAACTATGCAGGACCACTGTGTCAGAGCTGATCATTGTTTATTCATTGGCTACGACTCATGAATAATACACCAATTGTGTATAAAGTTGTCTCACTTCCCAGATAACGTACAACTTTGCTGTCCAAGCAAATTCCCCCCCTCAACCCTCTTCTCTGGCTGACTGAGGATGGTTTGATTTTTACGAAACTATTTCGAGTCGTAATCCACTGTGTACGACACAAAGAGCGACGTTCCCCTTAAATAATAGAAAAACCCAAAAATAAACCAGACAGCAGGAAATCAGGGCTTTGACGCACCCGTTTTGTGTTGCTTTGTTTAGTTGTGTTGCTCTAGTTTCAGAACTCATTAATATCGTAAAACATGCGCAGTATTTGCGCCAATCACACGGCACAGTGTGGTATAGTTTGTGATTGGTCGCTGATAGGCGCCATTTGCAATTTCCGCCATTTTGGATTGAGATAGCCCAGGGTTGATGGTACTCCTTTTCGACTAATTCGGGGACGGGGAATCCATCCCCGCTGTCAGATTTGACGTACCTGTCATCCAGTTCGAGAAATTTAAAAAAAATCAGGTTTGTACAACAGCTACCGGAAAATAAACGTCACCACTGAATTGCCCATCCTCGAATTAGTAGAAAACCAGCCCAAACTCGATTTTTTTGGAAATTTTCAAAATGGCGCTGATAGGCGCCATTTGCAATTTGCGCCATTTTGGATTGAGATAGCCCAGGGTTGATGGTACTCGTTTTCGACTAATTTGGGGACAGGGAATCCATCCCCGCTGTCAGATTTGACGTACCTGTCATCCAGTTCGAGAAACTTTGAAAAATTGAGGTTTATGTAACGGCTGTCGGAAAATAAACGTCACCACTGAATTGCCCATCCTCGAATTAGTAGAAAACCAGCCCAAACTCGATTTTTTTGGAAAATTTCAAAATGGCGCTAATAGGCGCCATTTTGAAGCCGGTCGTGTACTGGACCAGTTTGTCAGCGTCCGCAATTTTTTTAATCGAAAAATTACAATTTTCTCTTTCAATTAACACTTCGATTTTGACAGTCTACTGATTTAGTCTGGTCTGTCAAATACGTATTTCGACAAATAAGAACAACACAGATACCGTAGATCACGTGTGTTTCTGTCAAAGTCACGCAATTACAACAATTGCACGAAACTGTACGTCAATCACTTTGACAGCCGGTGTAACTCGCTTATTTTGACAGCTACAGGGTGGTTCAAAATACCAATTTAAAGCCCTTGAAACCCTCTTTTGACCACCCTGTATAATGTCTATGATCGCCAGTTAAATAACTGAGTTATTCAGTAGTAAATACAGAGTGAACTAAAGAAAATGTGAATCAAACAGTCTCCACTTTGACAGCCTGTAACTCGACTATTTTGACAGCTACAGGGTGGTTCAAAATACCAATTTAAAGCCCTTGAAACTCTCTTTTGATCACCCTGTATAATGTTTATAGTCACCAGTCAAATAACTGACTTATTTAGTAGTAAATACAGAGTGGACTAAGTGAGGTCTGAATCAAACAGTCTCCACTTTGACAGCCTGTAACTCGGCTATTTTGACAGCTACAGGGTGGTTCATTATACCATTTTGTAACCCTTGAAACACTGTTTTGACCACCCTATATAGTGTCGATTTGTATTGTCAAATAACGGAGTTATTTTTTGCAAAAAATTGACTTAACTAAATAAAATAAAAGACTCAAGAAACAGTGACTGTCTGCTGCAAGGGCGTGACGTATAAATTGACAGTTGCTTGACCAACGCGACTTACTAGAATCGGTCACGTGACTCATTGTTTTAGACCAATGACTACTCAGGAAAAGGTCTTTCAACCCTGATTGATTGAACAAAGCAAAAGGAAATGCGATAACGCAGTCGGACGTGATTTTATAAGCTAAATTTAGTTGCACACACTGTATAATCCAGACTGGAGGACGCTTTCGTTGTTCGTTTGTTTGTTTTGAGTCTCCCCCCCCCCCCCTGCAAATCAAAAGTCTGGAACGTTCCTGGTGCTGCGAATGCAATTAACTGTGCGTGCATATACAGAGTGGACAAAAATAACTCAACTTGAACCGTTCTGGCTGTAACAAACCTTGAATCAATCAGAAAAGTGCACTTGAAACACCACTTGAACCACCGAAGAACCCCGATAACATACTGGGCGATTCGGAACACTGAAAACAGGAAATTTACGATGCCAGACCCGCACACACGCCCGATTCGACACCGTCAGACTTTGGCGACAGCTTAAAATAAACTAAACGGCTAAATTAGTTGTTTAATTTTAGGTTTAATAACGTGCAGCAGCGCACTGTGTAAACCAATCACTAGCCAGTATTACGTACACTAGAAAAATAGTGAAAACCACACAAATTCACTCGGCATACATACAGGGAGATCACATTTACGAAATTATGAGAAAATTTACACTTACCCCAGTTTTTGTGACGTCACTAACCTGGAAAAAAAACAGTCACATTAATTCTTGACAAATGGTGAATGAGCCTATACATGGAAGTGTGCTAACACTTAAAATTACCTAAAAATCCTACATTTTGATACAGTGGAAATCAAATACAATTAAATTGACGTCACAGCTAGCAGATATTTTCCCGGAAAAGCTAAAAAAAATCTTAAAACCTACGGGATTTGGCTTGAATTGCCAGGAACCTCTAACATTCGAGTGATTTAGGTTTAAGTGACTTTCCGGATTTTTTTCCCAAAAAACTGTAAGTCTGAGGAAAAAAAGTAAAGAGACAAGAAAGTTTCTAAACTTATTGAACTACCCCCTGTAATTTTTTCACAGTGGAAGTGTCAGTTTGTACCGGGTTATGGCCGAAAGTAGGCAAACTGGGTAATTTAGGCTTGTAAGTGACTTTCCGGATTTTTTTCCCACAAAACTGTAAGTCTGAGAAAGAAAAGTAAAGAGACAAGAAAGTTTCTAAACTTATTCAACTACCCCCTGTAATTTTTTCACAGTGAAACTGTCAGTTTGTACCGGGTTATGGCCGAAAGTAGTCAAACTGTCACATTAATTCTTGACAAATGGTGAATGAGCCTATACATGGAAGTGTGCTAACACTTAAAATTACCTAAAAATCCTACATTTTGATACAGTGGAAATCAAATACAATTAAATTGACGTCACAGCTAGCAGATATTTTGCCGGAAAAGCTAAAAAATCTTGAATCCTACGGGATTTGGCTTGAATTGCCAGAAACCTCTAACATTCGAGTGATTTAAGTTTAAGTGAATTTTCCGCATTTTTTTCCCCCAAAACTGTAAGTCTGAGAAAGAAAAGTAAAGAGACAAGAAAGTATCTAAACTTATTGAACTACCCCCTGTAATTTTTTCACAGTGAAATTGTCAGTTTGTACCGGGTTACGGCCGAAAGTAGTCAAACTGTCACATTAATTCTTGACAAATGGTGAATGAGCCTATACATGGAAGTGTGCTAACACTTAAAATTACCTAAAAATGCTACATTTTGATACAGTGGAAATCAAATACAATTAAATTGACGTCACAGCTAGCAGATATTTTCCCGGAAAAGCTAAAAAAAAATTAAATCCTACGGGATTTGGCTTGAATTGCCAGGAACCTCTAACATTCGAGTGATTTAGGTTTAAGTGACTTTTCCGGATTTTTTTCCCCCAAAACTGTAAGTCTGAGGAAAAAAAGTAAAGAGACAAGAAAGTTTCTAAACTTATTCAACTACCCCCTGTAATTTTTTCACAGTGAAACTGTCAGTTTGTACCGGGTTATGGCCGAAAGTAGTCAAACTGGGTAATTTAGGCTTGTAAGTGACTTTCCGGATTTTTTTCCCACAAAACTGTAAGTCTGAGAAAGAAAAGTAAAGAGACAAGAAAGTTTCTAAACTTATTGAACTACCCCCTGTAATTTTTTCACAGCGGAATTGTCAGTTTGTACCGGGTTATGGCCGAAAGTAGTCAAACTGTCACATTAATTCTTGACAAATGGTGAATGAGCCTATACATGGAAGTGTGCTAACACTTAAAATTACCTAAAAATCCTACATTTTGATACAGTGGAAATCAAATACAATTAAATTGACGTCACAGCTAGCAGATATTTTGCCGGAAAAGCTAAAAAATCTTGAATCCTACGGGATTTGGCTTGAATTGCCAGAAACCTCTAACATTCGAGTGAATTAAGTTTAAGTGAATTTTCCGGATTTTTTTCCCACAAAACTGTAAGTCTGAGAAAGAAAAGTAACGAGACAAGAAAGTTTCTAAACTTATTGAACTACCCCCTGTAATTTTTTCACAGTGGAACTGTCAGTTTGTACCGGGTTATGGCCGAAAGTAGTCAAACTGGGTAATTTAGGCTTGTAAGTGACTTTCCGGATTTTTTTCCCACAAAACTGTAAGTCTGAGAAAGAAAAGTAAAGAGACAAGAAAGTTCGTAAACTTATTGAACTACCCCCTGTAATTTTTTCACAGTTGAACTGTCAGTTTATACGAGGTTATGGTCAAAAGTAGCCACACTAATTGGTTTAACCTGTGATATCATCAAAATTGAAATTTCAGCCAATAATTCGGCAATTTAAGGGTTACGGTCCTGAAATTTGCGGTGAAGACAGTAAACTGACCTTAAAGCCCAGGGACGTACTGCGTTTTTTCATTAAACAACTCTAACTTCACTTAAACTGTTTGAAAAATCATATACAGATAAAATCAAAGTAAATTGAGGATGACGTTACAGAAAAACTTGACTAGACATTTGTGACGTCACCGTAATCTAGTTTGATTTCGCCTGTACGTGTAAAGCAACTTTTTTTTAGGGTTAGAGCAGCATTTTTCGAATGTTTCCCCCCACATTTTCGTAAGTTGGAACAGGGGAGGAATTTCCCCCCCAAAATTCCACAAATTACCATTTTCCGTAAAATTCCATTCAAATTTTAGTTAAACCCGGAAATAGTTTGAAAACGGTTGCCAAATACCGCCGTTAAATTTAGCATATTCCTGCAGGAAGTAAAGAGTTTAAGTGGGGCAAAAATACCAGTCACGTGACCTTGCCAGTGACATAACCACACTTTTCTAACACGTTTTTTTTATTGTTCGAGAAAAAACTAACCAGTTTCGGTGCGCGTCGGGCCTCATCAGGCTTTGCCATGCTCCTGGGCGCGGGTATTGGCGGTTTTCCACCCGGGGCGGAAAAAGGACGGAAATCTGACGTCACTAGAGACTGTCGGATTTGAGGGGGTGGCGGGGTAAATGGGGCTGCAACAGTGTTTGGTTTTAAATGCAGTTAGTAGTTAAAACTAACGGGGTTACAGTCAAAAACACTTTTTAATGAAACGCAAACAGGGCGAAAAAAAGGCTCAAGTTTGGCGCCCTCTAGCGGCCGAACTGTGCAACCCAGCCCGGTCCGTTCAACGTCACGTGATAGCCCCATTCATTAGCTATCTATGATCATCCGACGTGTTTATACAGAATGTTTCAAATAAGCGAGTTATTCACGATTTTGTGGAAAAGTGTACCGAATTTAGTACAAAATGAAGCTATTCCTATGGGCTGTTGTATTAAGCGCCGCCATATTGGATTTCAACCTGTCAAAGTGGCCATTTTGATTGATTCCCGTCCGGGAAACACGAATTTGCTGTTCGTTTTGCCCTAAGTGGCACCGTTTCGGAACTAACCTCAAAAATATAGAATTTTTTTTTTTTGACAGTTTTCCGGGCGTGGCCCACTTCAAAAATGACATTTTGACAAATGACACTTTACGTCATGTTTGTACAGTCATTTTAAAGATATTTAAGCAGCTAAAGTAAATTAACAAAATTCCCGGGAATTGGATGTAAAATTTGAACTGTCAAGAAAACAGTTTTTGATTTTTCCAAGCAAAACGGTACATTTTTCGAAAAAAGTGTATATAAACTAAAAGTTGCGTTTTAGTAAGGTACATTCGTGGTAAAAATTTCAAAACTCTTAACTAACGTAGTTTTCGAGATATTTACAAAAATGTTTGATCAACTTTGACGACTTCTAGCGGCCAAACGGTGTCACTTAGGGCCGTCCTCTCAACGTCACGTGATAGCCCCATTTATTAGCTATATTTGATCATCTGACACGTTTATACAGAATGTTTCAAATAAGCGAGTTATGAATTTTTTTTTAATTTTTTGAATATTTCAAAATTTTTTTTTGGGATGAAATTTTTGGGCAACCCTGTAACTGAAAAAAACGAGCACAAACAAAAATTAAAAAAAAAAAAGCCAAACACACTGGATTAATTTAAATATGGTTAGACACAATTACCAGTGGGTGGAAACACCGCGCCACCTGCAGGCAAAAAGTGGTAATAATCATTTCTAAACCTAAAAAAAAAACAACAAAAAGTAGCCCAACTAACAACATAACCTCAAAACACGCACCAACTATCCTCTGGAGGGGGTGCGGAAGGTTGAAATCGGGGGGGGACTGGGGGAGCGTGATCGAAACTAAATCTTCGCGACGAGATGCCTGGGGATGGCGAGTCTGGGGCGGAAACGCGTTTCTCCACCACCACGTCCCACCCTTTGGGGGTGGCGGCCAGTTGGCGCCGCCTCAGCGGCGGCGTCGGCGGCGGTTTGAAGCGCAGAAGAAACGTCACCTCGTCTTCGTCGGACGAAGACGAAGAACGGAAATGGTTCATCGCGTTTTTTCTGTTCCGACACTGTCACCAGCCAAACGAGACTGGAAAATCGGGATTGTCTGGACTATTTTCAGGATTTTTCTATCACGGACAACGAGTTCGGACAGTTGGAAGTCTGTCCCAATTACAGAATAGGAGAGACGAGAGAAAATGCCCAGAGAATTAAAGCTTCCGAGGTGGTTTTCTACACTTTGGTGCTGAAATCCCTAGGGAATTTCCGGCGGACAGTCCCTACACTCTACCATCATAATTCCCTAGGGAATTACGGTTACCTGGTAATGGAAAACTTGAAAAAACTCGGATTCCAGCTGTTCCCCAAGGAGAATCCCTTCAACTGTCAAATTTTGACAGTTGACACTAAAAGATTTTTACGGTTGTCAAAATACCAGTTAACGACCTGCAATTTGGTCAAAACTAGAGTGACGTAACTGTCAAAGTGACTGAATTACCAGTTGTCAAATTAAACCAAGTTTGAGTGACACCAATAAGTGCAAGGTTGTCTTTATTGACAAATTTTGACGTTATTTTGACAGGCGACACTATAGCCTTTTTACGACTGTCAAAAGACAATTTAAAGAGCTACAATTTGGTCAAAACTAGAGTGACGTAACTGTCAAAATGACAGAATTATGAGCAGTCAAAGTGAACCAAGTTTGAGTGACACCAATAAGTGCAATATTGTCTTTATTAGCAAATTTTGACGTTATTTTGACAGTTAACACTAGAGACTTTTTACGGTTGTCAAAATACCAGTTAACGACCTAAGATTTGGTCAAAACTAGAGTGACGTAACTGTCAAAATGACAGAATTATGAACAGTCAAAATGAACCAAGTCGAGTGACACCAATAAGTGCAATGCTGTCTTTATTGTCAAATTTTGACGTTATTTTGACAGTTGACATTATAGACTTTTTATTTAAAGTTTGTACTATCTTTTATTTTCTTAGTCTGTTAGTCATAAATCGTCAAATAAGCGAGTTATTAAGGGTCGAAGCAAAAGTAGTCAAAATAACTGTCAGAATGACAGAAAAATCCGGTTTTCTAGGTCACGTGCGTAACTGGGCCACTTAGAGCAAAACAAACGTCGAATTCGTGTTTCCCAGACCGGAATTAGTTGAAAACGACATTTTGACTGGTTAATTCCAATATGGCCGCGGTTAGTATAGTAGGCCCAAAAAATCCCTAATTTGGACTAAATTTTCGTGCACTTTTCCATAAAATCGTGAATAACTCACTTATTTGAAACATTTAGAAAAAATACACCATATGACAAAACAAAGCTAATGAATGGGGCTGTCACGTGACGTTGTCAGGACCGGGGTAAGTTGTGTCGTTCGGCCGCTAGAAGGCGTCAAAGTTGACTTCAAATTTTCCCACTTTTTTGTAAATATCTCGTAAACGGTACAAGTTAGAGACCTGGAATTGTTACCAGGGATACACCTCAATGGGACGCTACTTTTACTGTATAAACACTTTTTTTGGTAAATGTACCGTTTGACCGTGAAAAATCAAAAAACGAATTTTTGACATTTTTTAAAGGGGGTCCCCCCTCCAATTTTTAGCCGAAAAATGTCAATTTTCAAAATTGACTTTGACTGCGCAAATACCTTTGGACGGATGCCAAAAACTTGACTTGGGGTGTCATTAGTCGAAATTCCGTCTGTTAAGGGTGCCACGCCCTGAGAACTGTCAAAAAATGACAGAAAAGCCCTATTTTCAACGTCACGTGCGAAATTGGTCCACTTGGAGCAAAACAAATTTCGAAATTGAGTTTCTCAGGCCGGAATTAGTTGAAAACGTTATTTTGCTTGGTTAAGTTCAATATGGCCGCGGTTAATATCGTAGGCTCAAAAAATCCCTAATTTGTAACGCGTGACTTTGACGCCCTCTAGCGGCCAAACCGTAACGGCTACAGCATCATGTAGCCATATTTTTGGAAACCTCATTGTCTGGACTATCTTTTACCTTCCTAGACTTTTTATCATAAAATGTCAAATAACCGAGTTATTAATTGTCAAAACAACAGTAGTCATAATAACTGTCTTGGTGTGTAACTGGTGAATTTGACGCCCTCTGGCGGGCAAACCTCATTGTCTAAGGACTTTTTGGGAGAATTCATGAGAAATTTGACAGTTTTGACATTAAGGAACTCTTTCATACTTTTTTTTGAGTCACGTGACAGCTGTCAGAACTGTCAAAACTCACTCACCAGTGGCCAGAAGGTATAAAATACCAAATAGTTTTTTTTTTGAGGAATTGCACTGTAAGTTGTTTTCACAGCTCCACGGAGCCAAATTTGACAGTTCTGACGTTAAGGAACTTTTCTTGAGTCACGTGACAGCTGTCAGAACTGTCAAAACTCAATCACCATGGTCTTCAAAGTAGTTGAAAGGTCAAAACGCCAAATAGAAGGGTTTCTTTGAGGAATTTCACTGCAACTACTCTGTACATCTCCATGGAGCTAAATTTGACATTTGGACCGTTAAGGATCGCACAACAACAGTTTGACAGCTGTCAGGTGACGTAGAAAACACATCAAAGTGTCTGCTAATGTCACAACTGTCAAATTTAACTCTACGAAGCCATTAATATCGCTTGCAGGGCGATTGGTCACAGAAATGCAGTTCATCTGCGTATTCCAGTTGTGTAGGTTAGTGTTGAATGAATTTTGACACTTGACAGCTGTCAGGTGACGTAAGAAGCACATCAAAGTGTCACCTGACTTATAAGCCACGCTGTCAAGTGTCATAACTGTCAAATTTCACATCTTTAACTGTCATTTTACGTGACAACTGTCAAAGCTTGTCAACGTTGCCAAAATTACTGCATCACGAATTTTGAGTGTAATTTTCAAGTTAGTCAACCTGGTAGAGGTGTTTTAGAGTCTGAAAACTGTCATTTTTACGCCAAAATCACTCGAATACAGAGGGAAAAACGAGTGTTATACACTCCAACTGTGTAAACTCATTAGCCGAAACTAAAATAACTGTCCCTAGAGATTGGTGTGAAACAAATCGACATATTAAGTGGAAATGACGTTTTCGGGTAACAAAAACCATGTGAAACGAGACGTTTCTCGTCCAAACAGTTCGATCGGCTTGAATAACCGAGTAAAGCCGATCGAAAGGGCTGGAAAATCGTTTTAAGCCTTTAATCACAGTTGGCAGGGTCTGAAAGGACTCAATCATTGAAAAAAAAGGTTAATTAACCACAATTCCATTAGAGGGAGCGATAGAGCAGGAAATATTCAGGCAACCAATTAAAACACCGCAACAATTGCAACGTTGCCCCATTTAAATGTAAATTAACGACTTTTTTTTGCACAACAATGCACACTGGACAAAACCGCAAGTAAAATGATTAGTTTGATGGATCAAAGTGTCAATGTTTGACAGCTGTCAAAAGTGACAGTTAAACGTCAAAATTCAGACAAATGAACGTGCACGTTTGACAGCTCCCACCCTATTACAAATGCGACAGTGTTTCTTTTTATTGACCACCCTGTATATGTTTAATCGTGTGAGGTTTAGCAGGGGGTGACAGATTAGTTCAAGACGAACATTTTGAGCTTTTGACAGTCGCTGACACGTCAAAAATGGCCTAGATATAGGATCGTCAAAATGTTGATGCAATTTCCAAAAAAAAATCAAATATCTCGGAAACGGTTAGAGTTACGAAAATTTTGTAAGAAAGCAAAAATGTTCAGAATCACTTTTTGCATCCAGCGGACTAGATTTACACTCACTCAGCACCCAGTAAACGCGGTCACAATGGACATGGCGTTAGTTTCAAATTTGACTGTTTTTCTTTTTGTTTTTTGACCACCCTGTATATGTTCAACGGTGTTGTGGTTAGCAGGGGGTGAAAGATTAGTTCAAAACGAACATTTTGAGCTTTCTACAGTCGCCGAAACCTCAAAAATAGCGGAAATACGAAATTTTCAAAATTTTGATGCAATTTCCAAAAAAGTCGATTATCTTAGAAACGGTGAGAGTTACGAAAATTTTGCAAGAGACCAAAAATGTTTGGAATGACTTTCTGCACCCAGACGACTAGGTTTACACCCACTTAAAACCGGATAAACGAGGTTACAATTGGCAGTACGTTAGTTTCAAATTTGACTGTTTTTCTTTTTATTTTTTGACCACCCTGTATATGTTCAACGGTGTTGGGGTTAGCAGGGGGTGAAAGATTAGTTCAAAACCAACATTTTGAGTTTTTTATAGTCCCTGAAACCCCAAAAATAGCGGAAATACGATTTTTTCAAAATTTTGATGTAATTTCCAAAAAAAGTCGAATATCTCGGAAACGGTTAGAGTTACGAAAATCTTGCAAGAGACCAAAAATGTTCGGAATGACTTTTTGCACCCAGTCGACCACGTTTACACTTTCTTAGAATGGTCTTTCCTGAAAAAAGGGGCAAATAAGGAAAATCACTTTTTATGGTTGACAATTGATTAAAACCTCACAAAGGCCATAAAAATATTTCATTTCCCCTCTGGTAAAGATAAAAAGCCGTAAAAACAGACCGTTTAGAAAGGACGTGAATATATGGACCACAAATATGCCTGGGTCTCTATTTAAGACCCCGATTTCGGACGTGACTTCCATCAAAATGCCCTCATAATTGCTATTAAGGGTAGAAATATTGACAATACAGCCCCTACGGTGAAATAAGCGTTTTTTGCATAGAAAAATCGATGAAAAAGCGGAGAGATGAACGGTAATCCGGGGGCACAAAAGAACTCAGTCATTAAGGCTTCTATTTTAGTGGTAATGAACTGGTTTAAGTGCCCTAATTAGGGCTGGGGACAAATAAAGAGTGTTTACATCAAGAATAAATTCCCTAAAGCTTTTTTAGTAGAAAAGTGTGGGTTCGGCTTAAATTCCTGTTATTGACAGTATTGAAGACAAACTGCACCTGCTCCTTCCTTTCCAATCAATCAAATTTTAGTTTTCCTAAGGGATTTTCTATTGTTTCTCTTCAAATTATTGATTTCCTAGCAGCCAGGCAAACCCCAAATAAACCTAATCACATTAAAGAATAAATTTCCATACCTGTTGAATCCAGTGGAGGAGAATTTTGGCAATGGCAGGATCGGGGGGCGGCGGAGCGGCACTGTTCTGCAAAGCAGCCGCCAAATTGTTGGCCGCCTCTCGGACTGTTGGAGGACCAAACCCATATTCAGGCGAATGGGCATTCAACGACCCGGAACCTAAACAAAACAATATTCCTGACCAACCGACACATTTATTGGTGCTACTACCATTGGCATTTACTACATTTGAACTACCCCCCGAATGGCACATGTTTAACCACCACCAACGCGTCATTAAGGACCACTAAACAGCCCTACAACACATTCCTAACCAAACATTACAAACTATGCTTTTAAGAGGTAAAAGTGTCGCTTTCCGTGGGGAAGGAAAATCACGACTAAAGGGCCGGTCAGGAAATTGGCAACCTGTTGCCTGCCCTAAGCCGCCGGCGCAACTTTTTAAGCATAACACAGTATAAAACATATGAGGAGAGTTCAAAATCAATGGAAACTACCCCGGACAGCCCAAAATGCTGGTTTACCTGATATAATACCATCCATTTGCATTAGAGCTTGTTCCAGCAGTTTGCTGGCTTCGGTCTGCGGAGACAGTCCGGGCATATTGTCCGGCACCTGATGATCGGGTTTTCCCATTTTATGTCGTTCGCCTATCATTTATAAACCGGAAATCAGGGCAGGAAATTGAGCATTCCTGGTTGATTGATCCCTTGCAAAGGGGGGGGGAGCAAGGAATTTTTACACGTAGTGTCTGGGAAAGTTCACGAACACCAAACTGCGCGTTATATAACACAAATTTAACTTTTTCACTGTAAAATACAGAGAAAACCCACCAAAAAACTGATTTTTTTAACAAAAAAAAATTAATCTCTAAGGTTTTGTTTACTTGTTATTGTCACTGTCAATAGTGTCAATCTTGATTGACTTTTGACGTTTCTACTAGTCTGTTTCACTTTTCCTTCAAGGTTAGACAAGGACAGCAATATTGTCGGGCTTTACCATTGAATCACAGATGACAGACAGTTTGAGGTTAGGGTTCTCGAGAAACTCAAACAACAACAGCTTGCATCAGAATTTTCACTGTTTTTCCAAGTGTTACCACTACAAAATGAGCGCTGGAACAGGTACACTAACCCTTAACCCAGCAACCATTTCAGTTCTATACATTTTCAACCCTTCAGGCAACTCCGTTGCAGGCAAGGAGAAAAAGGGCAAACCGAAAGCCCCACAACCCCTAACCGGTGATAAATTGACGGAAAAACAGCTAAGAAAACTGGAATGGGAGAAAAAATTGGCTGAGGAAAAACTGAAAAAAGAGAGTGAGGACAGTTTGAGCAAAGCTGCAATGAAGGCTAAACGTAGGGAGCAACAAGAGGCTCAGCGGCTTGCCAAAGCTGAAAAGAGCACACCCCTGGTAAGTACGTTTTCAGTTTAACTTAATTAGGTTAGGTTAGTAGTGTTTGGGTCAAATTTTGGTACCAATTACTCACTGTGTAGGTTAAAAACAAGGAAACCCCCAAAACTGAACTGAAACCAGCTCCAGCCACTAAAAAACCTTCATCAGGGGTTCACCCCAACCAGAAAAAGCCCTCAGAAGCAAAAAAACAAGTTCAACTAGTAAAACATTTGTACAGAATCCCGGATCCGGAATATTCATCAAAAGTGGTCAACTACAAAGATATTCATCCTGTTTTTGTAAAGCTGGGTGTACAGTACCGGGAAAAAGTGATAATAGGCTCAAACGCTCGCGCTTTAGCCTTGCTAGCGTCCATACAATGTTTAGTGAAAGACATGCAAGTACCTGCCAAACAAGAGTACTGCAGGTACTTGGAAAATGTACTGCAAAACTGCACTAAATACCTTCAAGTAGGTTGTGCTTGAGTGTTAAAAAAAAGTCATTTTTTAATGGTGGTAAATTGCAGGATTGTCGTCCTTTTGCAGTGTCTATGACTAATGTTTTAAGGGCTTTTAAAACGCAACTGAGACGTATCAAAACCGCACTAACTGACAGCGAAAAACGGGCTTTACTGACCGATTTCATTGAGACTTACATAAGTAACGATATGAAGAAGGCTTGGGATGCAATTTGTATTAAAATTACGGATGACATAATGGATGGAGACGTCATTCTGACTTACGCATGGTAAGTGATGGGTAATAAAGAAAAATCAAAGTAAACGGGGATGACGTCATTGATGTCAGATGTTTCTAGTAATCTATAAGAATCAAATTATATTCATAGAAAGTTTTACCTTAAAGAAGGCCTTGAAAAAAAAAATTCAGTTTAAAGTAATTTTATCTGTCAATTGTCATTTATACTGTCAAAATTGATTACAAAGCTCGTCAATTTCATCATTTTCAATATCAAATTTAGGCCCCAAGTCTCCAAATTTGTTAAATATGAATTTTAATTTTGTAATTCAAACCAAAGTCAATATCATCATTTTGTACCTGATCATGCTTGACTGAGGTCCAGTTTGACAGTTGTGACGTATCTGACAGTTACCACGTGACCCTTAGACAGTATTTAGTCTGATGGTGACGTCACAACTGTCAAAAAACCTTCCGAAAAGCTATAAAAACCATTTTTTGTTGAAACATACGAAAAGCTTCACTCTGGTAGGTTTACAGCCTGACTGAGGTCGAGTTTGACAGTTGTGACGTATCTGACAGTTACCACGTGACCCGAAGACAGTATTTAGTCTGATGGTGACGTCACAACTGTCAAAAACCTTTCCATAAAGTTGTAAAGTAGATTTTTTCGTTGAAACATACAAAAAGCTTCACTCTGGTAGGTTTACAGCCTAACTGAGGTCCAGTTTGACAGTTGTGACGTATCTGACAGTTACCACGTGACCCTTAGACAGTATTTAGTCTGATGGTGACGTCACAACTGTCAAAAAACCTTCCGAAAAGCTATAAAAACCATTTTTTGTTGAAACATACAAAAAGCTTCACTCTGGTAGGTTTACAGCTTGATTGAGGTCCAGTTTGACAGTTGTGACGTATCTGACAGTTACCACGTGACACGAAGACAGTATTTAGTCTGATGGTGACGTCACAACTGTCAAAAACCTTTCCATAAAGTTGTAAAGTAGATTTTTTCGTTGAAACATACAAAAAGCTTCACTCTGGTAGGTTTACAGCCTGACTGAGGTCCAGTTTGACAGTTGTGACGTATCTGACATACAGACATTCAAAAAGTGTCACTTTTGTAGGTCTGCACAATATAAATTCAAATGGACAGATTGGCAACGTTGCAGTAATCTGATTAGTGACCGTTTTTAAATAATTTTAAGACAAATTGCAATTCGGCAACACTGTAAAAATGTCGTACTAAATTTGGAAAATTGACAGTCTCTCAGACCAAAACAGCTATTGTGACACTTTTTGCTTTAACCGCTAATAACTCTGTTAATCAAAGAGTTAGGTTAGAATGTTACCGAAGGTAAAAGATAGTGCAATTTATGGGCTTTTCAAAAATGTGACAAAACTAGGTTTTAGTCCTGACCGTTTGGCCGCTAGAGGGCGTCAAAGTCACGTCTGTCAGACCAAAACAGTGATTTTGGCCCTTTTTTGCTTCAACCGCAAATAACTCTGTTAATCAAAGAGTTAGGTTAGAATGTTACTGAAGTTAAAAGATAGTCCAGTTTATGGGCTTTTCAAAAATGTGACAAAACTAGCTTGTTGTCATTACCGTTTGGCCGCTAGAGGTCGTCAAAGTCACGTCTGTCAGACCGAAACAGTAATTTTTGCTTTGACAACTAGAATCCCAAAATACAAAATATACGAGGGTGTCCCACATTTCAAACTGTTACCACTGTATAACCTGACTTTTGTTGACCAGAACTTTTGACATTATAGTGACGTCATCCAAATGGAATTTGATTTTTCCTATACAATGTAATTGGGAATTTCCAGCTCGTCGTTGATCAGAAAAGTGCTGCAGGAAGCCCACGAAAACGGTAAGCAGTTTTCGGTTATTGTAGTTGACAGTCGGCCGTTGTGGGAAGGACGGGAAATGTTGCGCAGACTCGTTAGTGCGGGGATCAAATGTAGTTACGTTCTCATAACCGGTTTGAGTTGCGTTATGCGACAGGTTACTAAAGTACTCTTGGGAGCGCACGCTTTGCTAGCAAACGGCAGCGTTATGTCACGTATAGGTACTATTTTTTTTCAAACCATTTGACCGCGTACTAACAAACTAAATAATTGCAGGTACAGCCCAGGTGGCTTTGGTGGCTCAGGCCTATAACAAACCGGTGTTGGTTTGTTGCGAGTGTTACAAGTTCAGCGAACGCGTTCAGATCGATTCGTTCGTCTACAATGAAATTGGTAGGTGCTGTCAAAAATAAAAAAAAAAGTGTCATTTTGTTTGACGTTTATTACCAGGCGACCCAAATATGTTGCTGACAGTTGACACATCGAACAGACCCAGCTTGTTGCTAGCGCAACAAGACAATGCCAAATTAAATATTCTCAATTTGCTTTATGACGTCACACCACCGGATTTGGTGACTGGCGTAGTTACGGAACGGACCAGATTGCCTTGCACCACTGCCCCAGCGGTTTTACGAATAAACGCCGGTGAAAATCCAGCTTAGGTATTTTTTTTAGTAGCATTTTTTTTAATATAAATGTAACGCAATTATTACGTCATACCATTTTACTTTGATTTTTGCCATATGTAGGGGGGGGGGTTCAACCACTGTTCCGGTAAAAAACTGACACTGTTGGGCTTTTTCCCGAATTGCTGTTACAATGCGGCTTGAAAAACTCACGAACGGCAGCAAACAAAAATAACTCACGCAAATAACCTCAAGTTTGGATTTTAAACCGTAAAAATTCATCTAATCCTCAAAAAACTCAATTTCCACAATACAAACTGTCACCACTATTCCGCGCCATATTGGAATTTTTGACAAGCACTTTCTAGTATAGTAGGCGGTGCAACACTGTTCGATTGTTAAATTGCGTCATCGTGACGTATAACTCGCCAGGGCACGCTCGACGCAGCGTCAAAACGAAGGATAGGCAACCGCAGTTACACAAACGTGAAAGACGCGTTGCCTAACCTAAATTAAACAGTTATTCTAGTTTGTGTTTACTACGGTACTTATACAGAATGTTTCAAGGAACTTTTTTGATTAATCCGTGTACCAGGTAATTATTAAGGTGAAACGGGTCTAATCGCTAAGTTCAAGGTTCAGTTAATCATCAGTAGGTTATTGAAAACGTTATCGAAACGAAATGTTGGTTAAGGAACGGAAAATCAATGAAAGAAAACCGGAATTTAGGGGCAGTTTGTCCGTTTTGCTGTTATACGCCACCATTCTGGGTTATTACGTTTTTACGGGGGTTGCGCATAAAGTTACCCTGGACAGGAGTTCCGCGTCCAAAGTGGCAACCCTGCAAAACATGAAGCGATTCCGGCATCTATTTTTCACCGGATGGAATTTTGTAAGTGACTCACCCGGTATGGTAACCGGAAATAATTTCAAACTTTCCAGGCGCTCCAAATAATTTTTCTGCTTCTTGCTGTCGGTGACGAAACTGCCAAATTGACAAATTTGGTCAATTTGCAAAAAAGAACGGGAAAACTCCGTTTTCACTTGTTCACCGCTCTGGTTTTTCCCAGTTCGTTGTTGGTTGCGTCGTTTTTCTGGACAGTCTGGCACCTGGACAGGGAACTGATATTTCCTAAAGCACTGGGTAAGTTATTGACAGAGAAACAATTGATAATTGCATGCGCGAGAAAAGGACAGAAAAACCAAAAAAAAAATCTAGTAAACTGTAACTTTGTGGCAGTGTTGTCACACTGTCAAGTCATAAGTTGTTTGACTTACTTAAATGTTTCATTTAAGCAACTAGGTTACTTGACTAGAGATGCTATACAGAGTGGTCAAAAGAGGGTTTCAAGAGCTACAAATTGATATATTGAACCACCTTGTAACTGTCAAAACAACCGAGTTACGGACTGTCAAAGTGGAGATTGTTTGATTCAGGCCTTACTTAGTGCACTCTGTATTTACTACTAAATTTCTCAGTTATTTGACTGGTAACTATAGGCACTATACAGGGTGATTAAAAGAGGGTTTCAAGAGCTACAAATTGATATATTGAACCACCCTGTAACTGTCAAAGTAACCGAGTTACAGGCTGTCAAATGGGAGACTGCTTGATTCAGACCTGACTTGGTCCACTCTGTATTTACTACTAAATAACTCAGTTCTTTGACTGGTGACTATAGTCACTATACAGGGTGGTCAAACAAGGCTTTCTAGGGCTACACAAAACATTCTGTAACTGTCAAAATTACCGAGTTGTGGACTGTCAAAGTGGCAACTGTCAAATTCTGTGCATTCATTTCCATTGAAAGCCATCCCGCATTGACAAGGTTTCCTTTATAGTTCTATGATCGGTTGTGACGCAATTTTCTAGTACAAAATGTCATTTTTCCGCTGTCAATGTGAAAACTCATACTAATGGAGATATAAAATGCATTAGAATAACTTTGCTACCACTTAGAAAAACAAAATAAAATCTGTTACTTTTATAGCTCTACCATTGAATTTCTGACACTCGTGACGTTTGTTTTTTGTAGTATGACAGTTGACGTATACGTATGCCAGTGTTTGACATCTGTCACATGTACTGCATCTGTTCAAAACCTCTCTCGTAGAGCTATAAAGTGTAACTTGTAAGAATATTTTGTTATCACCTTTTTGCGTCACATAAATACATTTTAGAGGTTCATGGTTTGAAGATTTGACTGGCGTGAAGTATTGTCCTATGCGAGACATTGTTTTGACAGCTGTCACATAAAGTGCATCAGTCAAAATCCGACTCGTAGAGCTATAAAGTGGTATTTTGCTATCACTTGCACTTGATTCAACTTATACGTCTATAATGAGGGTTTTTGACAGTTGCGTGACACGGTTGTGTAGTTTGACAGCTGTCACATATACTGCACTTGCGCTATAAACTTCCAGACGACGTCTATCCAAATTGGCTCAACCACACGCTGCACACCGTGATAATCGTTCCTTTGCTCGTGGAGGTGCTGTCAAACAGTCACAATTTGACGCTGTCATCCACCAATAGGGCTTTGACAGTTTTGACAGTTTACTGTACGGTGTACCAAGCGTTGTAAGTACCAATTTTCTGTCTGATTGATAGGTTAATGGTTTTTTTTTACGTCACCAGATACGTGGGCGTGTACTATTTGCACGGAGTGTGGTTGTACCCGATTTATGGGGTTTTGAATTGGCCGCAACGAATCGGGCTCGTATTGGTCCAATTTGTTTCGGCGCTTCTCTATCAGCGCATTGGCATTTTTTTGCTTAAACCCACCAGCTCGAATAAAATAAAATCGAAATAAACCATTGACATATAAAGTGGAAAGTGGGGACACTTTAGAGCGCAAGCCTATAATTTCTATTACTACCCACTATTTATGTATTTTTGTGTTTTTATTGTGTTTTTCATCGTAAACCTTTAAGTTTACCGTTACTAGGCCATAATGGTTACTTAACCTCAAAGATCAAGGCTGTCTTGACTGAAAAAATGACGCTCATAACCTTAAAACTGATTTAAAGCCGTTTTGACTTTCGAGAATTTTTTGCTCTGAAACTGTGGCTCTGACAGCAAAAAGTCAAGAGAGGAGAAAGTTTCCAAACTTATCCAACTACCTCCTGAATTTTTTTCACGTTCGAACTGTCATTTGTTACCGAGTTATGGCCAAAAGTACAAAAGTACTGCAAGAAAACTACAAAACTGTGACTCTTATTGTTTCTGAACAAATTTTGACAGTTTTGATGTTAGTGACAGTTGGCAAGTGGTTCTAGAACATTATTTACTTTAACAGTCACGTGACAACTGTCAAAATAATTATCATAAACTGAAAAACCTGTAAAATTTCATGTATTGCAAGAAGAGTTTACAAAACTGTGATTCTTATCGTTTTTGAACAAATTTTGACACTTATGACGTTAATGACAATTGTCACGTGATCCTAGAACACTATTTACTGAGACAGTCATGTGACAACTGTCAAAATAATTATCATAAACTGAAAAACCTGTAAAATTTCATGTATTGCAAGAAAACTTTACAAAACTGTGATACTTATCGTTTCTGAACAAATTTTGACAGTTTTGACGTTAATGACAGTTGTCACGTGATCGTAGAACACTATTTACTGAGACAGTCATGTGACAACGGTCAAAATAATCATCATAAACTGGAAAACCTGTAAAATTTCAAGTATTGCAAGAAAACTACAAAACTGTGATTCTTGTTGTTTTTGGACAAATTTTGACAGTTTTGATGTTAGTGACAGTTGGCAAGTGGTACTAGAACATTATTTACTTAGACAGTCACGTGACAACTGTCAAAATAATCATCATAAACTGGAAAACCTGTAAAATTTCATGTATTGCAAGAAGACTTTACAAAACTGTGATTCTTATCGTTTCTGAACCAATTTTGACGTTAATGACAGTTGTCACGTGATTCTAGAACATTATTTACTTAGACAGTCACGTGACACCTGTCAAAATAATTATCTTGGAGCTCAAAAACCTGTCTAGCGTTAGGTAGCTACAAAACAATGATTCTTATCTTTCTGAACAAATTTGAACAGTTTTGACGTTAACGACAGTTGCCACAGGACAGTGTAGTCAGCTTAAAGCGATTGACAAACAGAGGGCGCCACTTAATGACGTCATTTGCCTTTTAACCGATACGCACCATATAACAGCTAGACTAGAGGTTAACGCGGTTTACGAGACGAAACAAACGGGTTTCCCAGGATTTCTTCTGACCAGAAATTCCACTTTTGCGTCATTGTTCGTTCGTCGGTAGCCTTGTCGAGTGCAGCACAAATTTTTGTTTGGTTAATAACAAGCAAAATCGATTATCAAGCGAAAATGTTAAAGGTCCCGGACGATATGCGAACGTTTACTTAACGGCAAAGCAGTTTTACGTCCGAAAAAATGCGTAAAGTGATTGTATTAATTGCCATTCTGGGTAAGTAGCTTCGAACCGTGGGTAAAATACAGTTTTATGCGAGGGATTTTGTAGTTTTAGGTGTGCCAAAGGGGACACAAACGTACAATGTGAGTTACAGTAGAGCGAGACGACAGGCTGGACAGAATTGTCAAAGGTAAGTGACTTTGTACAGTACAATTAACAGTAATTAATACAAAACATAGGCAACACATCTTTGTTGTTTGTGTAACGGTGGTTGCCTACCTATAACTCATATTCATAGACTATTACTGTCAAATATCAAAAAGAACAATTTTAGGTTAAGTTCCTTATATTGTGTTGTTTTGTTTGATTTTTACCCACTTTTCTGTTTTAGTGGCGTAAATATTAACGAAATTCCATTAAATTAATTAGACAGGTGCGTTAATTGACCGTGGAAAACGTTTTTTGTAAGGGTGTTACTGTTGGAAAGTTTTTAGTAGTGTTTAGAGGCCTCTGGCACTTTCAAAATGGTTCTAGAGGCTTCTGGCAAGTGTCCACTAACCAGGCTTCTGTTAAGTTGTTCAGTATTGCAAGAGAAAAGTGCTTTCAGCGCGACAAAGTGTCTTTAAGTGCTTTTTGGATTTATTATTGAAAAATTCCCTTGTCAAGGAAAATTTATTTGTCTCTCTCACTCGCGTACTGTATAGACTGAGACAGCTAATATGGAATTGACAGCCGTCATTGACGAGATCAAGCAAGCCGTGGTCAAACCAAAATGTCGTATTTAGTGCCCCTTCCGGTAAAAATTAGTGTTTTCACCTTTAATTAGTGTAAAAACATGACCAATAGGTGCATAGGCGTGAATATTGATGATTTCCACCTTATAACAGTATAAAATTGGGGTGATAGGTTCCAGAGCAAACAGTAAGTGTCTTAAATTGGCAGTTTTGAGTAACTTGTGCACCAACTACACAGTTGCGGTAAAACATCGCAAATTTGCGTTGAAAAACTGACAAATTCACGTACTGTATACACCCACAGTCATTTTTAAGGTTTATATGATCAGACTGTGACTGTATTTGTAGTGAATGCTATTAAACGTTCACAGTCTGAACCTTCAAAATGGCTGGTGGTGTGTTATCGTTTGCAATCTTGGTCACCCATTCCGGTCTCCTGATAACAGGACCGTTATCAAATGGGGGATCACGTGATTGTACTGAAACTACAACAATTTTTTATGTATACACAGTGACCCAATTAAGTTCCAATGTCAGACCAGTGCAGACTGTATCGATTCGGACAAAATGTGCGATGGTATGGAAGACTGTCGGGACGGAAGCGACGAGCGAGATACAGTGTGTCGAAGAATACCGTAAGTTGAGCAGGAGCAGGACAAACTGTTTTGTCTACACCCTGTATATACCAACCAGGTGTCCCGGTTACTTGTTTCGGTGCAGTTACGGCGCATGTATCGACGCCGACTTTAAATGTAACGGCGTGAAAAATTGCCGGGACAATTCGGACGAAACCAACTGTCCAACGCTAATCAACAAAGTTAATACGAACTGCAGGTGAGTGGTGCTTTGTCTGGTCCACTGTGTAAAAAATCGAACGATGCTAGGTCGGACGAGTTCGAGTGCCGGAATGGACAGTGCATCGAAATGGACGCTCGTTGCAACGGAATCGAAGAGTGCACGGACAAAAGTGACGAAACTGAGGAATTGTGCCTGAACACTGATTGTCCCGAGTATACGTACAAGTGTCGTTACGGCGCTTGCGTCGATGGTGATTCGAGGTGAGTGCACACGCGATCAGGTTCAATCAGTCACGTGATAACTCCCATTCGCCAAATGTTTGTTTGTAACTTAATACTAGGCGCATTCACCAATTGTCAAGAATTTTTTTTTTCGGGAATTTTAAAGTGACTCACCCTGTATATCCCGTAATTTTTTTCAGAATTTTAGTCCTTCAATGACAGGGTGAAACACGTTTGACCACCAAACCAATTTTCAAACATTACCCACAATTACAAATTTTCTTTTAGAACCGCCATTTTTTTTCAGGAATTTTAAAGTGACTCACCCTGTAAATCCTGTAATTTTTTCAGATTTTTTTTTCCTTGAATTAAGGCAGATATAGGGTGAAACATGTTACGCAATGCCACACTGTCGTTCTCTTGCTAGAAATCAGCGCCATTTTGTAAAATTGGTCTACAGCGGTCACGTGACTGTTGTCAAGAATTTTAGCCAAAATTTTGATTTGAAAACCATTTTTCACGGTTCTGACTCACTTTTGGGGATCACGTGACTGTATTTGTTTTGTTTGTTATTTTATTACTTTTCAAGTATGTTTCCTTGTTTTGTAGCTCTATGGGATTGAATTTGACAGTTGTCAGGTTTAGACCAGACCACAAAAGGGCTAAAACTGATGTTCAAATGTCACAACTGTCAAAAACGCACTCATGAAGCTATAAAATGCATTTTTCCTAATTCATTCAGTATTCTTTTCACGTATGTTTCCGTGTTCACTTCAAACAGAAAACTGGACGAGTTGCGCGCGTCCGCACCAATTGACAGCGTTCGGCTTCCATTAACCCGTACACACCGAGTGGAGCCGAAGTGTCACGAAGGCGCTCAGAACGCGGACGCGCACAAACTCTCCCAACACTTTTGATAAGATTTTTGGCCCAAATTTTGAATAAAAAGCCAACGGTTGTGACTCACTTTTGGGGGTCACGTGACTGTATGGCCTACATTTCTAGCATACTTTTTACGTGTCACAGAAATTTTAACCGTGCAATTGGTCTACAAAAGTCATGTGACTGTTTTACATGTTCTAAATAGTATTTTCGAGGGTTTTTACTTAAATTTTACTTAAAAAGCATTTTTCAAGCTTAATTTGGACTTGTCAGACTGTTTTGAGGCTTGCAATTGGTCTACAGCGGTCACGTGACTGTTCAGACATATTCTGAATGGTGTTTTCAAGATTTTTAGCTTGCATTTTGATTAATGATCAGAAAAGTCCAAAGTAGGCGCATGTCTGTAGCATAACAATAATTGACAGACGTCAAGCGACCACAACTGTCATTCTGACGTAACAAAACTGTCAAATGTCAGAAAAGTTTCTTTTTAGGTGTAACGGGGTGAAAAATTGCGCAGACAATTCGGACGAAGCAAACTGCGCACCCACCGTGACCACCACCACCTCAAATCCACCGGTAGCGACCACCCCGTCGAACAATTACTGCACAACGCCGCCCCACCCCGCAAACGGTCAATGGATCTACCTGTACAACGCGTACGACGCGACGTTGCCAAACGTGGCGGTCAAACCGAAAACCACGATCATTTTCCGGTGCAACAAAAACTACAAACTGTCCACCACCGCGGACGAGGGCCAGTTGGTTTACTGCACGGACGCGGGACGTTGGAGCTCGACAGTGTTGCCGCAATGTTTGCGTTTGTGTCCGAAGCGCGTGAACAAGAACCACGTGACGCTCGAGTGCAGTTTGGACGGGTCGAAGATCGGTTGCGACAAGGCAACGCCGGGCACTCGGATGACGTATCGGTGCGCGTCGTATTTTGAGCCCGCGTCTGCGTGGAACGTCAATATTTGCGGCGAGAACGGCGAATGGAACTACGACGAGGCGAAATGTCAAGAAAGTAAGTTTCGGTGACGTCATTATTGTCCGTCCTGTTCTATTACTCGTCAACTGAGCGAGATGAGAGGAATTTCTGTCCGCCATTGAAAAAATTACTTTTGACAGTTGTTGACATGCGTACTAGAACGGAATTAAGACAGAAATTGTCACAACTGTCAAAAATGCATTCAACCAAACTCCAACTGATTTTTTAACTTTTCCTGTACAAGACTAAATTTGACAGTTGCCGTCAAACGTCAAAACTGCCAAAATTGACATTTGACACTTGTCAAATTAGAAGCAGACGAAACTAAGTCAGAAACGGACAGTCAAACGTCACAACTGTCTAAATTGTGACATTTAAAGGTATAAAGTGCATTTCAGCTAATTCGAACAGGTTTTCCTACTTTTCAAGTATGTTTGCTTTTTTTAGACTTTTATGGTATCAAATTTGACAGTTGCTAGGTTTAGAATGACCCAAATGACAGCTAAACCTGCCAACTGTCAAAATTGCACTCACAAAACTATAAAATGCAAAGTCAACCTGTCAAACCATGTTTTCTGGTTTTATACCTTTGTGGAATTGAATTTGACAGTTGTCAGGTATAGAAAGTACCAAAAAACAGCTGAAACTGGCTGCCAAATGTCGTAACTGTCAAAACTCTACTCGTGAAGCTGTAAAATGTACTTTTCACGTATGTTTCCGTGTTCACTTCAAACAGAGAACTGGACGAGTTGCGCGCGTCCGCACCAATTGACAGCGTTCGGCTTCCATTAAGCCGTACACACCGAGTGGAGCCGAAGTGTCACGAAGGCGCTCTGAACGCGGACGCGCACAAACTCTCCCAACACTTTTGTGTGCTGCTTGAGGAATTTTTTTGTTTTTTGGTTAGTTTGCGGAGAGAAACGCGTTTCTGTGGAACCGCTGGTGATTGGTGGAAAGAACGTGAACAGAGGAGAGTATCCGTGGATGGTGGCGTTGTACTCCAACAAGGAAAGTTTTCCCGACTACACTAACATATGCGGCGGATCACTTTTGTCCACTTCTATAGTGATAACAGGTGAGTTTCCCAAGAAAATCGTTTGCTACAGTCGAAATCAAAGTAATTTGCAGCGGCTCACTGTGTAACGATCCAGGACACGGGCGATTTGATCGATCACAAGTTCTATAAAGTGTCCGCTGGTAAATACTATAATCGTTATGGCGATTCTAGGGACAACAACACCGCGCAGTATTCATCGGTAAATTTCAAGGAGTAATTTAAACATTCCGCCATTTTGATTACCATTTTAGGTCAGGAAAATTATAAAACACGAGTGGTATAAAGGGCAAATACAGAATTTCCGCTACGACATCGCTCTACTAAAACTGGAGATTCTGTTTGCTCTGTCTAAAGTAGTGCAACCGGTGTGTTTGCACACTAGTGACGTCACCAATCCGTTGCTCCGGCCCAGAAATATTGCCACCGTAAGCCTAGACGCCGCGTGACGTCATCGCAATCTACTTTGATTTTGTCGCTAGGTGACCGGCTGGGGTTACACGAGCGCCACCGGGCGACCCTCTGACGTACTAAAAGTGGTCGAGTTGGAGTACGTGGATCAGTCGCAGTGCCGATCGGAACTGGATCCGTCGTTTGCTGCGCAGTACTTGGTGGAGGACAAAATATGCGCCGGACACGTCAATAAAAGTACGCGAGTTCAAACAAATTTGATGTGACGTCATTCTAATTTTGTTTGATTTGCAGATACCAGTGTTTGTCAGGGTGATAGTGGAGGTGGTTTAGTGGTGCAAGGACCGAAGAATCGCTACTATTTGCAAGGTGTGGTCAGTTTAGGGCAAGGAGCGATCGAGGATAACCAACGGAGCTGTCGTAGCGAACGTAGAGCCCTATTCACCGACGTGAACAAATATTTGGAGGGGCCGAACTATTGGATTCAAGAACAAATCCAACGATTGCACAGTACAGTTTGAATAAATAGTGATTTTCAGTAAATTGTGTTTAATTTCGTCGTTCAAGAAAGTTTTCTTCACAATTGGCGAATGCGCCTAGTAATCACACACGAAACATCTGTCCTAATACAAATCTCGGTTTGCGGTGAATTTGATACAAAATAAATTTTTTTCAGAAAACGCAAAATTTTATAAAAATCGGAAATAGTATTAGGAGAGCAGAAATGCGCTGGGGTACATTTTTACTATTAAGCGCATTCGCCAATTGTCAAGAAAACGCAAAATTTTATAAAAATCGGAAATCGTATTAGGAGAGCAGAAATGCGCTGGGGTATATTTTTACTATCAGGCGCATTCACCAATTGTCAAGAAAACGCAAAATTTTATAAAAATCAGAAATCGTATTAGGAGAGCAGAAATGCGCTGGGGTACATTTTTACTATCAGGCGCAATCGCCAATTGTCAAGAAAACGCAAAATTTTATAAAAATCGGAAATCGTATTAGGAGAGCAGAAATGCGCTGGGGTACATTTTTACTATCAGGCGCATTCGCCAATTGTCAAGAAAACGCAACATTTTATAAAAATCGCAAATTGTATTAGGAGAGCAGAAATGCGCTGGGGTACATTTTTACTATCAGGCACATTCGCCAATTGTCAAGAAAACGCAAAATTTTATAAAAATCGGAAATCGTATTAGGAGAGCAGAAATGCGCTGGGGTACATTTTTACTATCAGGCGCATTCGCCAATTGTCAAGAAAACGCAAAATTTTATAAAAATCGGAAATCGTATTAGGAGAGCAGAAATGCGCTGGGGTACATTTTTACTATCAGGCGCATTCGCCAATTGTCAAGAAAACGCAAAATTTTATAAAAATCGGAAATCGTATTAGGAGAGCAGAAATGCGCTGGGGTACATTTTTACTATCAGGCGCATTCGCCAATTGTAAAGAAAACGCAAGTTTATAAAAATCGGAAATTGTATTAGGAGAGCAGAAATGCGCTGGGGTACATTTTTACTATCAGGCGCATTCGCCAATTGTCAAGAAAACGCAAAATTTTATAAAAATCGGAAATCGTATTAGGAGAGCAGAAATGCGCTGGGGTACATTTTTACTATCAGGCGCATTCGCCAATTGTAAAGAAAACGCAAGTTTATAAAAATCGTAAATTGTATTAGGAGAGCAGAAATGCGCTGGGGTACATTTTTACTATTAAGCGCATTCGCCAATTGTCAAGAAAACGCAAAATTTTATAAAAATCGCAAATTGTATTAGGAGAGCAGAAATGCGCTGGGGTACATTTTTACTATCAGGCGCATTCGCCAATTGTCAAGAAAACGCAAAATTTTATAAAAATCGCAAATTGTATTAGGAGAGCAGAAATGCGCTGGGGTACATTTTTACTATCAGGCACATTCGCCAATTGTCAAGAAAACGCAAAATTTTATAAAAATTGCAAATTGTATTAGGAGAGCAGAAATGCGCTGGGGTACATTTTTACTATTAAGCGCATTCGCCAATTGTCAAGAAAACGCAAAATTTTATAAAAATCGGAAATCGTATTAGGAGAGCAGAAATGCGCTGGGATACATTTTTACTATCAGGCGCATTCGCCAATTGTAAAGAAAACGCAAGTTTATAAAAATCGGAAATTGTATTAGGAGAGCAGAAATGCGCTGGGGTACATTTTTACTATCAGGCACATTCGCCAATTGTCAAGAAAACGCAAAATTTTATAAAAATCGGAAATAGTATTAGGAGAGCAGAAATGCGCTGGGGTACATTTTTACTATTAAGCGCATTCGCCAATTGTCAAGAAAACGCAAAATTTTATAAAAATCGGAAATAGTATTAGGAGAGCAGAAATGCGCTGGGGTACATTTTTACTATCAGGCGCATTCGCCAATTGTCAAGAAAACGCAAAATTTTATAAAAATCGGAAATTGTATTAGGAGAGCAGAAATGCGCTGGGGTATATTTTTACTATCAGGCGCATTCGCCAATTGTCAAGAAAACTGAATTTACTGGTAGATTATTCGTGTTCAAGAAAATTTTATTTATATAATCCACTAAAAAAGAAGAACAGAAACGCAAGTCAAATGTAAAACAAGTTTAATCAAATAACAAAACAGTTTACAAACACAAATTACCAGTTAAGATCACTGAATGACGTCACCGCCAACTGTATTGGCTTGCACTGTAGCACAAGTCAATTTTCACTATATAGTGAAAATCACATGAAAAAGTCCATTTTACTCTGATTTTTACCATACACAGAGTGACGTTTCACTTAACAATTAAACTTAACCTAATAAACGTTGTAAATGACACGGTATATTAGAATTCATTTAACTACACAAAGAACATTTCAACAGATAAGTCACTTTGACAGATCAGTCACCTCGGTTTTGGTGGAAAGCTGTCAAAATGACGTCATTCCAAAATTTTGTCTTGAATTACTGTATACCTTCAACAAAAGCAGTATCGTCCAACGTGTGCAACCAATTGAAAATCATCATATTTCGCTCGTATTTGGAGAGGGGTTTCCCCCTCTCCCTCTCCACGTCCCCTATAGTTAAGGGGAGGTTTTTCCCCGCCCTGGACTTGGCCGCCCTCAGCATGGCGGCATTCGTGCTGCTCGACGTGGTGGGGCTCTTGCTGGGCGTGGGACTCGTTCCCGGAACCGTCAATCTGGTCGGACCTGTCAAAATACTTCCAGCAAAACGTAACAAGTACGTGCGGTTGCCTACCTGCGACTAATACAGGCTCGAGACTGGCCTGCGCAGTATGCGGCGCAACTTCCAATCGATCCAAGTTGAATTCGCTTTGAGAGAGACGTTCTATCGCTTTGTACGTAGTCAAAAGTCTTCGTCTGATGTAGTTTTGTCTCACCTGAATTTTATGTTAAAATCATATTCATTGATCTGAGATTACCAACAAAACTACTGGGAGAATTTGTGCGCGTCGGCGTCCAGAGCGCCATCGTGACACTTCGGCTCCGCTCGGTGTGTACGGGCTAATGGAAGCCGAACGCTGTCAACTGGTGCGGACGCGCGCAACTCGTCCAGTACTTAATTCACTGCTTTCTGTTCCACGCGGCAGGGAGGACATTAATAATTATTGTGACGTTATATTGAAATTTACTAGATTTTTTCCGGCATGAAACATTGTCATTTAAGCTTAAATGTCAAAAATAGTTTTCGAGGTATTTACAAAAATGTGCTAAAAAATTGATCAACTTTGTCGCCCTCTAGCGGCTAAACGGTGCCACTTAGAGTCGCCCTCTCAACGTCACGTGATAGCCCCACTCATTAGCTATCTTTGACCATCTGACACGTTTATACAGGATGTTTCAAATAAGCGAGTTATTTGGAATTTTTTGGTATAGTGCACTGAAATTGTGCCCAAAAGGACTGGTTTACCTGGCCTACTGGACTGAGCGCCGCCATATTGGATTTCAACCTGTCAAATTGGTAATTTTGCTTAATTTCGGTGTGGAAAACCCGAATTTTGGGTCCGTTTTGCTCTAATGGGTACCGTTACGGACATAACCTCAAAAATATGTAATTTTTTGAGAGTTTTCTGGGCGTGGCACCTTTCAAAAATACCATTTTGACAAATGACACTTGACGTCATGTTTTTACCATTTACCTAAACGTATTGGGATGGTAAAAAAAAATTAAAAAATTCAAATTTTTTTTTCAAAATTTGGTAGGGAGACCTCTTGGAAAAATGTCAAGAAAACAGTTTTTCATTTTTCCCGGGCAAACGGTACGTTTTTCAAAAAAAGTGTGTTTCAGGTAAAAGTTACGTTTTACTGTGGTACATCCACAGTAAAAATTTCAAAGCACCAACTTTTGTAGGTTTCGAGATATTTACAAAAATGTTTTAAAATTTTTTATCAACTTTGACGCCCTCTAGCGGCTATACGGTGCCACTTAGCTCAGCCCGATCAACGTCACGTGATAGCCCCATTCCTTAGCTATCTTTGATCATTTGACACGTTTATACAGGATGTTCCAAATAAGCGAGTTATTTGCAATTTTTTAAGAAAGTGCACCAAAATTTTGCCTAAAATGACAGATTGTCCTGGCTTACTTAACCAAGCGCCGCCATATTGGATTTCAACCTGTCAAGGCCAGTGGCCATTTTGACTAATTTTGGTCTGGAGAACACGAATTTTGTGTCCGTTTTGCTCTAAATGGCACCGTTTCGGAGCTAACCTAAAAAAATGACATTTTTGTTATTTTTGACAGTTTTCCGGGCGTGGCACCCTTAAAAACTGACATTTTAACAAATGACACTGTACGTCATGTTTGTACCGGTAATCCAAAGATATTTAGGCGGTCAAACTGAATTTTCAAAATTCAATGTTTTTTTCCAAAAATTGATGGGGTAGCCCCTTTGAAAACTGTCAAGAAGACAGTTTTTAATTTTTCCAGCCCACACGGTACATTTTTCAAAAAAAGTTTATATAAGATAAAAGTTGCGTTTTACTAAGGTACACCCATGGTAAAAATTTGAAAATTCTAACTCACCTAGTTTTCGAGATATTTACAAAAATGTGCTAAAAAATTTAATCAAATTTGTCGCCCTCTAGCGGCTAAACGGTGCCACTTAGAGGCGCCCGCTCAACGTCACGTGATAGCCACATTCATTATTATTATTTGTTTCAAATAAACGAGTTATTTGCATTATTCAACACGTTTACGCGCTAGAGGTCGTCAAAGTGACGTCTGTCAGACGAAAATAGTAATTTTGATACTTTTTGCTTTAACCGTTAATAACTCTGTTAATCAAAAAGTTAGGTTAGAATGTTACTGAGTGTAAAAGATAGTCCAGTTAATGGGCTTTCCAAAAATGTGACAAAACTAGGTTGTTGTCCTGACCGTTTGGCCGCTAGAGGGCGACAAAGTCACGTCTGTCAGACCAAAACAGTGGTTTTGACACTTTTCGTGACTTTTTTCTTTGACTTTTAGTAACTTTGTTATTTAAAAAGTTACGGGAAAAAGGCACTGATGGTAAAAGATAGTCTAGACTGTGGGCTATTCAAAAATATGATCACATGACCTTGTAACTTTCCCCGTTTAGGCGCTAGAGGTCGTCAAAGTAACGTCTGTCAGACGAAAATAGTAATTTTGATACTTTTTGCTTTAACCGTTAATAACTCTGTTAATCAAAAAGTTAGGTTAGAATGTTACTGAGTGTAAAAGATAGTCCAGTTAATGGGTTTTCCAAAAATGTGACAAAACTAGAATGTTGTCCTGACCGTTTGGCCGCTAGAGGGCGTCAAAGTCACGTCTGCCAGACCAAAACAGTGATTTTCACTTTGACCTTTAATAACTCGGTTATTTGACATTTTATGATAAAAAGTCACTGAAGGTAAAAGACGAACTATCACGTGACCTTGACGAGTGACGTATAATTTGACAGATCGGTACTGACCTTTTTGTTGACGGATCGGATAAAATCGGCGGCGGTAAACGCGGGCGGCGGTGGGGTGCTGACTAAAGGGGGGGCGGCCGTATGGCCGCTGGACTGCCCCCCGTGGGGGGACGGCAACTGTGACGTGGAGACGACGTCCCCCACGGCCACCCACGTGGAACACGACCTGGACGTGTGATCTAATCGGGCGTTTTCCAGCAGAAAACCGCTCCGTTGCAACGAGTTCAAAGCCAAATCGGACACGGCGTTTCGAAGAACGTTCCCACCATCGTCGGGAGATGGTAACTGGCTGATGTCGCTGGTGCTGAAGCTTTTCTGCAATCCTACCGCCGAAGACAACGCTGCACAGCTGCGAATCAGTTCGGTTTCTTCCTCGAACCACAGAATTTCCGGGATATCAGCCGGTCTGAAAATCAATCATAATTTTCCATTAAATCCTCTAAAATAACCGCACTTCCTAACCTATTTTGGTTGCGATTATCCGGATTAGGGCTGTGCCCCCTGTCGCATTTGGACAAACTCAACAACCGTCTACCACCGAAAGAATCCACGGAACTGACAGAAAACAGGGACAAATCGGTGGTGACACTTTCGTGGCTCGGGGACCGCAAAATGCGACAAGCCACGCTTAGAACAGGGGTTTGGGGGGCCAAAGTGGGAATATCACCTGGGGTGTTGTCTACCGACATTTTTTTAAGGAACTTTACACCATGTGACTCGTTCCGAGCGTGTTTATGCGTTTTAGACTGGACGCAACAGGAATTCAATGCGCTTGTGTCAACCCCCTTAAAAATCAATACAGAAAACAGTCCGCAAAGGCGGAACTGGTTATACTCGCTTTCTTAGTTACGCTCAACTGTAACTAGGTGGCGTTGTGATTAAACATGTTTCAAGGTTGGCAGTATTAAAGAAAACAATGCAAATTACCTTAATTATTGTGGTTTTGGGGGCGGTTGGGACTAAAACACCCCCATGGAAAGTCACCTACACTAGGCAATATGGTGCTTTTCGAGGGTTTGCCCCATGCCACCCTTTTCCCTTCCATTGAAAGGAATTTCCTTCCTTTTTCACCATTTTCTGTACTAAATTCATTACCGTTGATCACTGACACTTTCACACACACAAACACATTGAATTATTTGATAATTTACAGGAATTTCACAGTGTTTTCCTGCTAAAACTAGAACAAACTACATTGTAAGGTTATAAGTGTCTAAAACTGTCAAATTCTTCTTTTCCAACGTGACAGTCCTACTAATTTGACATTTGACCTTCCCAACAAAAACGTAACCCAATAATTGGAACTTATTAACTGTTTTTAGGACAATAAATCGCTGTTAGTGACTAAAACAGCCCCGTGGGAAGTTGCACTAGGCAATATGGTGCTTTTTGAGGTTAGGTTAGGTTAGACCACTATTTCCTGTCCATTGGTGCATTCAATGGAAAGGAATTTTCTTCCCCGTGATGATTCTAAGCAAACACACCTACCTTGCACTGTTAAATCGGTAAATCGGTCCAGTAGTGAGGAGTCCAAGGTTTCTGCTGTGGGATACACAAGCCCCTTTAGGGAATTCACTGGATAAATCATCTTGCGCATGATTTTTTTTAGGAAATTCATTGTCGCTAATCACTGGCACAGTTTCACTCACAAATACATTGAATTATTAGTAGGAAGTAACAGTGTTTCGCTAACTAGTAACTATAAAAACACACACACTATTAACACATAAGTAACTAACAATAACAAAAATGTCAGGTTAAGAGGAATTGTCAGTCAGAAATGTCAAGCGATAACAGGAAACTGTAGTGGGCTTCGCCCACTCGACAACAGATGGCGCCACCAGGTAATTAATAACCTTAAACTAAACATTTTTCCTACCTATACAAAACAGGCATTAATAAGCAATAGCCACTCATTAAAAAGTCTACACAAGCAAAGTAAACACTTTCGTTTCAAATATCAAATGTAACGTCATATTACATACATACACAATTAGCATATTAGGTAAACGCACGCGTTACGTAACTATGCAATATTTGTTTAAATTATTATTAGCAACAGGATGTGCCTTACTATAGAATTTAGTTTTTTTTCCTACATTTACCAGTAGTAATTACAATCGGAAATATGTTTTTCTAGTTTATTCGACTCTTTTACTAGAGTTTTGTTTGTCCTCCAGGAGATGAATGATTGCTGGAGGACACCGTTTCGAAAGTTCAAGTGTAAAAATAGAGAGTTTTATAATCAAAACAACTACGGTAAGTTGGTTTGTCCTCGGGGAGAAAAATAATTCACTTAAAATGGCTTCTGGAGGACACCTTTTGGTTGTTGGTTTTATTTATATTTGGTATTACTGTGAAAAAACGCCATTACTGACAGACAACTGTCACAATTGACAAATGACAGGAATCGGAATCAGTTTCTCGGAAATTTACAGTAAGTGTCCTTCAAGAGATTAATGACTCCAATATGACGGCTGGTGGACACCTTTTCAGTGTTGTCAAAATTGGACAGTATCCCTAATTTAGTATTCAATTTTTGCAATGTTGCCATACATGTATTTTTCCTATTTTACTACCAATGGCTTGCAGCGCTGTCAAATTGGTAATTTTTCCTAATTTATCATCCAATTTTAGCTTTGTTTTCATACTACGTCGTTCTATCGCTTTGTATGTCAAAAGTCTTCGTCTGATGTAGTTTTGTCTGACCTGAATGTTAAAATCATATTCATTATAGTCTGGATTCCCAACAAAACTACTGGGAGAATTTGTGCGCGTCCGTGTCCACAGCGCCATCGTGACACTTCGGCTCCACTCGGTGTGTACGGGCTAATGGAAGCCGAACGCTGTCAATTGGTGCGGACGCGCGCAACTCGTCCAGTACTTAATTCACTGCTTTCTGTTCAAGATGTGCAAATTTAATGGAAAATATATTGAAAACACTTTATAGGTTTATTGTTCCAGTTTTGACGTCAGTTTGACAGGTCACTTGAACTGTCCTTACCCTATACATTTTTTAAATTTCTGTGAAAATGAACATTATTTTGGAACGGTTTCTAGTACAGTCAATTACGAAATTAAGTGATTTTTTAAGCAGAATAATATGTAGAATAAAGGAAAGGTAAACAGTATTTTGCAATGGACTATTGAATATTTTGACCCTGCAATTTTTAGTACACCCTGTATATTATCAGAAAGAGAGAAGCAAATTTGACAGAAGACGGGAGAAGAGTCTTAGTGTCTCTCTCTATTTATCTATTAAATATCAATTTGACAGTTGGACAAATTAGGGTTGTGTCAAATTACGTCATCGTGACGTCAAAAAACAGCAAATTACAGTGTGATCACCTTTGAGGCAGGTTTGCAACTGTCAACCAAACAATTACTGGTCACCACTTGTTTGTAGTAACCTGCCGAAGCTTTGGCAGTTCTAGTTTTCTCGGGACTGTCAAAGTCAACGTGGTAATGGCCCAGATTGAATCTACAGAACGGACAGATGATGAAAAACCATTGAACATGTGTGATACTAGAGCGGTTACGTGGTCCATCCAGCGTAGAATTCGACGTCATTGAGCAAACTCCACGCCATGTAACCAATCAAATTGACGCCATCTTTGTAGATGGCGTCGTTCAGGTTGCTCAAGTAGAGTTTGTGGTAGCGCCCTCTCGTGTCCAGGTCGTCAAGTTCGTTACCAGAGTCGTGGTAACCGTTTTCGGTTACTATGATACCTTTGTCGTCACCGTAAGTGTCGCGGATCCACGTTACCAAGTGACGCGCACCCCAAGGAACCACCTAAGAACATTTCTATGACGTTTTAAGAAGTGGGGGGTTTCAAGGGCTTACTTTGAACCAATCAGAAACCGTCTTTTCCCAATCGTCTGGTTGGTAAGTGCGCACTGATTGGTCGCCCCCCATGCTAATGTCGCTTATTGCCGCTTCGGAGGTGGCTTCCCCCAAAACTGTCGTGTACATATTCACGGCCAAATAATCGTAAGACCCTGTAGAAATCAGTGTGTACCGGGTACCATTTAAAAGTACCAACCTACCGAGAAGTTCAACTTTTTCCTCATCAGTAAAGGCGGGTAATCTAGATTCGGTGAGGCCTTGCAGGTAACTTCTAGCGTCGATACGTTTGCGCATAACTTCCGGATAGTCCCCGTATACTATGGGATGGGCGAACCAGCCGTACTAAACAACAAGCCCCCGTAGAAAGAGAAAAAAAAAAACAAAAAAACCAACAGTACAGTAAACAAACTAGCCCGTTCAGCAGCCTCGATATCTTCCGTAGAATTCGTGGCCGGTTCAATCCAGGATTCGTCGATTACCATACCAACTCTGCCTAAAGAAGAAAAAACCGAAAATTTGGCAACGCCGCCCTTAATTTTGCATCGTACTGCTCGTCCTCAAATTAGTCGAACACGAGTACGCAGACAGAAAGAACAATCCTAGTGACATTTGAAGTAAATTTGACAGTTGCAACTGTCAAAGTGAGAAAATGACAGTTTTAAGCACATTTCTAGAATCCTCATTAAATTTCCTTTCTAATGACATAAGAATACACTACAATATGGCGTTCAGTCAAGGAGAAAAACGGTGTCAAAGTTTGACCTGCAAGAAACACAATTTGAAGGGACAGTCAAGGACAAAATCGAATGTAAAACCCACTTGGAGTGGGAAAATGACAGTTTTAAGCACATTTTTGGAATCCTCATTAAATTTCCTTTCTAATGACACAAGAAAACACTACAATGTTTGGTACAGTTAGGGAGAAAAGTGGTGTCAAAGTTTGAACTGCCAGAAACACACTTTGAAAAGACAGTCAAAGACAAAATCGTCTGTAAAACCCACTTGGAGTGGGAAAATGACAGTTTTAAGCACATTTTTGAAATCCTCATTAAATTTCCTTTCTAATGACATAAGAAAACACTGCAAAATTTGGTACAGTCAGGGAGAAAAGTGGTGTCAAAGTTTGAACTAACAGAAATACAGTTTCATGAGACAGTCAGGGACAAAATCGCCTGTAAAACCCACTTGGACTGAGAAAATGACAGTTTTAAGTACATTTTTGGGATCCTCATTAAATTTCCTTTCTAATGACATAAGAAAACACTGCAAAATTTGGTACAGTCAGGGAGAAAAGTGGTGTCAAAGTTAGAAATGTCGAAAATACAGTTTGAAGGGACAGTCAGGGACAAAATCGCCTGTAAAACCTAGTTGGAGTGAGAAAATTACATTTTTAAGAACATTTTTGGAATTCTCATTAAATTTCCTTTCTAATGACATAAGAATACACTACAATATTGCGTACAGTCAGGGAGAAAAACGGTGTCAAAGTTTGACCTGCCAGAAACACAGTTTGAAAGGACAGTCAGTGACAAAATCGCCTGTAAAACCCACTTGGAGTGAGAAAATGACAGTTTTAGGCACATTTTTGGAATCCCCATTAAATTTCCTATCCAATAACCTAAAAAAACACTGTCAAATCGGGTACAGTCAGGAAGAAAAACGGCGTCAAAGTTTAAACTGTCAGAAACACAGTTTCATGAGACAGTCAGCCTGTAAAACCCATTTGGAGTGAGAAAATGACAGTTCTAAGCATATTTTTGGAATCCTCATTAAATTTCCTATTTAAAGACACAAGAAAACAATACAATCTTCAGTACAGTCAGGGAAAAAAGCGGTGTCAAAGTTTGACCTGCCAGAAACATAGTTTGGAGGGACAGTCAGGGACAAAATCGACTGTAAAACCCACTTGGAGTGAGAAAATGACAGTTCTAAGCACATTTTTGGAATCCTCATTAAATTTCCTTTCTAATGACATAAGAAACCACTGCAAAATTTGGTACAGTCAGGGAGAAAAGTGGTGTCAAAGTTTGAACTGCCAGAAACACAGTTTGAAAGGACAGTCAGTGACAAAATCGCCTGTAAAACCCACTTGGAGTGAGAAAATGACAGTTATAAGCACATTTTTGGAATCCTCATTAAATTTCCTATCCAATAACCTAAAAAAACACTGTCAAATCGGGTACAGTCAGGGAGAAAAGTTGTGTCAAAATTTGAACTGCCAGAAACACAGTTTGAAAGGACAGTCAGTGACAAAATCGCCTATAAAACCCACTTGGAGTGGGAAAATGACAGTTATAAGCACATTTTTGGAATCCTCATTAAATTTCCTTTCTAATGACATAAGAAAACACTGCAAAATTTGGTACAGTCAGGGAGAAAAGTGGTGTCAAAGTTTGAACTGCCAGAAACACAGTTTGAAGGGACAGTCAAGGACAAAATCGAATGTAAAACCTACTTGGAATGAGAAAATGACAGTTTTAAGCACATTTTTGGAATCCTCATTAAATTTCCTTTCTAATGACATAAGAAAACACTGCAAAATTTGGTACAGTCAGGGAGAAAAACGGTGTCAAAGTTTGAACTGCCAGAAACACAGTTTGAAAGGACAGTCAAAGACAAAATTGTCTGTAAAACCTACTTGGAGTGAGAAAATGACAGTTTTAAGTACATTTTTGGAATCCTCATTAAATTTCCTTTCTAATGACATAAGAAAACACTGCAAAATTTGGTACAGTCAGGGAGAAAAGTGGTGTCAAAGTTTGAACTGCCAGAAACACAGTTTGAAAGGACAGTCAGTGACAAAATCGCCTGTAAAACCCACTTGGAGTGAGAAAATGACAGTTCTAAGCACATTTTTGGAATCCTCATTAAATTTCCTATCCAATAACCTAAAAAAACACTGTCAAATCGGGTACAGTCAGGGAGAAAAGTTGTGTCAAAATTTGAACTGCCAGAAACACAGTTTGAAAGGACAGTCAGTGACAAAATCGCCTATAAAACCCACTTGGAGTGGGAAAATGACAGTTATAAGCACATTTTTGGAATCCTCATTAAATTTCCTTTCTAATGACATAAGAAAACACTGCAAAATTTGGTACAGTCAGGGAGAAAAGTGGTGTCAAAGTTTGAACTGCCAGAAACACAGTTTGAAGGGACAGTCAAGGACAAAATCGAATGTAAAACCTACTTGGAATGAGAAAATGACAGTTTTAAGCACATTTTTGGAATCCTCATTAAATTTCCTTTCTAATGACATAAGAAAACACTGCAAAATTTGGTACAGTCAGGGAGAAAAACGGTGTCAAAGTTTGAACTGCCAGAAACACAGTTTGAAAGGACAGTCAAAGACAAAATTGTCTGTAAAACCTACTTGGAGTGAGAAAATGACGGTTTTAAGCACATTTTTGGAATCCTCATTAAATTTCCTGTCTAATGACATAAGAAAACACTGCAAAATTTGGTACAGTCAGGGAGAAAAGTGGTGTCAAAGTTTGAACTGCCAGAAACACAGTTTGAAGGGACAAAATCGCCTGTAAAACCCACTTGGAGTGAGAAAATGACAGTTGCAACTGTCAAATTTGAAGCTTGACGGGATGGACACGTACCATTTTGAGTGGCCCGGTACTTTTCGTCGTAGACGCGGTAGGCTTTGGCGTGGGCCCTGAGCAAATTGTGGGCGCACAAGTACGCCCCGGTACCGCGGTGCAGGTTCTGGGGCGAGTACCCGCCCGTATCGTAACCACCGGCGCAAATTTGTTTCGGTTCGTTGAAGGTGATCCACCATTTGACGTCATCGCCGAAGGTTTCGAACAACAGATCGGCGTACTCCACGAACGTCGGTACGATGGCGCTCTACAAAGTGACAGGAGTGACACGGGAGTGACAGAACACAAGTTGACACGTCACGTGACGTGAATTTACCTCGTTTAGGAAACCTCCTTCCTCCTCAAGAGCACGAGGAGTGTCCCAATGGTGCATGGTCACTAAAGGCTCAATATTATTGGCTCGTAGGTTGCCAATCAAATTTTTGTAGTATTCAATGCCTGTACACACACACACAAATCAGTCATAACCTTAAAAGTTCAGCCGCCATTTTGGCGTACAGGGTGTCCCACACAGTGGACGTACCATGTACAGGACACCGTGTATAACGTACCTGCTAAGTTAATGTTGTCTATACGGCCATTAGGCAGGATTCTCGGCCAGGAAATTGAGAATCTGTAAGTGTTTACGCCTTGTTCGACCAGTAGAGCTGGAAAACGCCGAGATATAGTAACGCCAATGTACAGGGTGTCCCGCGAGGTAAGGGACATAATTTCACTACGTGTTCTTTAGGTAAATTCGAGTCGAAAATGTTCTATGAACATGGGTCCGCAAATGCTTCCTTACCAAGATACGATTTTTTTAAGTTTAATGGTTTTATTGTGTTGAAAAGTACAATAACCTCACAAAAATATTTTTTTACAAAAAAAATTAATACCTCTTGGAAAATAACTGTTTATAATAATTGTTCAAAGTGTCCATTTTCCCATTGTAAGCATAGTCTAGCCCTTTTAATGATGTGGATGAGAGCCATTGTAGTTTTCGGCACAAAATCACTATTAAATTTAAAAAATCATATCTCGGTAAGGAAGCATTTGCGGACTCATGTTCATAGAACATTTTTGACTCGAATTCACCTAAAGAACACGTAGTGAAGTTTTGTCCCTTACCTCGCGGGACACCCTGTATAGTGACTAGTTCGGCCGTTGTACGTCATTTGTGACGTTTGACGTTTTCAAACAGCACTCGTCTTGCTATATAGGCGATTAATTTTGGGCTATTTCACACTCAAATTGGAGAACGCAGTTTGAAAGGACAGTCAGAGACAAAATAGCGTGTTAAACCTACTTGGAGTGAGAAAATGACAGTTTTAAGCACATTTTTGGAATCGCCATTAAATTTCCTATCCAATAACCTAAAAAAACACTACAAAATTTGGCACAGTCAAGGAAAAAAACCGTGTCAAAATTTGAACTGCCAGGAACACAGTTTGAAAGGACAGTCAAAGACAAAATTGCGTGTAAAACCCACATGGAGTACGAAAATGACAGTTTTAAGCACATTTTTGGAATCCCCATTTAATTTCCTATCCAATTACAAGAAAAAACCTTACAAAATTGAGTACAGTCAGGAAAAAAAGCGGTGTCAAAGTTTGAACTGCCACAAATACAGTTTGAAACGACAGTCAGGGATAAAATCGCCTGTAAAACCAACTTGGAGTGAGAAAATGACATTTTTAAGCACATTTTTGGAATCCTCATTAAATTTCCTTTCTCATGACATAAGAAAAGACTACAAAATTTGGTACAGTCAGGGAGAAAAACCGTGTTGAAATTTGATCTGCTAGAAATACAGTTTGAAAGGACAGTCAGGGACAAAATCGCTGGTAAAATCCTCTTGGAACAAGAAAATGGCAGTTTTAAGCACATTTTTGAAATCCTCATTAAATTTCTTATCCAGTAACCTAAAAAAATACTGCAAAATTTGGTACAGTCAGCGAGAAAAACTGTGTCAAAATTTGAACTGCCAGGAACACAGTTTGAAGGGACAGTCAGGGACAAAATCGCTGGTAAAACCCACTTGGAGTGAGAAAATGGCAGTTTTAAGCACATTTTTGGAATCCCCATTAAATTTCCTATTCAACAACCTAAAAAAATACTGCAAAATTTGGTACAGTCAGCGAGAAAAACTGTGTCAAAATTTGAACTGCCAGGAACACAGTTTGAAGGGACAGTCAGGGACAAAATCGCTGGTAAAACCCACTTGGAGTGAGAAAATGGCAGTTTTAAGCACATTTTTGGAATCCCCATTAAATTTCCTATTCAACAACCTAAAAAAACACTGCAAAATCTGGTACAGTCGGGGAGAAAAACCGTGTTGAAATTTGATCTGCTAGAAATACAGTTTGAAAGGACAGTCAGGGACAAAAATCGCTTGTCAAACCCACTTAGAATAGGAAAATAGCAGTTTTAAGCACATTTTTGAAATCCTCATTAAATTTCCTTTCTAATGACATAAGAAAACACTGCAAAATTTGGTACAGTCAGTGAAAAAACCGGGGTCAAATTTAAACTGGCAAAAACACAGTTTGAAAGGACAGTCAGCGACAAAAATGCTTGTCAAACCCACTTAGAATAGGAAAATGACAGTTTTAAGCACATTTTTGGAATCCTCATTAAATTTCCTATCCAATAACCTAAAAAAACACTGCAAAATTTGGTACAGTCAGTGAAAAAACCGGGGTCAAATTTAAACTGGCAAAAACACAGTTTGAAAGGACAGTCAGCGACAAAAATGCTTGTCAAACCCACTTAGAATAGGAAAATGACAGTTTTAAGCACATTTTTGGAATCCTCATTAAATTTTCTATCCAATAACATAAAAAAACACTACAAACTTTGGTATAGTCAGGGAGAAAAGTGGTGTCAAAGTTTGAACTAACAGAAACACAGTGTCATGAGACAGTCAGGGACAAAATCGCCTGTAAAACCCACTTGGAGGGAGAAAATGACAGTTTTAAGCACATTTTTGGAATCCTCATTAAATTTCTTATCAAGTAACATGAAAAACATTACAAAATTGAGTACAGTCAGGAAAAAAAGCGGTGTCAAAGTTAAAAATGTAGAAAACACAGTTTGAAGGGACAGTCAGTGACAAAATCGCTTGTCAAACCCACTTAGAATAGGAAAATGGCAGTTTTAAGCACATTTTTGAAATCCTCATTAAATTTCCTTTCTAATGACATAAGAAAACACTGCAAAATTTGGTACAGCCAGGGAGAAAAGTGGTGTCAAAGTTTGAACTGTCAGAAACACAGTTTGAAGGGACAGTCAGGGACAAAATCGCCTGTAAAACCCACTTGGAGTAAGAAAATGACAGTTTTAAGCACATTTTTGAAATCCTCATTAAATTTCCTATCCAGTAACCTAAAAAAACACTGCAAAATTTGGTATACTCAGAGAGAAAAGAGGTGTCAAAGCTTGAACTGCCAGAAACACAGTTTGAAGGGACAGTCAGTGACAAAACCGTCTGTAAAACCCACTTGGAGTGAGAAAATGGCAGTTTTAAGCACATTTTTGAAATCCTCATTAAATTTCCTATCCAATAACCTAAAAAAACACTACAAAATTTGGTACAGTCAGGGAGAAAAACAGTGTCAAAGTTTGAACTGCCAGAAACAGTTTGAAAGGACAGTCAGCGACAAAAACGCTTGTCAAACCCACTTAGAATAGGAAAATGACAGTTTTAAGCACATTTTTGGAATCCTCATACGTCACTGACGTACAACGGCCGTAGGAGGTAAAAAGGATGGGTGTGCGGTAAGTTGCCTACCCACGTCCGCGTCAGCTTTGTGGTAAGAATCGCACGCTTCGTCACCAGTTTGGTTCACCGGGAACCAATCGGGATGGTTATGGGCGTCGTAGTCCCAAATACTCTCACCTGAACCGAATCGAAACCGTTAACCCAAATTAACTTGGTTAACCTAAAAATTGAGGTTTGTCTTACCTTTTCCATCGGCGTCCCATCCTCCTTCCACTTGGTAAGCCGCGGAGGCGTAGCCCCACATGAAACCATCGGGGAAAGCAACGTTGCTTACCTCCTCTGATTCGGCAATAACCTCACTTTCAGCCTTACTAAAGTGTCATTTTTTAATTAATTAATACATAATTTGACAAGGAAACTGTCATACCTGGAGCTGGCCAAAGCCAGCAAACCAACCACCAGAAACCTCATAATTACAATACAAAACCATGTAAATAACTCTTAAAATCGAATTTTATATCAATCGATTTTTTGTTTGTTCAGCGTATTGAATATGTGAATGGAATGCGATTATTGATTATAATAAACAACTCACTCAACGATAATTTCTAGTGGTAAAACCTCAATTTTACGACAAGTACCCATGCAAATCAGCTTGTTTTTTTTTTTCTAAACCCATTTAGTGTGTTTTTCCAGCGTGGAGTAGCACTTATGATCTACACACTCGATAGAACTGGAAATCCAACAAAATATTGATTTAAATAAAAAAAATATGTAATTACATCAAGGTTTGTTATGAGATCATGTAGGTTTAGACGAAAAAATAACACAAAAGACACGTTTTTCAACGTTGAAAACCTTACTGGTTGCTATGTGAAAAATTATGATTATTTTGACAGTTGTCACGTGACTGTCTCAGTAAATAGTGTTCTAGAATCACGTGTCAACTGTCATTAACGTCAAAACTGTCAAAATTTGTCCAGAAACCATGAGAATTACAGTTTTGTAGAGTTTACATGCAGTACTTGAGATTTGACCGGTTTTCCAGTTTATGATGATTATTTTGACATCTGTCATGTGACTGTCTGCGTAAATAGTATTCTAGGATCACGTGCCAACTGTCATAAACGTCACAACTGTCAAAATTTGTTCAGAAACGATAAGAATCACAGTTTTGTAGAGTTTACATGCAGTACTTGAGATGTGACAGGTTTTTCAGTTTATGATGATTATTTTGACAGTTGTCAGGTGACTGTCTAAATAAATAGTGTTTTAGAATCACGTGACAACTGTCATTAACGTCAAAACTGTCACAATTTGATCAGAACCGATAAGAATCCCAATTCTGATAAGTTTTCTTGCAGTACTTGAGATTTGGCCGGTTGTTCGGTTAATGATGATTATTTTGACTGTTGTCACGTGACAATCTACGTAAATAGTATTCTAGGATCACGTGCCAACTGTCATAAACGTCATAACTGTCAAAATTTGCCCAGAAACCATAAGAATCACAGTTTTGTAGAGTTTAGATGCAGTACTTGAGATTTGACAGGTTTTTCAGTTTATGATGATTATTTTGACTGTTTTCACGTGACTGTCTAAATAAATAGTGTTTTAGAATCACGTGACAACTGTCATTAACGTCAAAACTGTCACAATTTGATCAGAAACGATAAAAATCCCAGTTTTGTTAACTTGTCTTGCAGTACTTGAGATTTGACAGATTTTTCAGTTTATGATGATTATTTTGACTGTTGTCACGTGACTGTCTAAGTAAATAGTATTCTACGATCACGTGCTAACTGTCATTAACGTCAAAACTGTCAAAATTTGTTCAAAAACGATAAGAATCACAGTTTTGTTAAGTTTTCTTGCCCTACTTGAGATTTGATAGGTTTTCCAGTTTATGACGAGTATTTTGACATTTATCACGTGACTGTCTGCGTAAATAGTATTCTAGGATCACGTGCCAACTGTCATTCACGTCAAAACTGTCAAAATTTGTTCAGAAACCATAAGAATTACAATTTTGTAGAGTATACATGCAGTACTTGAGATGTGACAGGTTTTTCAGTTTATGATGGTTATTTTGACAGTTGTCATGTGACTGTCTTCGTAAATAGTATTTTAGGATCACGTGCCAATTGTCCTCAACGTAAAAACCGTCAAAATTTGTTCAAAAACAATAAGAATCACAGTTTTGATAAGTTTTCTTGCCCTACTTGAGATTTGGTAGGTTTTCCAGTTTATGATGACTATTTTGACAGTTGTCACGTGACTGTCTAAGTAAATAGTATTCTAGGATCATGTGCCAACTGTCATCAACGTCAAAACTGTCAAGATTTTCTATTTTCTAAGAACACATGACTTTTCCACCATTGTGATTTTTTTTAAGGTTACGTGATATTTTTTTGGCTATTTTATAAATTTCTTATAAATTTATTATAGGGTTAGAAAGCCCATTTCATTAGCTATCCATCGACATATAAAAGTCTAAACCTTGTTGATCAAATAAGGTCGTTTTCCAAGTTTAAACAAAACAGTGCACGAAAATTGGACAGGAAACTTTGGTCTTGTTTGAAGCCCTCTAGCGGCCAAACTATTAAACCAATCAACTAATGTCGCGTATCAGTGGAAAGCCCATTTCATTAGCTATCCATCGACATATAAAAGTGCATACCTTGTCAGTCAAATAAGGCAGTTATTTGGGTTGAAACGTAACAGTGCATGAAAATTGATCAGAAAACTTTAACAAAGTTTGAAGCCCTCTAGCGGCCAAATTGGTTAATTAACCAATTTTTAGCGGAGAATAACCTTTTGGATTATCTAGAGGATACTTAGAGTGGTTTAGCAGAATAACCAATTAGACACAAATTGATTAATTTGTTGCTACAAGTGTCTATTTAATCTCAAAATGGAAATTCACACAACTCGACAATAAACGCGTGACCACGTGATTCGAACGTTAAATTGCGAGAAAAATACGGAAAGTCACGTGACCCTAACGAAGTTAAATTGACAGAACGTCACGTGACCGTTAAAAATTAAGAAAATCCGCGAAAATAACGGTCACTCACGTGACCTAAAATCTGACGCTCGAAATGACGCCAAGGCAATGTTGTTTGAATTTTAGTATACGCAAGGTCAAGTTTCGTGAAACCGACTATATTAGCGCTTTTTACCAGCGTTCTTTTTTTCAAAAATGGCGTAAAATTACACTTTAGTTTGTGGACGAACCGCAAGCTAAAAACGGCGCTAATTACGGTGATTTTAAGGGTTAGAATCGCCTGAAAAACGTCGGATTTTCTTAAAAAATAACGTTGTCACGACACAATAACGTGTCTCCTTTTCAACTAATTTAGCTGCATTAAGCAGCTGTTACATCAATTGTCTTAGATTGGCTTTGTCGGGGTCAAAAACGAAACCAACAGACACGCCACACACAAATTGTTTTTAATTTCCATCGAGTCAAATTTAGATACAGTCGGATTCGCGAAAGTTGACCATGACCACGTGACCGAAGCCACTTTACACCACTCAAGGTTGTTGTAACTAGCCTTTGTCACGTGACGCCCAACTTTCGCGAATCCGACTGTATATTTAGTTTCGGCTAATGCCACTTTCAGACTGAAAACACGATGACGTCACAACTGATTGTTTTCAAGTACCAAAGCCATATTATATACCGCCGCCATATTTAACCACCACTTTTGTCTTCCGTTTTTATTTCAATAGAGATTAGGTAACCCCAAGCCAGGATATACGGAAAAGTACCATCACCTTGCTTTCACTCTCATTGGAACCAGTTTTTGCTGAATAATTCGCTTTCACCTTAAAACCATATTTATGTAAGAATTTTTTTTGGTTGCGACTGTACCACTCCGTGACGTCATAATACAGGGTGGTAGTATTCTGAAGTCGTTCAAACTGTGGATCCAGTTTCTTTAGGGGTTTTCACTGATTTTTCATTCCTTGCACTGTTTTCGCATCTCTACTAGTTTAGGAGATATTTCGGAAAATCCATTCTGAGGGCCAAAAACTCCCCCTTTCCTCTGAAAGACACTCAAAACTTTAACCGGTTATATCTCAGTCAGTTTTTGAGATACAGCAACGGGAAACCACTCAAAAAATCCCTTTTTCTCTCCTCTTTCCAATGGTGTAATCCAAAACCACCTTAACAGTCTCTGTTATACAGGGTGAACCAAAAAATGAAAGTTGTTTGAGTTTGGTCACCCTGTATGCAATTCCAGTAGAAAATTGCCAGTTTAAAGTCCGGATTCAGTTTCTTTAGGGTTTTTCACTGATTTTTCATTCCTTAGACTGTTTTCGTATCTCTACTAGTTCAGGAGATATTCCGGAAAATCCATTTTGGGGATCAGAAACTCCCATTTTCCTCTAAAACACCCTCAAAACTTTGGCAGGCCATATCTCAGCCAGTTTTTGAGATACAGCAACGGTTAACCACTCAAAAAATCCCTTTTTTCGTCCTCTTTACAGTGGAGTGCTCCAAAACTACCTTGTCAATCTCTGTTAAACAGGGTGAGCCAAAAAGTGGAATGTGTTTGAGTTTGGTCACCCTGTATGCAATTCCAGTAGGAAATTGATCGTTTTAAATCCGGATTCAGTTTCTTTAACCTTTTTGACGTAATTTTCGTTTTTTGCATTTTTTCCGTATCTCTACTAGTTTAGGAGATATTCCAGAAAATTCATCTAAAAGTATCTCAAAACTTGAAACTGTCAAAAATGCCCTAATTTCAAGGTTAATGACAAAATGGTGGCAGTTATAGCAAAATGAATTTGTGTTTTACACGGTAAAATTAATTAAAATGGCCACTTTGACAGGTTGAAATCGAATATGGCGGCGGTCAGTATAGTAGGCCAAGAAAAACCCACTTTAGAACCAAAATTCAGTGCACTTTTACAAAAAAACGTTAATAACTCGCTTATTTGAAACATTCTGTATAGGCACATCAAATGATCAAAGATAGCTGATGAATGGGGCTATCACGTGACGTTGACAGGACCGACCTAAGTTGTACCGTTTGGTCGCTAGAGAGCGTCAAAGTTAATTAACTTTTTTCGGACTTTCATTTGTTTTATAGCTTCATGGGATATATTTTGACAGTTGTCACGTTCAAGCCAATGCAAATTAAGTGTAAAACACACGGCCCCAATGTCAGAACTGTCAAAATGACACTCATAAAGCTATAAAATGCAATTTAGTAAATTTTTACTCATTCACATTCTTTCAAGTGTGTTTTCTTGTTTTATAGCTTTATAGGACAAATTTTGACAGTTGTCAGATTCACGACATGTCAAATTACGTGTAAAACACACGTCCCCAATGTCAGAACTGTCAAAATAATACCCATAAAGCTATAAAGTGCAATTCAGTTAATATTTACTCATTTCCAATTTTTTTAAAAAGTTTTGTAGTTTTATAGTTTTATGAGACAGATTTTGACAGTTGTCACGTTTATGACAGTTCAAGATATGTGTAAATCAATCGAGCCAAATGTCATAACTGTCAAAATGACACACATAAACCAATAAAATGTAGTTTAGTTGAACTTTACTCATTTACATGCTGTCAAGTGTGTTTCGTACTTTTATAGCTTCACGGGGCTAGTTTTGACAGGTGTCACATTTACGACACCTGTCAAAATATTACCCATAAAGGTATAAAATTCAATTCAGTGAATTTTTACGCTCCTTCGGTAGTTTTTTTCGTCCATATTTTGACAAGTGTCATTTGTTTAGGGTGTGTCACACAAATTTAAGGTTAGTGACAAAATGGTGGCAGTTACGGCAAAACGAACACCGGATTCGTGTTCCACGCGCCAAAATTAGTTAAAATGGTCTACTTGACAGGTTGAAATCCAATATGGCCGCGGTCAGTCAAAACCATGATTTTTGAACAAAATTTCAGGGGCATTTTCCTAAAAAAATCGTGAATAACTCGCTTATTTGAAACGTTCCGTATAAACGTGTCAGATGATCGTAGATAGACAATGAATGGGGCTATCACGTGAGGTTGACAGGACCTGGTTAAGTTGGACCGTTTGGCCGGTAGAGGGCGTCAAAGTTGATCAATATTTTTCCGACCTTTTCTTAAATTATCTCTCCTGGTGGACCACCCTGTATGTACAATAATAACAATAATTAATCTTGGGCAAAGGCTCTTCCTTTATTTGTGTTGCAAATGGCTTCGTATTCAAGTCGACACAACCTGAATAATGTAGAAAAATGACGGCTTTTAAATATTAATTTTTTCTACCGAATTTGACTTTCATGAGGGAGTGTACGACAGGACAAAGGAGTGACAGAACCATTAATTTCGACTGAAAATTTGAATCGTTTTCTCATTATTTCAACGAACAACTTTTTGATTTGCTTTTCCTGTAATTTTAAAGGAATCTTCCACCATTTTGACAATTTTTCAAGTCACGTGACACTTTCCGCCAATTAGTGTCTATTAACGAAACAAGGTCACGCCGGTCAAAAATCGATAGTGACGTCCCGGCAATTTGATTTGATTTTCACTATAGTTTAGATCAACTTTCACCGACTGGCGAATTGCTAGTGACGTCACGTCAATTTGATTTGATTTTCCCTGTACAATGCGGTGTTTTGCCTGGTAACTAGTACTCTAAGTATGTATTTGAAATTTGTACACTCCAATCAATAATTTTTACAAGTGTTTTGTATTTTTTTTTGTTTTCGCGTGCATAATTAACATATTACGAGATGATAATGCAACTAAATAGTAAACAAGCTGATATCAGCTGTCAAGTGGTTTGAACTGGACTATATATATATATATCAGACATCATTTTGGAGTAATTAGTTTACTTTACTTAATTTTGTGTTTTAGTCCACTAAAAATATGAAGTTTTTAGTGGTCGCCATATTGGTGACAGCTGTCACTAGCAGGTAAGTCATTGTCAATTGGTTTAGACGTTGTGAACTTACCATTGGAGCTTACCAGCAATGCTGCCGGTACTCCAGGCAGCCACGCCCACCTTTTTGCCGAATCAGAGGAGGTAAGCAACGTGGCTTTCCCCGACGGATTCATGTGGGGCTACGCCTCCGCGGCTTACCAAGTGGAAGGAGGATGGGACGCCGATGGAAAAGGTAAGACAAACCTCCATTTTTTAGGTTAACCAAGTTAATTTGGGTTAACGGTTTTCTAAAGGCGAAAGCGTTTGGGACTACGACGCCCACAACCATCCCGATTGGTTCCCCGCCAATCAAAATGGCGACGAAGCATGCGATTCTTACCACAAAGTGGACGAGGACATCGGTAAGCTTATTTGACACCTGTCAAATCTTGTAATATGACAACTGACAGCTGTCAAGCGCCAACTGTAATTTTAAGAGTGGAAAAATCCTGGTCTAAACCCCACTTCAGCTTAAGTGTGGTTTGACAAAAAAATTGACATCTGTCAAATCGATTCACACCGGTAATCGAGTCTAAAAACAGTTTGACAGCCTGCCACGTGTCTGACAACTGTCAAAATGTCGGCTGTGAGAATTGCACGGAAGGGCAAATACGTCACATAGATTCCGTCGAACGAAACGGACTTTACGGCTTCACGGACGATTGTTTGACAGTTGTGACGTCACAATCACGTTGACAACCGTCTTAATATCACGTGACGGCTGTCAGCCACGTCACAACACTCAAAATTAGTCTCATTTAGGCACCGTAAAGCTATAAAAGTGAAAGTTTTAATTTTCGTCGCACGAATTACGACTTTACAGCTTCCTTGGCGGCTTCTTGACAGTTGTGACGTCACAATCAAGGTAAATTGAGTTTTATAGTAACGTGACAGCTGTCAGCCACGTCACAACTGTCAAAATTAGTTTGAATTAGCAACGTGAAGGTATAAAAGAGAAAGTTTTAAGTTTCGTTGATTGAAATGCACTTTATACCTTCCTTGGCGGTTTTTTGACAGTTGTGACGTCACAATCAAGGTAAATAGTGTTTTATAGTCACGTGACACCTGTCAGCCACGTCACAACTGTCCGATATAATTTCAAGACTGAGTTTGACAGTTCCCACTTTAACAGCCCATAATTCGGTTATTTGAAGAATTACAGGGTGATTCAATATACTATTTTGTGGCCCTTGAAAACGACCTTTTACCACCCTATATAGCACTTCTATTAAAAATGTCACATAACTGGATTATGTAGTGATAAAGGCAGATTGAATTTTGTTTGTCAAAATCAGACGTATAGTACTTCACAGTGACAGCTGTCAGACGTTTCTTGTTTTCTCTCTCACTCTCGTTGGCTTTCTAGCTTTGAAATGTGCCATTCTTCATCCTTGGAATGGCTTGTTTTGAACTTGACAGTTTTATATGATTTGACAGCTGTCAGACGTTTCTGCAATTTTTCTTCTTCTCTCTCTCACTCTCGTTTGTTTTCTAGCATTGCTGGTGGAACAAGGAGTAAACACTTACAGATTTTCGATCGCCTGGGCCAGAATCCTACCAAACGGCCATATCGACAATATCAACCAAGCTGGTTTGTCCACCCCCACCAAAATTGCTTGTTCTGCGCTAACTCGGTCGGTTTTCAGGTCTCGACTACTACCAACACCTGATCACCAGCCTGAAGGCCAACAATATCGAACCATTGGTGACCATGCACCATTGGGACAACCCCAGAGCGTTGGAGGACGAGGGAGGTTTCCTCAACGAGGTACCACAACTCAAAACGACCGTTAAAAACACGCTTCTAACCTCACTTTTCACTCAAAGAGTCTCATCATCAACGCGTTCGTCGACTACGCCGATCTGCTCTTCCAAACCTACGGCGATGACGTCAAATGGTGGGTCACCTTCAACGAACCGAAACAAACCTGTCAAGGTGGCTACGATTCGGGCGGCATTTCGCCCCAAGACAGGTTGCAATCGGGCATTGGGGGCTACATTTGCGCCCACAATTTGCTCAGAGCCCACGCCAAAGCGTATCGACTCTACGACGAAAAATACAGGGCGACCCAAAACGGTACTAACCTCACAAAATTACAAATTTCTGGTTCACCTCTGGTTTGTTCCTTCAGGTAAAGTGTCGATGGTGATTGACGAGAGCTGGATCGAGCCAGCTTCCAATTCTACAGCTGACATTGAGGCCGCTGAACGGGCAAATTTGATGACCGTAAGTTGTCCCTGTCCAATCAGACAAGAAATTATTTTTTGGCCCACTTTCCAACTCAATTCACATGCTAAACACCGTTCAGAGCATGCACAACAGTCACGTGATCTCTGTCCACCAATTACAAGATTGAAAACAAATTTTTAAACGTTCCAATATCAGCAAAAACGATTATTCAAAACTGTCCTCCAGCCGCCATTTTCTCAACTCCTGGAGGACAAACAAACCTGCATGAACACGCACAATAGTCACGTGACCTCTTTAGACCAATTACAACCTGGAAAAGTTCTCAAAAGTCTCGAAAACAAATTTTGAAACGTTCAAATATCAGCAAAAATGATAATTCAAAGCTGTCCTCCAGCCGCCATTTTTCTCAACTCCTGGAAGACAAACAAACCTGCATGAACACGCACGATAGTCACGTGACCTCTTTAGACCAATTACAAGCTGGAAAAGTTCTCAAAAGCGTCGAGAAAAAAATTGAAACCTTCAAATATCAGCAAAAATAATAATTCAAAGCTGTCCTCCAGCCGTCATTTTTCTCAACTCCTGGAGGACAAACAACACTCACGTGACCTTTGTAGATTAGTCACAAGCTTGACAAGTCTCGTGACAGGTAAAAGTTACGCTAGAAATGTAAACAAAACAGTCACGTGACCCTAGAAGGCCAATTAGCTTGAAAGAGCCTTTTTTCTCGATTTTGGGAGAGTAACTAGCAGTTCAGGGAACATTTAAATGTTTCTGGATTGTTCCGGAACGTTTTTGGAAATTTCTGAAGGCTTCTAGAACCATCTGGAAGGTTCAAGAACCTTCTGGATAGTATTTGGAAGATTCTGAATGCTTTTAGAGACTTCTGGAAGTTCAGGAAACGTTTAAAAGCTTCTTGCATTCAATGAAACTTTACAGCTTCACGGGCTAATGTTTGACAGTTGTAAAGTTACAATCCGGTTAAAAAGTGTCTTGACGTCACGTGACAGCTGTCAACCATGTCAAAACCAGTCTCAAACAACAATGCGGTGCAGTAAAATTGAAAATTTTACATTTCGTTGAATGTAATCGACTTGACAGTTTTATGGACTGATTTTTGACAGCTGTGACGTCACAGTCAAGTTAAACAGTATCTTAACGTCACGTGACAGCTGTCAACCATGTCAAAAATGTCAAAACTAGTCTCAAACAACAATGCGGTGCAGTAAAATTGAAAATTTTACATTTCGTTGAATGTAATTGACTTGACAGTTTTATGGACTGGTTTTTGACAGCTGTGACGTCACAGTCAAGTTAAACAGTATCTTAACGTCACGTGACAGCTGTCAACCATGTCAAAACTAGTCTCAAGCAACAATCCGATGCAGTAAAATTGAAAATTTTACATTTCGTTGAATGTAATTGACTTGACAGTTTTATGGACTGGTTTTTGACAGCTGTGACGTCACAGTCAAGTTAAACAGTGTTTTAATATCACGTGACAGCTGTCAACTATGTCGCAACTGTCAAAATTAATTTCAATTGGGAACGTGAAGTTAAAAAAGAGAAAGTGTAGAAAAATGCACTTTACAGCTGTCTGGACGAGTGTGTTTAACAGTTGTGACGTCATAATCAAGATAAACAGTCACGTGACAACTGTCAACCACGTGACAACTGTCCAAAGTTAGCCTCAGACAGTTTTTCGTCGAAGGTTTTTCGAAAGCTGCTTCTGAAGGAAATGTCAATGTCTTTGGTGTCAAAATCATGTGACATTCAGGTCAATTGTTATTGGCTCCCCTGAAACTAAGTTAACTAAGACAAAATTTGGTTTAGTACGGTTGGTATGCCAATCCAATCGTTTACGGAGACTACCCGGACATTATGAAGGAACGCATTGAGGCTAGAAGTCTTCAGCAAGGTTTCGCCCAATCAAGATTACCTGCTTTTACCGAAGAAGAAAAGGAAGAAATTAAAGGTTCAAGAAATTCAAAAATAAGTTAATTTCTAACCTAAAATTGGGCTAAAATTTCAGGAACCTACGACTACCTAACCATCAACATGTACACCACTGTACTGGGACAAGCCATTGAAGACGTTGACATCAACGAAGTGAGCGTTTACTCGGACATTTCCGTCTACACTTACCAACCAGACGATTGGGAAAAGACTGTTTCTGATTGGTTCAAAGTAAGCCCTTGAAACCCCCCCCCCCACTTCTTAATACGTCATAGAACTGTACTTAGGTGGTTCCTTGGGGTGCGCGTCACTTAGTGACCTGGATCCGCGACACTTACGGTGACGACAAAGGTATCATAGTAACCGAAAACGGTTACCACGACTCTGGTAACGAACTTGACGACCTGGACACGAGAGGGCGCTACCACAAACTCTACCTGAGCAACCTCAACGACGCAATGTACAAAGATGGCGTCAATTTGACCGGTTACATGGCCTGGAGTTTGCTGAATGACGTAGAGTGGTATGCTGGTTGGTTGTAAGTTACTTTCCCCCCACCCAAAGGCTTGTTTACTTAGAGACTAATTGCAGGGTTAATCTGGGGCATTATCACGTGGATTTTGACAGCGAGGAGAAAACTAGGACTGCCAAAGCCTCGGCAGGTTACTACAAACAAGTGGTGACCACTAATTGCTTGGTTGACAGTTGCGAACCGTCCCCAAGGGACACATTGTAGACCCACTTTGAGGTTATTAAAAAAAAAGTAGTTTTGTTGTCAAATTAGGTTAGGAAATAAAAATTTAACACTTCACTTACCTGAATTTCTCGGTGTTGTTAACCAGTCGCCTAAATATAACAAATCTTCCAGGTACACAATCCTTCAGGAACTAGTTAAACTCCACAGTGTCCATCAAACTGAAAAACAAACACTTTTCAGTGTCAAGAATCAGGGCCGTACGGTTATTTTGACAGATACGTCAAAATGTCACTTAAAGTGTTTGGTAGAGCAGAGTTTGGGGCTTTTCAATGTAAAAACAGTCAATTTTGTAACCTTGTCAAAGTCAATTTGACGTAAAATTGTTCTGAAGTGAAAGTACCCTCCCTAAGTGTTGTTTTGACTGTGATTTCTTTTGCACTTGATCTGTCACATTCAAATCACCACTTAGTTTTGAATTGTCGTTTAAACCAACCTAACGAGTGCCAGGAAACTGCATTTAAGGCAAGAACTATTTATTTAGCCTAATTGGCATTGAGAGAATGTGCTAAAAGCGTACGAAAGGTTCAAAAATAGCATTTTCCTACCTGTGTTGGTGCTGGAAAAAGTTAAACCAGTCATCCAAGTCTAGAAACCTTTCAGAAGCGCTCCAGACTGGGTGTGACCCCACAAAACACTGTCAGGGTTCCAAATGTGCCCACCAAACTGGAAAACAGCACTTTTTCATTCATTTTTCTGGGTTTTTGTTGGAAAAAACTGGATTTCCTTGAAAATTGTTTACCGAACGACATTTGACCTGAAAGTGAGGTTAGGTTAGGTAAATGAATCACACAGAGGCACAGCATAACTAGAGAGGACACGTCGTGTCCTATCCAGTTCACTGCGACTGTTTTATTCATTTTTACGTTAAAGACTGGTATTTTCACCTCCGGATAAATTTATTCTGTCCTATTTCCGTAGAAATGACTGATTTTTTTAGATTTTTGAAGTAAAATTGTTCTAAAGTGAAAGTAGCGTCCCTAAGTGTTGTTTTGACTGTGATATTTAAGCACTTGATCTGTCACATTCAAATCACCACCTAGTTTTGTATTGTTGTTTAACTCAGCCTAACCAGTGTCAAAGAACTGCATTTTAGGCAAAAATTTTCTAAATAAGCAGTAGAAAGGGACAAAAAGCTTTAGTGATCTTGTTACTACAAGTTTCATGATTTAATTGTGCGGTTTTTGCCTTATTTACACTAATAAAGCCTGGCAAAAGGTTCAAAATAGCATTTTCCTACCTGTTTTTGTTGGTGTTGGTGTTGGAAAGGGTCAAACCCAGTCAAGTACACAAACTTTTCAGAAACTCCACAAAACACCGACCGGGCCCCAAAATGTGCACATCCAACTGAAAACAACACTTGTTTCAGTCATTTTCACTGTTTTTCAGGGAAAACAGCCCCAATTTACTAGAAAACTGTTTTGTCACTGACAAGCGAGGTTAGGTTTCCACCAATCAATGAAATTACCCTACATGACTCTAGATGGGACACGCTATGTTTCAGTTAAGGCGATTAGTGCACCGGTTAAATTAAACGTAGTTCAGACTGTGACATTTTTCACTTGTTCTGTTACATTCAAACCATACGTAGCTGCAAATCGGGTTGCGTAAGGGTCCAAGTAACTAAAACCCTTACAACTAATCGGTAAAGGGCTGAAAAAGCCTAAAACAGTGACACAGCCCCAAAAAGCAAGTTACGTACCTCCTAAGTAATTAATAATGATTTTCAGGTGGGTCAGGTCAGTTTTTCTGGCCGCTAAACTGTAAAACTACTACTTTTTCAGTAATTTTCACTAAAAAAACTGAAATTACTTGAAAGTTTTTGTTGGAATGACTTTTGGGGCAAAATTGAGGTTAGGTCTACTTTTAAACCAATCAATGAACCAGCCGAGTGTAAATAGATGGGACATGGCGGATGCAGAATCAATGAAACGACATGGCTGGATGGGACATCTGAGAGTTTTTAAGCAGTTCAATTTTAATTATTAAAACTGAATTTTTCCTACTATTGACTAATACGTGACAATGTCAATTACCGGAACATTCCCACAATACCAAAAACTACCCTCATAATGGTGATTTTAATAGGTTTTTAGGGTGTGATAAGCAATACGGGATGTTAAAAGCCCGTAAAAACAGGGGCGTAGCATTATCCTGTTAATTTACCTAATTTGGGGCGTTTTCAGTGCTACGCGCCACTGGTTGGACAATAACCCTCAATAAATACCAGCATATTTAAGGGCAATATGTTACGTACAGTCGAGTGGCCCTTAAGTGGTTATTTTCCCTCTTTTCAAAAAGGTTTTTCGACGTACCAATTGGTATTCATCAACGTTACGTTAAATCAGCATTAAAATTCGTCACGAGCACTGTTTGCTTGCTTGATTTGTCTCCTGAAGTCAATGTGACGTCTTGTACATACATAAATAGCTCTTTGTTGCCTGGACAGGAACCGAAATTTGACAGCTGTCACACGTGATTTGAACATTCCATACATCCGATACACTCACGTGATCACTTTTATGTAACTGGTATATGAATTAACTTAACCTAGATCCATTTTGATTACATTATTGATTACCAAAGTGCTTTTTTTAATTTGGTCAGCAAAAAAGTGAAGTCACACGTGACCCAGTATATTATTTAATTGAAAACAGTCACCTGACCTGTCACAGCAGAAGAGGAAACTTGTAGAGAATTAAATTCCTCTTACAAACTTCTTTTAGTAGTAAAGCGATTAGTTGTAAGGGTTTTAGCTACTTGGACCCTTACGCAACCCGATTTGCAGCTACGTATGGTTTGAATGTAACAGAACAAGTGAAAAATGTCACATTATTTGGTTTCCATAGCAAATTTTTGTGTCAGCTGTCAAATTAAAGTGATGCAGTCTGTCTTTAAAGTGTCAACTGTCAAAGAGCAATAATTAATTAACACCCTTTCCCTCCCCCCGTTTGAAAACTTAATTTATTATGCACAATCCTCCCGGATGGATTTCATTTATACCGTATGTCTCGTGTATACGGGTCACGTGTTTACACAACCCTCGGTATGCGGGCAAATGCCGGTTAAATTCAACCCTCCGGATAACTTTCCCATCCCCTGGTAGATAAATAAAGTCGTTTTTGTTATCTTATCGGGACTAATAAGGGCCCTAAAAGGCTCAAAACTTTGATATCACACTGTATATATATACATATAGAACGTCAGTGGCGGGCATGTCTTCAATTCCTGACGATCACCAGTCGTGACGAAACTTGGGACCACAAACTAACAACATCAAGTCGTAAAACGTACTTAACCCTAACCTCTAACATCAATTTTGACATTTGACAGACTTTTGATTTTTGTTGTGTGTGCAGATAGAGGAAAAGCAGATAACTGCAAGGACCCGCTAGGGGGCGCTAGGAAAGATCGTTATTTTGAAATTTCTCCTCAAATAGCCCGCCAGGGAGCGCTGAAAACGACCGTTATTTTGAAAATTCCCCTCAAATAGCACACTTCTGTTTAACTCCCAATAACTCCATTATTTGTGAAGTAACAGAAAAAATGTAGAGAAGTGAAAAGATAGAGCGAACTGTAGGCTTTCTGACAGTGTACTTATATTTACGGTTAGGCCGCCAGGGAGCGCTGAAAACGACCGTTATTTTGAAAATTCCCCTCAAATAGCACTCTTCTCTTTAACTCCCAATAACTCCATTATTGGTAAAGTTACAGAAAAAACGTACAGAAGTAAAAAGGTAGAACAGATCGTAAGCTTTCTGACAGTGTACTTATATTTACGGTTAGGCCGCCAGGGAGCGCTGAAAACGACCGTTAATTTAAAAATTCCTCTCAAATAGCACTCTTCTCTTTAACTCCCAATAACTCCATTATTTGTGAAGTTATAGAAAAAATGTAGAGAAGTGAAAAGATAGAGCGAACTGTAGGCTTTCTGACAGTGTAGTTACATTTACGGTTAGGCCGCCAGGGGGCGCAGAAACCGCAGCGTCATAATAACAAATAATTCACACTGGATTCAAATAGATGTCGCCACAAGTGGTTGTAGTAGCATGCAAAATTTTAACAAAACTTCGATAAAAATCCTAATTTAGTGCTTCGTCACTGGCATGCTGTAACAAAAGCCAAAACATCACCTGACCCCACTTAAAATCGCTTATCGTACGTAAAAATGGATTAAAATATTAATAATCTGAAAAACTTTCACTAAATTAGGCTAATAACCCGTTAATTGTAGCTTTTATAGCTTCACGGGCATTCCTACTTGTCACTTTAATTCAATTCGATCCATGGAGCTGTCAATGTTTGTCATTTTAATGAGTCCGGTCTGTAGAGCTGTCAAATATCAACTTCAGTATGTACTTCCAATGCCAAATCAGTTCATTGAGGTGTCAAACTAGTCAAACAAGTTTTTTGTTGACTTTTATAGTTTCATGGACTAATAATCAATATACTGGGTGGATATTGATGATTTTCAGCCACCCAGTATGATTAAAAAAAAATAGGCTTATTCCTGTCGTTTGATTAGGGTCATTATTGCTTGCAACCCTTATCCACTCTTATGGTAAATTCCATTGCATTTCTTAATGGTTTCGAGCGATTTTCGACCGTATTTACTCTACCGACCATAAAAAAACCAGATAACAGTGCTGCCTCTGTCTGATAACCGTGTAAAAGCCAATATTGTGTGGATTTCTTGTATTTTTTCCGGTCTTCGAGTATAAATAAAGTGTTTGTCGAGAGCCTTATCTTTGAGTGAACGTTAGTTTAAACAGATGAACTTATCCGTTTGGGGATAAGTAATAAATAACAAGTCAAATACTACCACATGTGCGTTAACAGTTTCGTGGTTGCGCAAACGGTCTTGCAAAGTACGTTGTCAGAAATAATGAGTGAAGTTTGACGCCCTCTAGCGGCCAAACGGGACAACTTAGCCGCGTCCTGTCAACCTCACGTGATAGCCCCGTTTGTTAGCTTTCTTTTGTTTTCTAGTGTGTTTTTCCAAAATGTTTCAAATAAGCGAGTTACGGACGATTTTCTGGACAAATGCACGAAAATATATCCCAAAGTGGGGGAGTTGTTGAACCTACTATACTAGCCGCGGCCATATTAGATTTAACCAAGCAAAATGACGTTTTCAACTAATTCCGGCCTGGGAAACACAAATCTGACGTCCGTTTTGCTTTAAGTGACCCGGTTTCGGTTTTCTTTTCTGTCATTTTTTTGACAGAAAAAAAATGACATTTTGAGAAATGACGCTTTACGTCACATTTCTACCCTTAAACTAGCTAAGGTGGAGAAAGTAGATTTTTAAGCCTTTCAAATCAATGAGATGACAGTTGACGCAAATGACAGTTTTGACAGATGTCACGTGATCTTACGGCGCTCTGTAAGAACTAACTAATCTTATTAGAACTAATCCAATTTACTACTTTCAAGTGACACGAATGACAGTTCTTCAAGTTTTGACAGAGTTCAGAAAATTTTGACATTTGTCACGTGATATTACAACCCTCTTGTCTTAGACGGTCACCTGACAACTGTAATCAGTCAAATAAGAGAGTAACTCAGGGTTGTTAAACAATAGAGGGCATAGAAAATTACCAGAAAATATTAGTCAACTTTGAAGCCCCCTAGCGGCCAAACGAGTAAACCCACAAACAAAAGTGGGTATATTTTTAGAAAGCCCGTTTTATTAGCTATCCATTGAGGTATAAAAGTCCGTATCGTATATAAGTGAAAAAGTGCAAAAAACACAAAAAATGACAGTTGCGTCACAATTTCAAATTTTCAGCAAAACTGACTGATTTCTGGACAGAAAAACCTAACCAAACTTTCCACACGAATAATCTGTACTATTTTCATTTACTTCCGTACCGTATCAATTATGTGCATTTAAAGTCGCATTAAGTGCACGTTTTTCCACCAAATTGATAGGAAAAAACCGCAATCAATCAAAACTAACTCATCCTAGGCTAGAATATCAAGTTCCGGGTCCGCTGATAGTTAAAACAGCCTTCAAAACATGAAAAATAACTAACAACTTCCTATAATAATCACGTTGTGTTATGTTCACGTTAACCTTGGTAAACCTGTACCATACTACCTGCCCACAAATCCTTTTTGCCATATGTTTGTTGTTGTTGTTGTTTCAAATACGTTTCTGCTCGTTTAATGGGAAAGTTTAATTATTGAAACCCCCCTGTACCACTACAACAACCTAATCATCTAAAATCGCCAGTTTCTGAGTTTTGTTTGTCCTCCAGGAGCTGGAAAATGGCGGCTGGAGGACAGTTTTCAATTGCCATTTTAAGGTTTTCTGATCGTTTGATTTGAAATATTTAATAATCCAAACTGTCCTGTACCACTACAACAACCTAATCATCTAAAATCGCCAGTTTCTGAGTTTTGTTTGTCCTCCAGGAGCTGGAAAATGGCGGCTGGAGGACAGTTTTCAATTGCCATTTTAAGGTTTTCTGATCGTTTGATTTGAAATATTTAATAATCCAAACTGTCCTGTACCACTACAACAACCTAATCTTCTAAAATCACCAGTTTCTGAGTTTTGTTTGTCCTCCAGGAGCTGGAAAAATGGCGGCTGGAGGACAGCTGTGAATTACCATTTTGAACTCAATTCTCTACTCGCTTGTTTTGAAATATTTAATCATCCAAACTGTCCTGTGCCACTACAACAACCTAATCATCTAAAATCGCCAGTTTCTGAGTTTTGTTTGTCCTCCAGGAGTGGAAAAATGGCGGCTGGAGGACAGCTGTGATTAACCATTTTAAAGTCAGTTTTCTGATCGTTTGATTTAAAATATTTAATAATCCAAACTGGCCTGTACCACTACAACAACCTAATACAGCTTACAGGTTTGTTTGTCCTCCAGGGAGTGAACATAATGGCGGCTGGAGGACAGCTGTGATTAACCATTTTCGCTACAATTTAGTCAAGTCACCGAATTCGACCAAAAACTTTCACTTTTTCTTCCTTCCTTGTTTGTAAGCGATTATTAGTTGGTTCTGGGCGATTTTTGTAGGTGCAAAACAAAGAAAGTTGCCTTGCACGTTCCATTGCACGCTCAAGGATAGCGTATTACTTAAAAATGTGTGCAATTCCAGTCGTAGAAAACGTGTAAGCTTGTCGAATTAACATAAAATCATGGAACTGAAATGACTATTAAGTAGAAAAATATCGCATAAATATAGTGCGGATCAAAGAAATTTGCATTATGACGTCACAGTCGCATTGAGTCAAGTGGTGTGACAACTATGACTTAATTAGTATTATAAAAGGTAAAACGTAGTCACTTCACTAATTCACCTGACCGATTTACTTAAAAGTGATAAATGACACAAACCGTTAATGTGACGTCACGGTCATTTAGTTTGATTTACGTTATATGAGTGCGGTGATGAGATTTAAGTTAAAATTGTACGTAGAAGGCTGGTGAAAAAGACCCTTCTTTACACACGTGTTAGTCACAAAAACTGCGCAGTGGGTTAAGAGTACGACAATGACAGGACAAAAATTGGAAAATCTAAAAACAATTTTTTACGTTATACGGTGAGATTTTGACTTTTTTTTTGTTATTCCTCCCACTGTTTTCAGGTCAAATTTTTCTCTGTTATTCAATCTTTTTACGAGGGTGGCTATTAACCCAGCTTCAGGTGGTACCGCCCGGGGTGAGGTTGAATGGTGGGTAGAAAAACCAGATTTGGGACAAATAATGAATTAGTACCAGATTTAGAAACTTTCCTGTACAAAATCGGACCCCTGGTAAAACTGGTAATTTTTATGCACTGTTTTGTTAAAACTTAAAAAACTATTTTATTTAACCAACAAGGTATAGACTTTTATATGTCGATGGATAGACAATTAAATGGGCTTTCCAACCATGTTAAAATATTAGATGATTGGTTAAATAGTTTAACCGCTAGAGGGCGTCAAACTTGACCAAAGTTTCTGCGCCAATTTTTACGCACTGTTTAGTTAAAACTTAAAAAACTATCTTATTTAACCAACAAAGTATGGACTTTTATATGTCAATGGATAGACAATAAAATGCACTTTCCAACCATGTTAAAACATTAGATGATTGGTTATACAGTTTGGCCACTAGAGGGCGTCAAAGTTGACCAAAGTTTCTTAACCAATTTTTACGCACTGTTTAGTTAAAACTTAAAAAACTATCTTATTTAACCAACTAGGTAGGGACTTTTATATGTCAATGGATAGACAATAAAATGGACTTTCCAACTAAATTAAAACATTAAGTGATTGGTTAAATAGTTTAGCCGCTAGAGGGCGTCAAACTTGACTAAAGTTTCTTAACCAATTTTTATGCACTGTTTCGTTAAAACTTTAAAAACTATCTTATTTAACCAACAAAGTATAGACTTTTATATGTCAATGGATAGACAATAAAATGCACTTTCCAACCATGTTGAAAAATTAAGTGATTGGTTAAACAGTTTGGCCGCTAGAGGGCGTCAAAGTTGACTAAAGTTTCTTAACAAATTTTTACGCACTGTTTCGGTAAAACTTAAAAAACTATCTTATTTAACCAACTAGGTAGGGACTTTTATATGTCAATGGATAGACAATAAAATGCACTTTTCAACCATAATGAAACATTAAGTGATTGGTTAAATAGTTTGGCCGCTAGAGGGCGTCAAACCAAATGACAGCTATCAAAAACTAATAAAGCTTAACAGGCACTTTTACAGGCCTATACTGAAATTCAAACAAAATTGCTGTGACGTCACCACTGTTAATCATTTACGTCAACTGACGACTAAATTAATCACAATTTGGTAACTTTCCAGGTTAGGCAGCTATTGCGTCACACTAATTTTGTTTGATTTTCGCTCGCGGTAAACGTGACGTTTGATAAACTGACAGCTGTCAAAAACGTCACACACACCTTGTTACGTCACACCGTACATTACTTTGATTTAGACTTGTTGTTATGTAACTGTACTGATAACTTGAATGAACCGTATTGTTTATGTTATTTTGTGATATTTTTTAAGGTTAAAAGTTTATCGTTACCACATTTAGTTTAAACGGTAAAAATCAAAGTAATACTGCGATGACGTAACAGGGGCTTGTTATTTTGACATTACTTGACTTATACAGTGTGTCGCCAAATTGCATTGTATGTATATTCGATTGTCATGTAAAATCGGCGTGATTTATGTGTATGTGGAGGGAACCTTTCGACCTTATAACCACACTTTTTCAGCTCAATCCGATCCGTTCCCTAGTGGCATAATAATTCGTTTTACATCTGTCCGCGCCGCTATACAACAATTCTAAAAATAAAACAAACAATTCGGCTAGTAGTACCAGTGCAGGTCGGGTTCCTGGTACCAAAGGCACCGGCAACGTCGCTTGTTTACCATTTGTAGGCGCGCTGCACTGGCAACGTCGCTTTCAAACCGCCGTCCGCCGACTGCACTACTCATCAGAGTAAAAGAACCATGAACTTTTCAATCATTTTCACTTTGAATTCGTTAATATTTTTTATACAGAGTGTCTCAAAATGACAGGAATTTCACAACTGTCAGCTGTCAAATTTGACTTTTTTTTTTATTGCAATTCCGCTTCTAATATAGGTATTGTCGTACAGTGAACCCTTGAAACGTACTTTTGACCACCCTGTATAGTGTCTGTAGTCAAAATGTCAAATAACCTAGTTATTTGCTGTTAAAGATTGTGACCTTTCAAATTTGACAGCGGCTATTTTAAACGTCAATAACTCGGTTATTTTACCACGTACAGGGTGATTCAATATATCATTTGAAAGCCCTTTAAATACTCTTTTGATCACTCTATATAGCATTTTTAGTGAACGTGTCAAGTAACTGAGTTGTTTGCTGTTAAAGACCGTGCACTCTCAAATTTGACAGCGGCTGCTTTAAATGTCACTAACTCAACTAAACAGTGAATTCATTAGGGTCGATTATCGCTTGCTAGCAAGTCCAGTTTGTACGGCAAAATCCATTAGGACTGTAACAAGTTTCAAGCAATTTTCAACCAAATTGACGTTTTTCCTTTTAACTGAAACCTTGACGATTTGCGCAATTTTACTGTGTGTGTGTGTATAGTTCATTCAAAACTATTTACCATTCCAACTATCATAAAAATATGAATGTATGAATAGTTGTTTGAGTTTTAATTACGTTTTCGTCATCGAGAGTGGTTGCGCGACAAAAACCGGTCCGCTGGCCAGCCTGCCTACCTGTTTTGAATCCATTTGACTGCTCGGAACAGAAAAATCAGTTTCTCTTATATTTTTCATTTGAATTATCGGCTTTTCGATGGCAGAAATCAAACGGAAAAAGTGTTTATTTACACACCCAGTATCGTACAGTATTTGTACAGTTTCGGCCTTGGTTCCCCCTGTATTTGTCTGTGCAAGAATAACATTTACACAGCGAGGGACAAATATCTGCGTTGATATGCTGTAAAATCCATTTTATTTTTTTGGTCAAACAGTAAATTTGAGAAAAATGGTGTTTTTACCGGAAAAGTGGTACCAAACCGCACTACTAGACAAGTAAAAAAATAAAAAGTTCCTGAAGAAGCTTGTAAAAACGTTCGAAACGTCGTGGGTGTCACGCGCAGCTCACGTGACTTAATGTGTCAATTAAATACAGTCGTTTAACTCACCACTGAATTTTCGCACAATTTCAGTGAAATTTGAGTTGTTTAAGGAAAAATTGCAGTACGTCCCTGGATTGTGAGGTTAATTAACTGTCTGCGCAGCAAATTTCAGGACCGTAACCCCAAAATTTCGAAAAAAGTGACTGAAATTGGGTTTTAATGCATTTTTACTGAATTTCCTTAATTTTCATTGTATTTTCGCACAATTTCAGTGAAATTTGAGTTTTTTAACGAAAAATTGCAGTACGTCCCTGGATTGTGAGGTTAATTAACTGTCTGCGCAGCAAATTTCAGGACCGTAACCCCAAAATTTCGAAAAAAGTGACTGAAATTGGGTTTTAATGCATTTTTACTGAACTTTCTTAATTTTCATTGTATTTTCGCACAATTTTAGTGAAATTTGAGTTTTTTAACGAAAAATTGCAGTACGTCCCTGGATTGTGAGGTTAATTAACTGTCTGTAAAGCAAATTTCAGTGTCTGCGCAGCAAATTTCAGGACCGTAACCCCAAAATTTCGGAAACAGTGACTGAAATTGTGTTTCAGTGCACTTTCTTAATTTTCATTGTATTTTCGCACAATTTCAATGAAATTTGAGTTGTTTAAGGAAAAATTGCAGTACGTCCCTGGATTGTGAGGTTAATTAACTGTCTGTAAAGCAAATTTCAGTGTCTGCGCAGCAAATTTCAGGACCGTAACGTTTAAATTGCAGAATTTCTGGCTGAAATTGTGTTTTCTTGCATTTTTTATGATTTTAGTACAGTCTGAGTGAAATTAGGGTGGTTTGTGAAATTTTCCGGTACGTGCCTGGATTTTAAAGTTAATTAACTGTCTGCACAGCAAATTTCAGGGCCGTAACCCCAAAATTTCGAAAAAAGTGACTGAAATTGAGTTTCAATGCACTTTTTCTGAATTTCCTTACTTTTCATTGTATTTTCGCACAATTTGAGTTGTTTAAGGAAAAATTGCAGTACGTCCCTGGATTTTGAGGCTAATTAACTGTCTGCACAGCAAATTTCAGGACCGTAACCCCAAAATTTCGAAAAAAGTGACTGAAATTGGGTTTCAATGCATTTTTACGAAACTTCCTTAATTTTCATTGAATTTTCGCACAATTTCAGTGAAATTTGAGTTGTTCAAGGAAAAAAATTGCAGTACGTCCCTGGATTTTGAGGTTAATTAACTGTCTGCACAGCAAATTTCAGGACCGTAACCCCAAAATTTCGAAAAAAGAGACTGAAATTGTGTTTCAATGCATTTTTACTGAACTTCCTTAATTTTCGCACAATTTCAATGAAATTTGAGTTGTTTAAGGAAAAAGTGCAGTACGTCCCTGGATTGTGAGGTTAATTAACTGTCTGTAAAGGAAATGTCAGTGTTTGCGCAGCAAATTTCAGGACCGTAACCTTTAAATTGCAGAATTTCTGGCTGAAATTGTGTTTTCTTGCATTTTTTATGATTTTAGTACAGTCTGAGTGAAATTAGGGTGGTTTGTGAAATTTTCCGGTACGTGCCTGGATTTTAAAGTTAATTAACTGTCTGCACAGCAAATTTCAGGGCCGTAACCCCAAAATTTCGAAAAAAGTGACTGAAATTGAGTTTCAATGCACTTTTTCTGAATTTCCTTACTTTTCATTGTATTTTCGCACAATTTGAGTTGTTTAAGGAAAAATTGCAGTACGTCCCTGGATTTTGAAGCTAATTAACTGTCTGCACAGCAAATTTCAGTGTCTGCGCAGCAAATTTCAGGACCGTAACCCCAAAATTTCGAAAAAAGTGACTGAAATTGTGTTTCAATGCATTTTTACTGAACTTCCTTAATTTTCTCACAATTTCAGTGAAATTTGAGTTGTTTAAGGAAAAATTGCACTACGTCCCTGGATTGTGAGGTTAACTAACTGCTCGCACAACAAATTTCAGTGCCGTAACCCCAAAATTTCAGAAAAAGTGACTAAAATTGTATTTCAGTCCCGAATTTCCTCGATTTTTGTTCTCTCATTTTGACGCAAAAAATGACGTCCCTAACCTTAAAATCAAATTTTTGGTGCAATTTTGAAAGCGGCGTTGTACTTAATGACAACCTTAATTCATTTAAACCACTGGAGTACGGCCCTGAATACTGCAGCAAAGTCAGATATTTGACAGTTAAGTGCAGGTCCGTAACCCGTACATTTCTAGTCCGAATGATATCAAATCTAAGTTGGTGTCACGCACTAGAAACTGCGATTTACATCATATTTCTAACACAGAAACTGGAATAACAAATGTTGTTACGGTCGAGTTTCGCTTGAAACAGTTCAGTGAAACAATAGGTTTTCGCGTAAGCTAGCGTAGCGCTGCCAAACGAAAATGGGTTTTACAGGCGATTTTGTCCTTGACTGTCCTTTCAAACTGTGTTTCTGTTAGTTCAAACTTTGACACTGTTTTTCTCTCTGACTGTACTGAATTTGGTAGTGTTTTTTTTTGTTAGTGGATAGGAAATTTAATGAGGATTCCAAAAATGTGCTTAAAACTGTCATTTTCACACCACAAATGGGTTTTACAGGCGATTTTGTCCTTGACTGTCCTTTCAAACTGTATTTCTGTTAGTTCAAACTTTGACACTGTTTTTCTCTCTGACTGTACTCAATTTGGTACTGTTTTTTTAGGTTAGTGGATAGGAAATTTAATGAGGATTCCAAAAATGTGCTTAAAACTGTCATTTTCACACCACAAATGGGTTTTACAGGCGATTTTGTCCTTGACTGTCCTTTCAAACTGTGTTTCTAGCAGTTCAAATTTTGACACTGTTTTTCTAACTGACTATACTCGATTTTTTAGTGTTTTTTTAGGCTATTGGATAGGAAATTTAATGAGGATTCCAAAAATGTGCTTAAAACTGTCATTTTCACACCACAAATGGGTTTTACAGGCGATTTTGTCCTTGACTGTCCTTTCAAACTGTGTTTCTGTTAGTTCAAACTTTGACACTGTTTTTCTCTCTGACTGTACTCAATTTGGTACTGTTTTTTTAGGTTAGTGGATAGGAAATTTAATGAGGATTCCAAAAATGTGCTTAAAACTGTCATTTTCACACCACAAATGGGTTTTACAGGCGATTTTGTCCTTGACTGTTCTTTCAAACTGTGTTTCTAACAATTCAAACTTTGACACTGTTTTTCTAACTGACTATACTCGATTTTTTAGTGTTTTTTTAGGCTATTGGATAGGAAATTTAATGAGGATTCCAAAAATGTGCTTAAAACTGTCATTTTCACACCACAAATGGGTTTTACAGGCGATTTTGTCCTTGACTGTCCTTTCAAACTGTGTTTCTGTTAGTTCAAACTTTGACACTGTTTTTCTCTCTGACTGTACTCAATTTGGTACTGTTTTTTTAGGTTAGTGGATAGGAAATTTAATGAGGATTCCAAAAATGTGCTTAAAACTGTCATTTTCACACCACAAATGGGTTTTACAGGCGATTTTGTCCTTGACTGTTCTTTCAAACTGTGTTTCTAACAATTCAAACTTTGACACTGTTTTTCTAACTGACTATACTCGATTTTTTAGTGTTTTTTTAGGCTATTGGATAGGAAATTTAATGAGGATTCCAAAAATGTGCTTAAAACTGTCATTTTCACACCACAAATGGGTTTTACAGGCGATTTTGTCCTTGACTGTCCTTTCAAACTGTGTTTCTAGCAGTTCAAATTTTGACACTGTTTTTCTAACTGACTATACTCGATTTTTTAGTGTTTTTTTAGGCTATTGGATAGGAAATTTAATAAGGATTCCAAAAATGTTCTTAAAACTGTCATTTTCACACCACAAATGGGTTTTACAGGCGATTTTGTCCTTGACTGTCCTTTCAAACTGTGTTTCTGTTAGTTCAAACTTTGACACTGTTTTTCTCTCTGACTGTACTGAATTTGGTAGTGTTTTTTTAGGTTAGTGGATAGGAAATTTAATAAGGATTCCAAAAATGTGCTTAAAACTGTCATTTTCACACCACAAATGGGTTTTACAGGCGATTTTGTCCTTGACTGTATTTTCAAACTGTATTTCTGTTAGTTCAAACTTTGACACTGTTTTTCTCTCTGACTGTACTCAATTTGGTAGTGTTTTTTTAGGTTAGTGGATAGGAAATTTAATAAGGATTCCAAAAATGTGCTTAAAACTGTCATTTTCACACCACAAATGGGTTTTACAGGCGATTTTGTCCTTGACTGTCCTTTCAAACTGTGTTTCTAGCAGTTCAAATTTTGACACTGTTTTTCTAACTGACTATACTCGATTTTTTAGTGTTTTTTTATGCTATTGGATAGGAAATTTAATGAGGATTCCAAAAATGTGCTTAAAACTGTCATTTTTACACCACAAATGGGTTTTACAGGCGATTTTGTCCTTGACTGTCCTTTCAAACTGTGTTTCTAGCAGTTCAAATTTTGACACTGTTTTTCTCTCTGACTGTACTGAATTTGGTAGTGTTTTTTTAGGTTAGTGGATAGGAAATTTAATGAGGATTCCAAAAATGTGCTTAAAACTGTCATTTTCTCATTCCAAGTGGGTTTTACAGGCGATTTCGTCCTTGACTGTCCTTTCAAACTGTGTTTCTAACAATTCAAACTTTGACACCATTTTTCACCATGACTGTACCGATATGTTTTTTGTTTTTTTTGGCTATTGAATAGGAAATTTAATGAGGATTCCAAAAATGTACTTAAATCAAACATTTTCTTTCTAGAAGTGGGTTTCACCAGCGATTTTGTCCCTGACTGTCCTTCCAAACTGAGGTTTCTTTTAGTTCAAAATTTGACACTGCTTTTCTCCCAGACTGTACCACATTTTATATGGTTTTTCCAAGTACCTGAATAGGAAATTTAGCGAGGATTCCAAAAATGTGCTTAAAACTGTCATTTTCTCATTCCAAGTGGGTTTTACAGGCGATTTTGTCTCTGACTGTCCTTTCAAACTGTGTTTCTAGCAGTTCAAACTTTGCTACTGTTTTTCTAACTGACTATACTCGATTCTTTAGTGTTTTTTTAGGTTAGTAGATAGGAAACTTAATAAGGATTCCAAAAATGTGGATAAAACTGTCATTTTCTCATTCCAAGTGGGTTTTACAGGCGATTTTGTCTCTGACTGTCTTTTCAAACTGTGTTTCTGGCAGTTCAAACTTTGACAGCGCTTTTCTCTCTGACTGTACCGAATACCTATTGTTTTCATTCGATTGGCAATCTGAAGCCAAGCCTTCTTCAAGGCATTATTATCCTTGTGCTGAGGGTGCTTAGAATCCCACAAAATGGGGTAACTTTGGACAAAATCAATTAGCGTAGTGTTAAAATCGTTTTCGTTCATCTCCACGGACATATTTGCTTTGCTGTTTCTGTTTTGTTTTCTGTCCCTGTCATGAATGTCATGATTACGACGTTTACGCGCGGAAAATATCAAAATATGCAATCCGGTCCGGATAGACGGACAGAACGCTGATTGGTTGAACGATTTTCCGCTGTCCGCATTCCGCGAATGTTCCGGATTCATGTGAACCGAGCTTAAGTTGTTAACGACCTGTCCGTTAATCTTAATGCCGTCCTCTGCATCTGTCAAGGCTCTTTCGAAGATTGCTTCAGGGTCTAGGTTAAAAAGTAGGGGGGACAGAACGCAACCCTGTCTCACCCCTCTCTCTATCGGGAATTTCTGTGTAGTTTCATTGCCCACTTTCACCGATGCTGTTTGATTTGCGTACAGGGTCTTTATGAAACGTGCATCGTTCTTATCTATCCTCTTGTCTTGAAGCATTTTGATTAACTCGACTGTGTTTGACACAGTCGAACGCCTTTTGATAATCTATGAAACACATGAATACGTCCTTTTGCTGATCTCTGCATTTCTGAAGTAATACGGTCAAGCTGTAGAGTGCTTCTCGTGTGCCAAACCCTTGTCTGAACCCAAACTGGGTACTACTAACATCCATTTCGCATCTGTTATAAATTCTTGTATGGACTATCTTTAGGAAAAGCTTCAAGACCTGGCTCAGTAAGCTGACCATTCGGTACTGGTCACTATGGTTTGCATTTGGCTTCTTTGGGATCGGAACAAAAATCGACTGGAGCCAGTCCTGCGGTATTTCACCCGTCTCATATATGTTGTTAAATATTTCTGTCAAGGAGTCTAGATTTTCGTCATTTAGCAGCTTTATTATCTCTATATAAACTTCGTCTGGTCCCAATGCCTTTCCTTGCTTGCTTTGTTTAATTGCCTTGAGGACTTCTGATTTTAGTATCTTTGGGGAGGGTTCACCTTCATAGTCTTCTGCGAAATTTCTTTTGTTTTTATCCGCATATAGTTGCTGTGTGTATTCCTTCCAATGGAGGAGAAGGTCCTTGGGATCGGAGATGATTCGGTTGTCCTTCACAATATTGTTCATGTTACAAGACTTTTTTCGGCCTGTAACTTCCTTCACTAATTTATGTGTGTTAAAGTGATCATGTCTCTCCTCCAATTCTTCTATTTCTGAGCATTTTGAAGAAGTTTAAAAAATATTATTGTAGCCAGTTTTCATAGTTTCCAGACAAACTGAAAGACTCATGCAAATCGAGAGACTTTAATACTGAAAATTGACTTGTAGACATAAAAACTACTTTTTCAAGAATTTGTTACTACAAATTCATACATTTAAACTTTGAAAATTGACTTGAACCCCAAAATGTGACTGAACTAATAAAAAGTGACATCAGAAGCTTAAAATTTGCATTTGAAGTAAGTTTTCATAATTTGAAGACAAATTTCCAATATTTTAGTCTTAAAATAGTCTTAAATACAGGACATTGACATTAGATTCATGAAAATAGTCTTGAAAACTAACTTTTCGTACTTTTTACTTTGCTTTTCATTTTCTTAGAATTCTGGACTATTTTTAGTGATTCAAAACTGCTTTCAGCTTGGAAAATCGAAGTTATTGACATAGCAAACTTAAAAAAAACAATTTTTACATTCTCGATAGACTTAAAATGTCATTCTAAGCTTTTTTACTATTAAATCGACTTCTAGACATCTCAGTGCTAAAAATTCAAGTATTTCTTAAAAATCTAGACTGTTTTTAGTGCTTTAAGATGCTTCAAGACTATCTTTTGACTTATCAGGCCTAAAAGCCAGTTTGTACACTATCCGTAGTTTTGAAAATGTCATTTTCATCATTGAACACCTAGGAATTAGGGAGGGTGTTTTAAAATGGTTTGAATCGTATTTGTCAAATAGAGTCCAACGTGTTAAGTTTAACCTAACCTAAGCTAACCTAACCTAACCCAACCCAACTTTAAAATTGTCTTGGAAACGAAAAATTGACTTAAGAAGCTTAACAAATTTTAATGTAGCCAGTTTTCATAGTTTCCAAATAAACTGAAATTCTTTAGTTGTAAAAATTGATTTAGAAAAGATAAAAATTGATTTCAGAAGATTAAAAATTGTGTTTCTAACCAGTTTTCATACACATCCAGATACTTTAATATTCAAAATTGACTTGTTTACATAAAAAAAACACTTTTTCTAGGATTTTTTATTACAAATTCATACATTTAAACCTTAAAAATTGACTTGAACACCAAAAAGTGACATCAGAAACGTAAAATTAGCATTTGAAGTTAATTTGAAGACAAATTTCAATATTTTAGTCTTAAAATAGTCTTAAATACAGGACATTGACATTAGATTCATGAAAATAGTCTTGAAAACTAACTTTTCGTACTTTTTACTTTGCTTTTCATTTTCTTAGAATTCTGGACTATTTTTAGTGATTCAAAACTGCTTTCAGCTTGGAAAATCGAAGTTATTGACATAGCAAACTTAAAAAAAACAATTTTTACATTCTCCATAGACTTAAAATGTCATTCTAAGCTTTTTTACTATTAAATCGACTTCTAGACATCTCAGTGCTAAAAATTCAAGTATTTCTTAAAAATCAAGACTCTTTTTAGTGCTTTAAGACTATCTTTTGACTTATCAGGCCTAAAAGCCAGTTTGTACACTATCCGTAGTCTTGAAAATGTCATTTCAAGCTTAGCTTCTTTAGTATTAAATTTCTACACTTATAGGTGCAATAAATTGTAGTATCTCTAAGAAATTCAGACTGTTTTTAGTGCTTTTTAAGACTGAAAAATCGAGTTTAAGACTATTTCCAAAAGTCAAGTTTCATTAGTAATAAAAGTAAAAAAATTTGGTACCAAATTTTATTGTCATTATGTCATTGACTGTCTTTCAAAACTATGTTTCTGACAGTTCAAACTTTGACACGCTTTTCTTTTTGACTGTACTAAATTTTGTAATGTTTTTTTAGGTTACTGGATAGTAAATTTAATAAGGATTTCAAAAATGTGCTTAAAATAGTCATTTTCTCACTCCAAGTTTGTTTTAGAGGCAATTTTGTCCTTGACTATCCTTTCAAACTGTCTTTCTGGCAGTTCAAACTTTCACACCGCTTTTCTCCCTTATTGTACTAAATGTTGTAATAGTTTTTTAGGTTATTGGATAGGCAATTTAATGAGGATTTCAAAAATATGCTTCAAACAGTCATTTTCTCACTCCAAGTGGGTTTTTGAGGCGATTATGTCCTTGACCATCTTTCAAAACTATGTTTCTGTCAGTTCAAACTTTCACACGCTTTTCTTTTTGACTGTACTAAATTTTGTAATGTTTTTTTAGGTTACTGGATAGGAAATTTAATGAGGATTCTAAAAATGTGCTTAAAACTGTCCTTTCAAACTGTCTTTCTGGCAGTTCAAATTTTGACACGCTTTTCTTTTTGACTGTACTAAATTTTGTAATGTTTTTTTAGGTTACTGGATAGTAAATTTAATAAGGATTTCAAAAATGTGCTTAAAATAGTCATTTTCTCACTCCAAGTGGGTTTTAGAGGCAATTTTGTCCTTGACTATCTTTCAAAACTATGTTTCTGACAGTTCAAACTTTCACACGCTTTTCTTTTTGACTGTACTAAATTTTGTAATGTTTTTTTAGGTTACTGGATAGGAAATTTAATGAGGATTCTAAAAATGTGCTTAAAACAGTCATTTTCTCACTCCAAGTGGGTTTTAGAGGCAATTTTGTCCTTGACTATCCTTTCAAACTGTCTTTCTGGCAGTTCAAATTTTGACACGCTTTTCTTTTTGACTGTACTAAATTTTGTAATGTTTTTTTAGGTTACTGGATAGTAAATTTAATAAGGATTTCAAAAATGTGCTTAAAATAGTCATTTTCTCACTCCAAGTGGGTTTTAGAGGCAATTTTGTCCTTGACTATCTTTCAAAACTATGTTTCTGACAGTTCAAACTTTCACACGCTTTTCTTTTTGACTGTACTAAATTTTGTAATGTTTTTTTAGGTTACTGGATAGGAAATTTAATGAGGATTCTAAAAATGTGCTTAAAACAGTCATTTTCTCACTCCAAGTGGGTTTTAGAGGCAATTTTGTCCTTGACTATCCTTTCAAACTGTCTTTCTGGCAGTTCAAACTTTCACACCGCTTTTCTCCCTTATTGTACTAAATGTTGTAATAGTTTTTTAGGTTATTGGATAGGCAATTTAATGAGGATTTCAAAAATATGCTTCAAACAGTCATTTTCTCACTCCAAGTGGGTTTTTGAGGCGATTATGTCCTTGACTATCTTTCAAAACTATGTTTCTGACAGTTCAAACTTTCACACGCTTTTCTTGTTGACTGTACTAAATTTTGTAATGTTTTTTTAGGTTATTGGGTAGGAAATTTAATGAGGATTTTAAAAATGTGCTTAAAACAGTCATTTTCTCACTCCAAGTTTGTTTTAGAGGCAATTTTGTCCTTGACTGTCCTTTCAAACTGTCTTTCTGGCAGTTCAAACTTTCACACCGCTTTTCTCCCTTATTGTACTAAATGTTGTAATGTTTTTTTAGGTTAATGCTTAGCTTCTTTAGTATTAAATTTCTACACTTATAGGTGCAATAAATTGTAGTATCTCTAAGAAATTCAGATTGTTTTTAGTGCTTTTTAAGACTGAAAAATCGAGTTTAAGACTATTTCCAAAAGTCAAGTTTCATTAGTAATAAAAGTAAAAAAATTTGGTACCAAATGCTACGATATTAGTCTTGAGAATTAAAATAGCCCGAAAGTTTAATTTACTTCTAGTCTTGTTTCAGAAAATTGAGTTGTACACTAATTAAAGTCCTGAAAATAGACTTTCGGACTCTCTTTAGTCCTAGTAAAGTTAGTTTTAACCTTAGAAATCAACTTTTAGATTATTTTTAGTAGCAAAAAATGAGTTTCACGTACAATACAATCTTTGTCTTGATTTCCGGACTGGTTTTAGTTTTTACCAGGAAGGCAGTCTGAGAAAACGAATTATAAGACTATTCCTAGTAGTTAATAGCAAGGTTTTAGACTATTCAGTACAAATTTGGACTCTCACAAGTCTTTACACTATAAAACGATATTTTAAATTGAAATTTGGAGGGCTGTATCTTAGGAAACGTTTTTCAGAAAAATTACATAATGCAAGTCAACTTATTTTTTGATTGGCTACCGAATGGTGAATTATTGACACCGAATAATTGGTGATCCATTAAAACTGGATCACCCTGTTTGTTAACTGTGTAAATTAATTACTTTTAGGAGATTTTAAAGATCGGAGAAAGGGAGAAGGACATAGCCAGAACGTTAGAGGCAGTAGATGAGAATGTTTTCACTACTAAAGAAAAATCGAAAAGGGCCGAACACGATCTGGATCATGCCGAAGAATTTCTGATCGAAATTGAGGAAAGACTGTACGAAATCGAAGACAGTTTCGAACAACAAGCCAAAAAAGCATTCCAAGCAGCTTGGGAAAGGTCGAAATCGGTGGGTCAACAGTCAGACAAAATGACCCAAATAGCCCAGGAAGCAAGAGAAATGGCGGACATGCTGGATCTCAAAGCTGAAAATACAGCAGACGAAGCCAGAAAAGCGAAAAACCAATCTGTAGAAGCGTACGAGCAAATCAAAGCTATAAACTCCATTCAGCAGAACATTAGCGAAGCAGCCAGGAAATTGAACGATGAAATGCAGAACGCCGAGTTCAAACTGAACCGAACTCGTGAATGGACGGAAGATGTCAGCACCGAAGCTCGAGAAGTCAAAAACGACGCTCTAGCCTCACTGAACGAAGTCAACAACCTCATACTACCTCAAGTAAATGTCCTGGACGTCAGAAAACACTCGCAACAACTGGAGGAGGAAGCTTCCAGACTGAACGACCGCTCCAAGGAATTAACGCGAGAAGCTGAAAGTCTTCGTAGTAACGTAGAGGAGAAACAACTATCCGGACGCGATTTATTAGAAACCGGCTTGGAACAACAAGAAGACATCGAAGACCTAAAAAACGACTTGGAATTCTGCGACGCGCAAGCCGGCCAAGCCATTAAACTTTGGAATGACATTCTGCAACGAGCTGAAGGAAACTACGAATTGATCACGGCGTTCGACACGGAAATGCAACAGTCCAAAGACCTGGCCGAGCAAGCGTTAAGAAGCATTCCAGACGTGCAAGCGACTCTTCGAGAAACCATCTCGGATAGCCGTGAAGCTGGCGACGTCATCCAGAACGCCAAAGACAACGTGGGAATGGCGCTGGAAAAGGCGAACGAGGCCAATCGTTTGGCGGACGACGCGTCAAGAAAAACGCAACAAATCAAAAGTGAGGCGGAAGATTTGAGGAAGAACACGACCTTTTTAAAGGACGAGGCCGGGTTTATGTACGACAGGGTGTTGAACACTGAGGCCGAGCTGAAAAACCTGTGGGACAAAGCGAGGAGTAATAGTACTCTAGTGCACGATGCTAAGGAGAAGGTTAGTTGAATGGGCCTGTCCCACAATTTTTTTTTATTTCATAACTACAAAGACGGATTGAAATAGTATATTTCATTACCAGTACAGAAATGAGGATTTTTCCGTGCGCGCGTGACAAATTCTCGTGTGAGGCGCAGCCGAATTATATTTTTTATTGTCGTTGAAGACCAGTAAAATTTGCTGGTTTAGGTTTTATCGAAAAATAATATAATTAAAATTCGAAAACGGCGCATCACCTTTCTGAACGGGACTCACCTGTCTAAAACTTCCTGGCTTGAAGGAGAGCGCTCTCGTTAAGAAATGTGGATTCGTCGGCTTGGATGGACTGGAGTGAGTAACACTCGCGAGTCGCGGTAATACGAAAAAAAGTCAAAAAAAGACGTGACAAGTTGAGTACGCTTTTAGCTTGATGCTGCTAGGTCGACACTTTGAATGGTACTGTCGCTATTGCGCACGCAGTTCTAGGTGTCCCTTATGATAGACAGTGTGCCGTATTGTCGCGGAAAAAAAGGTAAAAAAAAAGAAATACGAAATTTATAGGTCCTTAAGCGCATAAAAAAAGAGACAAGTTTTAGAGTTTATGAAACACAAGATCAAGTCAATAAATAAACTAAACAGTAATCAACATTTATTATACTTAGGTACCTGAAATCAACATAAACAAAAAATATCGCAAAAAATTATTAAGAAAATCGGGAATATTTATTTTTATTTTTAAAACAGTAAAAATGTAAGTACATACAACTCAAATTAACAAAAAAAATCATCATCATCATCATCGAACAGCCTGTCTCGTCCACTGCTGAACATAGGCCTCCGTTAACGATCTCCATTTATTTCGATCCTGGGCATCCTGGATCCAATTTGGTGCTACTCTTTTTATGTCATCCGTCCACCGGGTCGGCGGACGACCTCTGTTCCTGAACGCATCTTGCCTAGGTCTCCACTCTATGATCTTTTTGGTCCATCTTTCGTTGGTCATTCTTGCGACATGTCCAGCCCAGTTCCACTTTAGATATTGTTACGATTTTCCCGTGGGTTCACACAAAGTCAATTTAACTCAACAATTAATAACTTTATTTACACTTTAAAACACTCCGTACAATAATTAACACAGCTACTAAAAACACTATTCCAATTCCACAATTACTCCGCTATTTAAACTTTACCGCGTTCCCCAAATTCACTACTACACTACCACTACTCTCTCGTCGACGCCGCTTCTTTTATATTCACAAACCACGTTCTAGAATGACCGCGAAACGCTTCGCGATTTGCGAACGTGCTCAACGTCCTCAACGTCCTTTCTGAAGTTAATCCAGTAAAATCGATCTCGTATTCCAGCCAAAGTCTGGTTTACTCCAAAGTGTCCTCCTCCGCGACTGTCATGTAGTTCTCGCAGCACATTCTCTTTGCAGGAATTGGGCACTATTGTTTGGTAAACAAAGCGTTTTCCGTCTGGACTTTCCCACTTGCGAGTAATTAAGTCATCTCGCAGTCGAAGCGAATTCCACTGCAACCAGTAACCCCTTACTGTTGGTCCATATCTGGAAATCTGTTGCCAATCCGGTTTCAAATCCTTCTCCAACCATCTTCTGATTACTTTCAAATCAGAGTCTGAGCGCTGTCCTTTTATTATGTCCTCCTTAGAAACGCAGCTCTTCATTCTTTTTATAGCCTCTTTATCTGTCACCATCGCGATTTGACCAATCCTCCAACCATTATGAATTTGTCCTTTCCGATACCTTAAGTCACTATCCAAAGCTTGACGATCCTCTACATATCGCGGTAAATGTCCTTCCGGGTTCTTCATTTCCTGCTCCTGGTTACGCCAGTTCTGCGGTGTCGGTAAACGAGACAGCTGTCTGCAATTCCATTGGTAATGTCCTTTACGTCCACAAATATAACATGTAATGTTTCTTTTAGCAGAGGAGTTCCGGTGATTTGTTCTAATGTCCTGATTTCGTCGGCACTGTGGGTTTGGAGAACAAGACCGCTGTCTGCAATTCCTTTTAATGTGTCCCGTACGTCCGCATCGATAACACTCCACTCTCGTGATCGGGCGTGATCGTTCTAATTGTGTGGACTGCCATTTGTTGCACTAATTGGCCTACCATTGCTTTAATTTCATCTATTAATGTAGCAACATGATCGGCTGGCGGTACTCTTTCCTCTTGAATAGGCTCTGGCTTTAAATCATTGCACGCAGCTTCAATTTCCAGCGCTCGAATCAGTAATTCGCTGTTGTTGCTCCCTTTGAACATCTTCAGCCATTTCTTTACCTCCGGATCTCGAATCCCATCTACAAAATACTGTGCCACAAGTTCTTCTTGGATTTCATCCGGGACGGCTGGGTAAGCCAGATGCACAAGGCGACGAATTTCGGTTTCAAACTCTTCTAGATTTTCACCAGTTTTCTGCTGTCTTGCCATTAATTGCGTTCGATACAGTCCTTTCTTATGTTGATCCCCATAACGACGTTCTAATGCAGCTACTAATGCTTCATAGCTGCTTCGTTGGGCGATAGGCAGAGTCTGTAACAGCTCCAATGCAGGTCCTCGTAGTGCCACTATTAGTGCTACAGTCATTTCCTTGGTACTCCATCCATTTGCATTTGCAGCGGCCTCAAATTGGAGTTGGTACATTGCCCATGAAGTTTGACCGTCGTATGTGGGAGGCTTGATCTTGTTTCCGGTTATCACTGTAGAGCTGGCTCCTCTGCTGTCAATTTTCCGCTCTAAGTCGCCTAGCTTTATCTTGACATCATTCTGAATTTTATTAATGTCGTCCCGAACATCATTAATGTCTTCCCGAACATCCTTTAATTTTTCCTCAACATCACACTCCATCTTTTTAAGTCTATGGGTTACATACTCTTGGATTTCTGTTTTGGTCCCCGCTAGAACGTTCAATATTTCTTCGTTACGTTTTTCTTGCCGCTCTCTATCTTCGTGACGCATTTCCATATCTTGTTATCTCATTCTTTCTTTTTCTTCCTTCTCTTGTTGTCGAATCCTTTCTTGTTCTTCTTTCTCTTGTTGTCGAATCTTTTCTGTTTGTTGTCGAATCCTTTCTTGTTCTTCTTTGTCTTGCTGTCGAATCCTTTCTGTTTGTTCTTGTTTCTCTTCTTGTTTTTCAAGCATTGCCATAATAGCTGCAAGTTGGGCCTCCATGTTTGCACTTTGACGTCTTGTTATTGGCATAAAATAAATTTAACACACCACTGTTCCGAAAATCTCTAGTCCGGTTCTGAACACAAGTCTCTAACCCGAAGTTTAGTTCCAATTCACGACGCACTAAAGTCTGATCGCACTTCTGACACCAATTGTTACGATTTTCCCGTGGGTTCACACAAAGTCAATTTAACTCAACAATTAATAACTTTATTTACACTTTAAAACACTCCGTACAATAATTAACACAGCTACTAAAAACACTATTCCAATTCCACAATTACTCCGCTATTTAAACTTTACCGCGTTCCCCAAATTCACTACTACACTACCACTACTCTCTCGTCGACGCCGCTTCTTTTATATTCACAAACCACGTTCTAGAATGACCGCGAAACGCTTCGCGATTTGCTTCGAATCTTCCAGGTGTGGCGCTTCCTAACTGTGGCCTACTTTAATACGCGCCCCGCCAGATATTGCGGCGCATCGGTTTCATCAAGTATCGAGCATAGTAGGCCCAAACCGTAACAATATGTTATTCGCTGGATTGCATCGGTAACCCCTGTTCTCTGACGTATCCGATCATTCGGAATCCTGTCTCTCAGCGTGGCCTCCCAACATGGAACGTTCCATGGCTCGCTGGGCCACTCTTACTTTATTTACTGATTTTCGTGTTAGAGTTAAGGTCTCCGAACCATAAGTCAGAACCGGCAGAACGCACTGATCAAACACCATCCGCTTAAGGCATATGGGGGTTTCGGACTTAAAAATGTGCTTCAGCTTCCCATAGGCGGCCCACGTTAGTCCTATCCTTCTTTTGATTTCGCAGGTTTGATTGTCTCTGCCAATCGTAATATCATGGCCCAGATATCTGTAGGATGTAACTTGGGAAATTTCTTTTCCTTCTACTAAGTAGTTTCGGTTTGGGACTAGATTTGTCATGAAACTTGTTTTCGATGGATTGATTTTAAGCCCAACTTTATGTGAAGCAGATGTTAGTCTCACAAGGAGTTCCTCTGCCTTATCCAAGCTATCTGAGATCAGTACAATATCGTCAGCGAACCGGAGGTGACTGAAATTTTCGCCGTTGATATTTGTACCCATATTCTCCAACTCGACACTCTTGAACATATACTCCAACAAAGTGGTAAACAGTTTAGGGGAGATTGTGTCGCCCTGTCGTACACCGCGCTGCACTCTGAATCTATCTGTCTCTTCATGGAGTCTTACGCGTAAGACAAAAAAAATACAAGTAGGTAATTCTAAGAAAATTAATTTTGGACAGAACCGTTATTATTAATAGTAATATTTATTGTACAATTCGTATTATTGTTGAAGCTCAATCCCTTTTGCATTTCTTTTTGTTGAGCTAAAGATGTTGAAGCGGAGTGTTCGTGTCTGCTTTGGTTCTCTTGATTGACTGTTACAGATGTTGTAGTTTCCAAGTTACAAGGGCTAAACAACTTTCGTGATACTTCAATTTTTCTTTGTATGGACTCTTCTATATATCCTTCTGCTACATTGGAAGAAAGCCATCCTCCGTGTCTTTTCAAAGTGAGCAAATCACCGCCGTTTTCCACCAACATGGTTGCCGAAGAGCGCCTTAGCCCATGTCCGGTATATTCTTCGGGATTTTTTAGTTTTAGGTATTTTGCAACAAGTTTTGGAATACCACTGATAGTATGGCACCCAACATGTTGAGCGTAACATCTTTGGTTTCGGTATGCAACAAATAATCTTCTACTCTCCATATGTTTAGGGCGGAGATCTGCGTATTTACGGTAAATTGTACAGGGATCGAATTTGCAATTTTCATTGGTAATGGTAAAACTTCTTGACCTGTGAGTTTTTCCAACACGACAAGGAAACGCCCATTATCTTCCACATCATCTAAACTCAAACGTATTAAATCATCTCTGCGGCATGCACCGAAGATGCCAAACACTAAAATTACTTTTGCTAGTAGATATTCTCCATCTGAAGCTTCACATAAAAATTTGGTTACTTGTTCTGCTGTAAGAATCTTGGATTTCTTTGGTATATATCCTACAGCTTGTCGTTTCAAAAAAGCAATCGTTTTTGGATATTGATGGTGAGTATTTTCTTTTATTGCCAAACAACTCTTTAACATAGAGAATCGACTCTATAAAGTGGAGGATATTATACTAAAAGAATATCGTCACTCACAATTTTGATTCGTTTCTGAGTCCGCCATTCGGTAAAACTGTTATATTCTTGTTCATATCTCAACCTGGATTTCACTGGTAATAAATCTGCACTCACTTCTGCCGCTCGTTGTAAGATATTTTCGGGAATATCCCGATTTTCTTCACAATCTGAATTCATTTTTGCAAAATGTAATAAATACATAAATACTTAATTTTCACTGACAGAAAATAAAAATTTGTCATTAATAAATAAATCGTTGCTATAGACACATTACTCGTTTCTTTTTTTTCTTCGAGTTGCCATAGGATATCTAGTATCATGGATATCTATGTTTATTATTAAGCGCACGGAAAGAGGGATCGGGAAAAAATTTCCGTGCGCTGTTCCGAAAATGTCATATTTACTGTATTTTATAAACAGTTGAAAATGTAGTATTTTCTGTTAAGTATAATAAAAAAAGTTTTTAATTACGCTAATTCTTAGATTTTTACTAAGAAAATTGTCTAGGAAACTTGAAAATTGACTTGAAAACCGGAAAATTGACCTAAACAATTGAAAATTGACTTTAAAAGGTGAAAATAGACCCAAAAATTTTAAAACATGTCTTAGAAACTGAGAATCAACCTAAAAGTCAGTTTACAAATTTCTGATTCTGATTTTTAGGTTTTTAATAGGTAGATTAACTAGAAAACTTGAAAATTGATCTAAAAATTTGAAAACACGTCTTAGAAACTAAGAATTGACGTAAAAAGTTTTTAATTACGCTAATTCTTAGATTTTTACTAAGAAAATTGTCTAGGAAACTTGAAAATTGACTTGAAAACCGGAAAATTGACCTAAACACTTGAAAATTGACTTTAAAAGGTGAAAATAGACCTAAAAATTTTAAAACATGTCTTAGAAACTGAGAATCAACCTAAAAGTCAGTTTACAAATTTCTGATTTTGATTTTTAGGTTTTTAATAGGGAGATTGACTAGAAAACTTGAAAATTGATCTAAAAATTTGAAAACACGTCTTAGAAACTAAGAATTGACGTAAAAAGTTTTTAATTACGCTAATTCTTAGATTTTTACTAAGAAAATTGTCTAGGAAACTTGAAAATTGACTTGAAAACCGGAAAATTGACCTAAACACTTGAAAATTGACTTTAAAAGGTGAAAATAGACCCAAAAATTTGAAAACATGTCTTAGAAACTGAGAATCAACTTAAAAGTCAGTTTACAAATTTCTGATTCTGATTTTTAGGTTTTTAATAGGTAGATTAACTAGAAAACTTGAAAATTGATCTAAAAATTTGAAAACACCTCTTAGAAACTAAGAATTGACGTAAAAAGTTTTTAATTACGCTAATTCTTAGATTTTTACTAAGAAAATTGTCTAGGAAACTTGAAAATTGACTTGAAAACCGGAAAATTGACCTAAACACTTGAAAATTGACTTTAAAAGGTGAAAATAGACCTAAAAATTTTAAAACATGTCTTAGAAACTGAGAATCAACCTTAAAAGTCAGTTTACAAATTTCTGATTCTGATTTTTAGGTTTTTAATAGGTAGATTAACTAGAAAACTTGAAAATTGATCTAAAAATTTGAAAACACGTCTTAGAAACTAAGAATTGACGTAAAAAGTTTTTAATTACGCTAATTCTTAGATTTTTACTAAGAAAATTGTCTAGGAAACTTGAAAATCGGAAAATTGACCTAAACACTTGAAAATTGACTTTAAAAGGTGAAAATAGACCTAAAAATTTTAAAACATGTCTTAGAAACTGAGAATCAACCTTAAAAGTCAGTTTACAAATTTCTGATTCTGATTTTTAGGTTTTTAATAGGTAGATTGACTAGAAAACATGAAAATTGATCTAAAAATTTGAAAACACCTCTTAGAAACTAAGAATTGACGTAAAAAGTTTTTAATTACGCTAATTCTTAGATTTTTACTAAGAAAATTGTCTAGGAAACTTGAAAATTGACTTGAAAACCGGAAAATTGACCTAAACACTTGAAAATTGACTTTAAAAGGTGAAAATAGACCTAAAAATTTTAAAACATGTCTTAGAAACTGAGAATCAACCTTAAAAGTCAGTTTACAAATTTCTGATTCTGATTTTTAGGTTTTTAATAGGTAGATTGACTAGAAAACTTGAAAATTGATCTAAAAATTTGAAAACACGTCTTAGAAACTAAGAATTGACGTAAAAAGTTTTTAATTACGCTAATTCTTAGATTTTTACTAAGAAAATTGTCTAGGAAACTTGAAAATTGACTTGAAAACCTGAAAATTGACCTAAACACTTGAAAATTGACTTTAAAAGGTGAAAATAGACCTAAAAATTTTAAAACATGTCTTAGAAACTGAGAATCAACCTAAAAGTCAGTTTACAAATTTCTGATTCTGATTTTTAGGTTTTTAATAGGTAGATTAACTAGAAAACTTGAAAATTGATCTAAAAATTTGAAAACACGTCTTAGAAACTAAGAATTGACGTAAAAAGTTTTTAATTACGCTAATTCTTAGATTTTTACTAAGAAAATTGTCTAGGAAACTTGAAAATTGGCTTGAAAACCTGAAAATTGACTTAAACACTTGAAAATTGACTTTAAAAGGTGAAAATAGACCTAAAAATTTTAAAACATGTCTTAGAAACTGAGAATCAACCTAAAAGTCAGTTTACAAATTTCTGATTCTGATTTTTAGGTTTTTAATAGGTAGATTAACTAGAAAACTTGAAAATTGATCTAAAAATTTGAAAACACGTCTTAGAAACTAAGAATTGACGTAAAAAGTTTTTAATTACGCTAATTCTTAGATTTTTACTAAGAAAATTGTCTAGGAAACTTGAAAATTGGCTTGAAAACCGGAAAATTGACCTAAACACTTGAAAATTGACTTTAAAAGGTGAAAATAGACCTAAAAATTTTAAAACATGTCTTAGAAACTGAGAATCAACCTTAAAAGTCAGTTTACAAATTTCTGATTCTGATTTTTAGGTTTTTAATAGGTAGATTGACTAGAAAACATGAAAATTGATCTAAAAATTTGAAAACACCTCTTAGAAACTAAGAATTGACGTAAAAAGTTTTTAATTACGCTAATTCTTAGATTTTTACTAAGAAAATTGTCTAGGAAACTTGAAAATTGGCTTGAAAACCTGAAAATTGACCTAAACACTTGAAAATTGACTTTAAAAGGTGAAAATAGACCTAAAAATTTTAAAACATGTCTTAGAAACTGAGAATCAACCTAAAAGTCAGTTTACAAATTTCTGATTCTGATTTTTAGGTTTTTAATAGGGAGATTGACTAGAAAACTTGAAAATTGATCTAAAAATTTGAAAACACGTCTTAGAAACTAAGAATTGACGTAAAAAGTTTTTAATTACGCTAATTCTTAGATTTTTACTAAGAAAATTGTCTAGGAAACTTGAAAATCGGAAAATTGACCTAAACACTTGAAAATTGACTTTAAAAGGTGAAAATAGACCTAAAAATTTTAAAACATGTCTTAGAAACTGAGAATCAACCTTAAAAGTCAGTTTACAAATTTCTGATTCTGATTTTTAGGTTTTTAATAGGTAGATTGACTAGAAAACATGAAAATTGATCTAAAAATTTGAAAACACCTCTTAGAAACTAAGAATTGACGTAAAAAGTTTTTAATTACGCTAATTCTTAGATTTTTACTAAGAAAATTGTCTAGGAAACTTGAAAATTGACTTGAAAACCGGAAAATTGACCTAAACACTTGAAAATTGACTTTAAAAGGTGAAAATAGACCTAAAAATTTTAAAACATGTCTTAGAAACTGAGAATCAACCTTAAAAGTCAGTTTACAAATTTCTGATTCTGATTTTTAGGTTTTTAATAGGTAGATTGACTAGAAAACTTGAAAATTGATCTAAAAATTTGAAAACACGTCTTAGAAACTAAGAATTGACGTAAAAAGTTTTTAATTACGCTAATTCTTAGATTTTTACTAAGAAAATTGTCTAGGAAACTTGAAAATTGACTTGAAAACCTGAAAATTGACCTAAACACTTGAAAATTGACTTTAAAAGGTGAAAATAGACCTAAAAATTTTAAAACATGTCTTAGAAACTGAGAATCAACCTAAAAGTCAGTTTACAAATTTCTGATTCTGATTTTTAGGTTTTTAATAGGTAGATTAACTAGAAAACTTGAAAATTGATCTAAAAATTTGAAAACACGTCTTAGAAACTAAGAATTGACGTAAAAAGTTTTTAATTACGCTAATTCTTAGATTTTTACTAAGAAAATTGTCTAGGAAACTTGAAAATTGGCTTGAAAACCTGAAAATTGACTTAAACACTTGAAAATTGACTTTAAAAGGTGAAAATAGACCTAAAAATTTTAAAACATGTCTTAGAAACTGAGAATCAACCTAAAAGTCAGTTTACAAATTTCTGATTCTGATTTTTAGGTTTTTAATAGGTAGATTAACTAGAAAACTTGAAAATTGATCTAAAAATTTGAAAACACGTCTTAGAAACTAAGAATTGACGTAAAAAGTTTTTAATTACGCTAATTCTTAGATTTTTACTAAGAAAATTGTCTAGGAAACTTGAAAATTGGCTTGAAAACCGGAAAATTGACCTAAACACTTGAAAATTGACTTTAAGAGGTGAAAATAGACCTAAAAATTTTAAAACATGTCTTAGAAACTGAGAATCAACCTTAAAAGTCAGTTTACAAATTTCTGATTCTGATTTTTAGGTTTTGGGAGATTGACTAGAAAACTTGAAAATTGATCTAAAAATTTGAAAACACGTCTTAGAAACTAAGAATTGACGTAAAAAGTTTTTAATTACGCTAATTCTTAGATTTTTACTAAGAAAATTGTCTAGGAAACTTGAAAATTGACTTGAAAACCGGAAAATTGACCTAAACACTTGAAAATTGACTTTAAAAGGTGAAAATAGACCTAAAAATTTTAAAACATGTCTTAGAAACTGAGAATCAACCTAAAAGTCAGTTTACAAATTTCTGATTTTGATTTTTAGGTTTTTAATAGGGAGATTGACTAGAAAACTTGAAAATTGATCTAAAAATTTGAAAACACGTCTTAGAAACTAAGAATTGACGTAAAAAGTTTTTAATTACGCTAATTCTTAGATTTTTACTAAGAAAATTGTCTAGGAAACTTGAAAATTGACTTGAAAACCGGAAAATTGACTTAAACACTTGAAAATTGACTTTAAGAGGTGAAAATAGACCTAAAAATTTTAAAACATGTCTTAGAAACTGAGAATCAACCTTAAAAGTCAGTTTACAAATTTCTGATTCTGATTTTTAGGTTTTGGGAGATTGACTAGAAAACTTGAAAATTGATCTAAAAATTTGAAAACACGTCTTAGAAACTAAGAATTGACGTAAAAAGTTTTTAATTACGCTAATTCTTAGATTTTTACTAAGAAAATTGTCTAGGAAACTTGAAAATTGACTTGAAAACCGGAAAATTGACCTAAACACTTGAAAATTGACTTTAAAAGGTGAAAATAGACCCAAAAATTTGAAAACATGTCTTAGAAACTGAGAATCAACCTTAAAAGTCAGTTTACAAATTTCTGATTCTGATTTTTAGGTTTTGGGAGATTGACTAGAAAACTTGAAAATTGATCTAAAAATTTGAAAACACGTCTTAGAAACTAAGAATTGACGTAAAAAGTTTTTAATTACGCTAATTCTTAGATTTTTACTAAGAAAATTGTCTAGGAAACTTGAAAATTGGCTTGAAAACCTGAAAATTGACTTAAACACTTGAAAATTGACTTTAAAAGGTGAAAATAGACCTAAAAATTTTAAAACATGTCTTAGAAACTGAGAATCAACCTAAAAGTCAGTTTACAAATTTCTGATTCTGATTTTTAGGTTTTTAATAGGTAGATTAACTAGAAAACTTGAAAATTGATCTAAAAATTTGAAAACACGTCTTAGAAACTAAGAATTGACGTAAAAAGTTTTTAATTACGCTAATTCTTAGATTTTTACTAAGAAAATTGTCTAGGAAACTTGAAAATTGGCTTGAAAACCGGAAAATTGACCTAAACACTTGAAAATTGACTTTAAAAGGTGAAAATAGACCTAAAAATTTTAAAACATGTCTTAGAAACTGAGAATCAACCTTAAAAGTCAGTTTACAAATTTCTGATTCTGATTTTTAGGTTTTTAATAGGTAGATTGACTAGAAAACATGAAAATTGATCTAAAAATTTGAAAACACCTCTTAGAAACTAAGAATTGACGTAAAAAGTTTTTAATTACGCTAATTCTTAGATTTTTACTAAGAAAATTGTCTAGGAAACTTGAAAATTGGCTTGAAAACCTGAAAATTGACCTAAACACTTGAAAATTGACTTTAAAAGGTGAAAATAGACCTAAAAATTTTAAAACATGTCTTAGAAACTGAGAATCAACCTAAAAGTCAGTTTACAAATTTCTGATTCTGATTTTTAGGTTTTTAATAGGGAGATTGACTAGAAAACTTGAAAATTGATCTAAAAATTTGAAAACACGTCTTAGAAACTAAGAATTGACGTAAAAAGTTTTTAATTACGCTAATTCTTAGATTTTTACTAAGAAAATTGTCTAGGAAACTTGAAAATCGGAAAATTGACCTAAACACTTGAAAATTGACTTTAAAAGGTGAAAATAGACCTAAAAATTTTAAAACATGTCTTAGAAACTGAGAATCAACCTTAAAAGTCAGTTTACAAATTTCTGATTCTGATTTTAGGTT